>NW_024609868.1:18116650-18552604 GCF_016920785.2 Ixodes scapularis
AAAGCCGATTGTGTGCCGACCACAGATTGTCTGAATCTGAGTTATTATAAATAAACGCTTACGTAGCTCTTGTGTTCCATTCCCACGTCGCGTCGTACTGACCCCCGAATGCACATTCCTCGCAAGATCCGCTTAAGAGCATCTTCAACGGTCTTCCTTTATCAGTCACTAGAAGACCGCCATTGGTATGGCACAGATGCCGTTCCACGGATGATGATAGTGATCAAAGTGGCCAGACTGAATTTCGGAAAGGGTCTATACAATCAAACATTTCCTGACGCGTGCTGATGAATACTGACAGATTGCAAGTTTGTACTTTGAGAAGCAACAGATGCTGGAAAGTGAACTTCAATACCTCACGGGAGCGCTTGAACGTATAACAAAATAACATAAACAATATTGCGGAACACTTTTTATGTCATTTCTGTATTTGTTTTCGTATTTTATTTCTGATGGCTAACGTCCTCAAAGTATGCATCCCGAAAACTTCGTATAAATAGTATTGTTGTGATATAAGCAATATGCCACTAATATGCCACTAAAGACAAGCTTGAAAAAAAAGAAGAAAAAAAAACTTCAAAATCGCGTTTGCATTGAGTCTGCGTGTTCATGTGCGAATGACCTGGGAAGGATAAGAAAATAATCAACTTTTATCTTTATTCATGCACTGCAGACTGGCGCGCCGTTGATATCAACTGAGTGTTAATTATTACCCACATTCGGGCTGACCATCACTTCCCGCTATCTAAACACATACACGACACAATTCGCCCGCCAGAGCTGTAAGCACGGCGCATGCCCAAAAATTTAGTTTTGAAAGAGAGTACCCCCACATGGCCTGTTTTTCACAAAGGAAACAGCCGTCCTCGCAAGTATACGGAAGATCCAAAAGCGATCGAATAAACGGGCCCCTACACATGCACTTATCGATATTTTCACAAAAGTTCGATAAATCGGCACGGATAATACGCTTGAAATTAGTAAGCCATTAGTAACCCGTCAATCGTTCATCAACGACGGAAGGGCAGCCACTCGTCACGGTTCGTGTTCAGTTCTCCAAAGAAGAAGACGAAAGAAAAAAAAATATATACCTTGGATCGTTCTAACTCGAATTTACACGATACTGAGCTATGAGTTATCCACGGAAAGAAAGATGGGGCGCAGACTGTACTGTTTAGGTTTCGATCAAGCTGCCGCGTAATAATAAATGAGACATTTATTAAAGCGATTCGGAAGCGAACCACGCGTGGCAAGTCCTGCAGAAAGACGGCGCTAGCATGCATATTTTTGCCGCCGCCACTCGAAGACGCATATTTTGGTCACGCCAGCACGTCTCATAGCGCGTGATGGACGAGCTCTCGCGTCGCTGCGCACAGACGTTTCCACTTCTATATGGCTAAAAGGGCACCGGTATGATACGATGCGAATTTGCTCTATAGTATTTCCTTTTTGTTTTAGCTTTGTTTTTTAAGGAAAGTCAGGAGCGTTTATATCATTACGTTCTCGGATATTTCTTTGCCGTGAAATCGACTTCAAACGTCGCGGGTATTTCTGGACGGCTCACATTTTTACCCAGCGCCCCTGCAGGCTGGACTGCATGTTTTCCAGATTAAAGGTTCAAAGGTTCTTTTTCATTCATGACGCCCGCCATTCGCAAAGTGCGCTTTAGAGCTTATTCTGTTGGATTTTGAGTTCTAAACGACACAAATATAAAGGCAATTTCCGCTTTGTTGGTGTTGTTGTTGTTGTTTACAAGGTGGCTGTGATCACAGGAATACAACACCGGCAGCTAACCTTTCGTTCTCTGCGTGGAAAAAAGAAAAAAAGAAAAGCTTAAGGGCGAACTTTTCTGAAAGAATCAGGAACCGGGACCCACCGATCGGCATGCGTAGTGTCAAATTCGCGAGCTGATTCGCCAATTGTTTAAAAGAGTTCGTTTTGACGACTTTTTGGGGTGCTCGTAAAAGAAGGTCATGTAAGCTTAGCAAAACGTGCAGCTACAAACAAAGACCTCCACGAGTCCTCTGAACCTCTCGTTGAGTGCTGACGACCCCGTCGTTCGCAAACCTCACCGCGTGTAAACAACTTGTATTGAAAGCCTAGGTATCTTTCGTTGACAAGTCCCCCGGAGGGCTACTAAAAAGTGATAAGTACAAAACTTTCCAGTCAAATTTGTCCTTGAACCTTTAACGCAACACGCTGCTTTAGCGCAGAGGCGACCGATGATGATGCATTTGTTGTACAAATATCTCAATGGAGCTTACCTGAGTAAAGCGTAAAAAATTAAGAGCATAAAGTAACCAATTAAAAGGTCGTACCCTAACGCAATTATCTGAAAAAGCGTCGTTTCACTTTCCCTTGTAGTAGAGAAGAAATGTTCTTAATACGCGCTTCAAAAAGGAGAGAATATAAAACAGTCGCTGTAGTATCATGTGTCAGCCCTCGCCCCTTTCCCCTGCTTGTAATTGCCGGAAAAGACGGGCATAAAGACCATCATGTCTTCTTGCCTCTAAATCAAATCTATAACCGTATATATATACGTTCCTGGGGACCCGGTTGCTCTTGTTGAAACAGTTGCCATTACAGATTAATCTCTCTTTCTGTTTCTATATTTCTCCCTCCCTCCCTTTCTCTCTCTTTTTTGATATTTACTTTTCCTTTCGCATATTTCCTTTCGTTTCTTTTTTTTTTTTTTTGGGGGGGGGGGGGGGGGGGGGGGGGCTGGCCGGTCTTCCTAAGCGAATTAGTTATACCCCTCATAGAGGTTCAGGAGAATCGCTTCTTCCGCGCGCGTGCTCCACGCACACAGTGAAGTGGCGATGTCTGAAAGCTATAGCACGTTCGTCACAGCTTATCGAAACGCAATCTGCATCTAGAAGAGGAGAGGCGCAAACAATTGACTTATTGGCCCCCGAGAGCCGGCCGTAATTTAATTCTCACTGAAACAACAAGCAACAAACACGGCTGGCAGTCCAAGTCGCATTCGACACCTTGTTAGCGAGTCTTTTTTTTTTTTTTTTATATATACACGTCTGTGGCACCGACCTCAAAAAAAAAAAAAAATGTTTGCGATTAAGCAGTTTTTTTTCGAAGATTAGTGGGCTCACTAAAATGTTGCATGTTGTCACTTTGTTGGCGGACAAAATCGACATTCGTCGCACCGATACTCCGTTTCATTTCAAGTTCCACCACTGCAATCGACGATACGATACGATGTAGCCGATCAAGCAGCGCCCAAAGTGCATAGCCACGGTGCACGTTGTCGGCTTTCCTACACCAATTAAGCCAATCACGTACACACAATAAAAAAACGCATGATCTCTACGCATTGACTTTGCGTGATTGGATTAGACGAATATAAGAAGCGCTAAAAAGCACAAAGGCAATGAGCGCCGCAAGGTAGCGCTTTTGGCGCTGTTCAGTTGGCTCCATCATCTCGTATGGCCTTCTGGGCGCTGTTATCTTTGCCTACTGGACTGTGAGATGCGTCGTGAGCGTGCGCAATAGCTTTTTTTCCTAGAAGTATGAGACGCGGCGCATGCGTACACGACCCAGGGACTCGTCACTTTACGACCGGGTAATGAGCGCTGTGAAGGTCTATATAGTCGGCTAGTACTTCAGGATATAACTGTGTCGCTTTTTGTACTCGCGTGATGAACGCATCATGCGATGCACTGTCGTGGCTTGTAGTCTGATGTTTACTATAGTAGTTTTTGACAACTCTGATATAGCCGCACAAAAAAAAAAGAAAAAAAAGAAATGAGAACACTGAAAAAGAGGGAATCAGAGAAAGCGTGTGGAAGGAAAGTGAGTTGAGCGTCAAAATAGAAAAAAGAATAACTTAACTTTTTTAGAGGCATCTCATGCTTTAGAGATCGAAACTGCTCAGACAAAAACAACTCAAAGATTTTTTTTTTTTTTTTTTTTTTTTAAGGTTAAATTTTTTTAGATGGCTGGCGGCGAGAGAAGACACCTGCGCTCCCGGCGCGCCCTTTTGTTCCTCCCCTCCCGGGAGGGACAGGAAATTGTTTCGGACAGGGCGGCCGCTTGATGAATGAGTCCGAGACGCCAGACTTTGAAACCGCGAAGAGGTGGTCCCGTCACCCGTAATAGCGCCGTTTCGGTTTCGGAAACGAATTAGTCAGGACGTCCCGCCGGGGAGCGATGGCAAAGGACCGCGCGTTTACAGGTTTCGTTCGCTCTTCGCGGTTCTCAGCTGCCTAGGCATTCATGATCGATGAAGGAGAATTAACGGAACAGAAGTGAGTTATAAACGAATCACGCCTGCTTTTCGCGCCACAAACATGATGGGCGAAGTAAAAACAAAAACAACTTCAAAGGGTCGTGTTTTTTTTTAGTTTTTTTTTTTTATTTTTTTACACACGCCACGAGCGTCACGTGGGCAGTTTCCCGGTACTACTATGTTCGCGATGATAACGGAAACAAAAAGGCATAGAGAAATGTTGGGCAATTGTGTTGAACGTGAAACTTGTGGCGTCTACGCTCTCGACGATCTTCATCGGTTAGTTAGCGACTGGCTTTGACGCGTGGCATGTACGCCCGCCGGAAATATGAACGTGAGCACCTCACCTGGTTTCTTGCCTGTTTTACGGCTCCCTAAAGCTATATTAACTCTCAACGCCTCAAATAGCCGGCTCGGTGGCTCCGAGGCGAGAGCGCTGGCCTACGGATCCCCATGTGGCGGGTTCGAATCCCGGCCGAGGTGCCCGCAACCTGACGGAGGCTTATTGCGGAGAAGGCGCCGTGTAACCGAGCATTCGGTTGCACGTCAAAAGATCCCCAGGTGGTCCAAATTAATCCTCAGTCCTCCGCTGGGGCGTGCCAGATGCCCGTCGTTGGTTTGGCACGTAAAACCCCCCAAATTTGATTTGAACGCCTCAAATGGTACGTGGCTTGGGGGTCTAAACTTTGCGTTCTAGCCCTCTTCTGGAATAGAGATTGTTCCAAAACGTGCAGGAGCGTCAAAAACAAGAAGAGGGCTGTTCACCTTCATATCGCTCACGGATGTACACTCGATAGCAATTCCTGGTATGGAGATACCCGCGCTAACCTGGTTTTTAAAAACGTGTGAAAGGGTGTCAAGTTGCTATCTGCCAGACGCAGAGCGGATGTTCCACGGGGTTTTCCCGCTAAATGGCACCTCAACTCAAGGCGATACGTCGTCACGTACTGTAGAAATACTCGCTTAATAACCTAAATGGTCTGGACTCGATTCCCGCCTGGCGCAGACGCCATTTTACTGCGGTGCTGCCACACACACACACAAGCACATACTCAAAACCCATCAGTGTACAGGCTCACGGCTAAGCATTTATCCAGGCTTCGCCTTTATCTAAGGTTCACAAAACGCCAAACACCTATCCAAAGAACGTTTCACGTTAAAATGATCGGTAGTTACTAGTTTAATTGAATCTTCTGATCCATCCCACACTAATTGTGATAAAAAATGAGGTTTTTTCTGACCATCGATGATGTCTCGTGTTCGTACTTAGCATGGTGACATGATTTGTTTTACATCTTTATTTCGCTCTTTTACTGCTCCAAAACTGCTTGTCGGGATATGTGGACTATCAAATTTAACGCCTTCTTAGTAAATGTCCCTTGGTACCATGGAACGCCTTTTACAACAAGCGACAACTCGCCCGCGGGACAAAGCTATTCGCAAGACCTGCGCACCATCATGCAAGTCGGCTCTGCAAGGAATGCCGCTATACTTGTAAGGAAGCACTGCGTGCGGCATTCAAACTTCGGACCTTGTTAGTCTCGGAGGCCACCCTCGTCCGAATCAAGAAAGACGGTCATCTCTACAGGAGAGTTCAACTGCCTCCACATGGGAGCGCCTTTCGTCATTAGCGAGAATTAGCTTACTAACCTTCTAAACAGAGGAGGAGTCGCCTCTCACCGCCCAGGCCTAACGAATCATTTGCCTAATGGGATAAGCGTGGGACACCCTCGCGGAGAAAACACACCAGCAGTGTCCGTGCCAGCCGTAATTGTCCTGATGCGACGCGTCCGTGCTCACGGCAGAGTTCAGAACACAGTTGTCGTCGCTGTTCGCGCTTCTTCCTTTGGGAGACGACCGCGAACCTGGATGGACCCGTCCCCGAAATGAATCCCCGCCGACTTTTCCCTGAGACTGTCATTACCCGACGCTAAGTTTCTACGATTAGGGCGAGACTGTGACGCGGCAGGGTTGAAAGAAAATTGTGGCTGCTTAGGACATGCCTAAACCGCGGCGAGGCGATGTCGGCGTCTTGTGAGGTATCTCCTCAGACTGAATCATGAAACTCGCTTCCGCATTTCTTTTTCTTTCTTTTTTTCAGACAGTTTTTGTTTTGTGCGAAGACACCAGGTGTGCAAGCGCGTGCAACATGCCCGTGAATTTTCTACGTCTTGAAGACTCGACAGTAGGAAGAAAGAAGCAGGCACGCACAGTAGTTCTGCCCTTCTAAAGTCAGAGCGCAGGCAACGGTATAGACCTTCGCAAAAACCACCTTCTGCGCGCTATCATATCTGCTGGGCTATGGAACGCCTTCCCCTGAGCACGCACTCTTGATCTTTTTTGCAGTACATCAGACGCTACCCATGCGTCTGCAGCTCAGTGACTCAGCACTTTTCGCCCGGGTGATAACCAATGCCAAGCTCTATAAGGAGTATTTACTGGGCGCCATATTTGTGGGTGCTGTCTAGAGCGCAGGCTCAGAACGAGCCCACATTAATAGGCTGCTAAAACCGGCAATCTTGAGGGTGCGGAATGCACGTTACGAAAAAACTGTGGAAGCTCGCCATCAGCACGCGCTCAGCAGTTGCGCACACAGCTATGGCCGCCAGTGAATACTTTCTATACAGTCCTACGGAGCCGAAGCCAATCAAGCATGGTGCCAGCATCGGCATGCATCTCGTCGCCTTTGTGCCTTTGCAATCATCAGCTAAACCAGTCACGCGCAAAAAATAAAAGCGTAGGATCACGCCGCATTCACTGTGCGCGATTGGTTTAGCTGGTGATGGACAAAGACGACCAGCACCATGACGATGCAGTTTTAGCATTATTTGAATTGCTGCATAGGATAGTAAGTAGCCTTGACTGCGGTTGGACTTAACGTAAGCCAAGTATAGTCGATGTTGGGCACCGAAAAGTTTGCAAGTTGTCGTCTGGCAGAGTTCGCTCACGGCCGAAAGTACATCCTTCGGCTCATATTTGTGAGCAATCAGAAGACGGGCGCGAAGTTTCTTTGTATATATGAACGGTGAGATGCTTCAGCGGCTCCTCCTTGTGGTTTCTATCTCGTGACATCACGACCAGGATGTGCCATGGTGGTTGTGATTCCGGTACTTATTATCCGGTTCAAAATAAAACGCTCGATTGTGTGTCCCAGAGCTCGATGAGCGCTTGATATAGTCGCGTGCTCAAAAGCAGCGTCGTCATAGCTAAGTGCCGACGTTACCTTATTTCTGTCCGTGAAAGTAGAATACATCTACCAAAGATGTAATAGATGTAATCTCTTGGCCAACAGTGGAAGGTCAACCACATCGGTGCTTGTGGGGCGCTAATCTGGAAACTTGGGTAAAACGTTGGGGAGAAATCCAGCGGCTATGATTGGCCGGCGCCTATCAAGTGCGGCGTCGGCCAATCACGGTTGCCAGATTTCTCGCCGACTTTTTCTGCCAAGTGTACAGATAAGGGCCCTTGATCGAGTACGCGTTAAAGACTTCTCCAGGCTATCAGTCGTACTGCACTAGCTAAATATTTCCTCTACACTCTAAAAAAAAAGGGAATCAACGCTGACTCCCTTTGAGGGAGTCAAGATCTGTCCCTGTGGTGGCTCCTTTAAGAGACTCAAATGACTCTAGCGCCCGGTGGAGTCATCAGACGCCCTCTCCACTAGAGTCCGCTGACTCTCTCAGCTGGTGGTGTCACGTGACGCCTTCCCTCTCTGGAGTCAACTGATCCCCTCTCACAAGGAGTCAGTGGATTCTCTCGGTAGAATTATGGCACTCCAGTATTGCAGGAGTCAGGCGACCCTTTCACTAGAATCATGAGACTCCAATATCCAAAGGAATCAGGCTACCCCCCTACGGGAATCACTGGATTCTTTTTCTTCTGGAATCACGTGACTCTCTATCGGGAATTGTTAGATTCCGTTCCTGGTTTCCCACGATTCCCCCGAAGGGAATTACTTGAATCCTTTTTTCCTAGACTCACCTGACTCCTGCACAGGACTCTCTGGATTCTGTTTTCAATGGAATAATTTTCGTGCTATAAAGACCCGTAGTGAAATGACGTGATTTCATTTAAAACCACATGCCCCTCCAAATACACCACGCAGGAATGTGGTGGATGGTGGTGGGGGAGCTTTTCATGGAATTACATGAGGTGCAATATCACAGTTTTATTTCATAGGCAAAATATTTTTACAATTTCACTCCAACTGCTCACATGCTGTTGACTGGAATGGGCTGCTTGCAGCCCACTGCAGTCAACAGCATGCGGCTAACAACGAATAGCTGTTGCTGCCTTCATCACAGCCACGGATGGCAGAGACTGCTTCATGTTACACAGGTTTTCTAAACGCAGAAATGTGTTTTTCACGTGTGGGCCACACTCCACATTAAACGCCCGATACGCGCAAAAGGCCAGCTCGATAGCCCCCGGGATATCCAGAGCTGGAAGCGTGAGGCTCTCAAACGTCATTCTTGCAGCGTCAGAAGTTGTGGGATGATGCCCGGTGTAAGTCACGGCCGGGTAGACTGACGTCTTTGTGGGATCCTGAAAGATAAAAATATCTAGTTGAGAGAGCGCTAAACATTGTTGATTAATATAATGGAGCCATATTACTAAACGTAGCGTTTAAGTCATGATCTAAGGTGATGCCAGAAATGCCATGAGACGTAATAAGACGGTGGTTTGTATGGGTGACTTAAGATTCAGTCGCCAGTTTGGACACTTGCCTCTTATTGCAGCCCTTAATACATACGCACAAAAAAATTAACGTAAAATTAATGTTTTACACGTCGAAATGTATACATGAAAGGAACTATGTGCGACCTCTCTTTTATTGGAATGTATAGACGACTTTGGATTAAAGTTCTCAGAAACATTGGGGAGATCAAAATTCCCGCTAACTCTTCAAATTGTAAGAGTACAAAAAATCTAAATAAAGGTACGAAGGACAAGCAATTTTCAAAATTGTAAGAAAACAACATACATGAAAATACAAATAGATTTTTAGCCATAAGTGCACTTTCAAATCAAGGCTTCTTTATCCTGCAGCGGACATCGGTCGAAGTGATAAAACTTCCGCAAGAGGTTCATTCAGCGCGCTAGCAGCTGAATGTGCCTCTATACTTCATTTCAGCTTCCGTGCGACCGAAGTCGACGGTTCCCACACTGCGCGAGCCACGCTGCGAGTCGGGAACGCACAGAGCATTGGGCTCGTGCCTAGCTTTGACTTCGACTAAAACTAAATTACTCTTTTTTTTTTTTTATGGAGCTGATGTTAACGATATTCCGGCATATTGTGCAAGATGCCGGGGTACCTTGAAAAATAATTAATAGAAAGGCTGTAAAATTTTCTCTCGAATATATTTTGGACAGTTTTCGCGAGCGTTTTGTATTTTCTTGAAATTCTGGCGAAGGTGTTTAACCCTTTGAATCAATGGCATTTGGTAGTGAGAAAAGACATACACAGAAGCTGCGCGAACACATGCGTCAAATCACCTTTTATAACTGGAACCTCGCGCTTGCACCGCTTACATTATTTTTATTAGCTGTCCCGGTGTAAATTGATTTGCGACAAACAGGCGGATGGTAGCGCGTCGTGGCTCAGGGCACGTGGAGCGTAAGCTCGCGGCTCGGAATACTGGGTTCAGCCCCAGCCCCCTGGCCTTTTTTATCTGGATGAGCAATGTACCGTCACAGGTTTGTATAATTAGTGATCTCTACACCGTGTTACTTCTAAGAAGCCTAGGCTAGCAGTTGTGCTGCACTGACTCAATTTCTCGTCTACTGCATGAACCACTGTCGCTATAACCTGGACAGACTTCACTATGTATAAACACTCTGTACAAAATAGCTTTGCTTTGCTTTGATGTTGAACAATAGAATGCGACAATGAACTGCAGGTTACCGTGAGAGGGATTTTTTTTTTGCAAGTTTTAAATATAGCATTGAATAAGAAAATTGTAACATATTTCCACTTACATTGTATATGAGCACAGGTCGTAGTACAGCCACTCGATGATACGATGCCGAAGTTGATCAAGAAAGTTGTCCTTGGTCAGGGTAACCAGCCTAGCTCGAATGTCAACAGGACCTCCGGTAGCCTGTACGCCTTCGGGTCCCTACTGGAGCAGAGCAGAGCCCTGCGTTGCCACTGGGGAAATTATCGGTGTAATTGCTGTGGTCACCGCCGTAGGACACCTGACGACGGTGCTACTGGCTCCACGACAGCAGTGCAGGTCCTAGAATAAGACAGAGATTTTCCTTTTTGTTTAAACATGTTGAGTTTCCAAATAGACTGAGGGCAACGCGTGATGCAGTGTCCCATTCTCATTTGTTGCCGCCAAATTGGTAAATTTTAGAGCAGGTGAGAGATCAAAAATGAAAATATATTAGACTCAACCATGCTTCTATTGAATGGTTTACATATTTTACTCTTCAGGATTAGCAGCCCGGGAAAACCGGAGCACTAAATTTCTTTGAAGTCGGTTTTGCTGTAATTTACAGGCAAACGTTATAAACAGCTCGTTGACTAGGCAAACATTTCTGAACATAAAATTAAACAAATTGTTGTGGCTAAAATGCGGCATGGGAAGGAAAATATTTATATCTAAACTTTGCACCATTCATATTATTATAATCGGGTTCTGACAGCAAAGATCTCCGACGCCAAATGTTTTGGCGATAAGAGTTGAGAGTCTAGTAACTTCAGAAGTGCTTCCGTATCAAGTTGAGACAACCAGTCAAAACCGTTTTTTTGATCAAATTTCCGTTTTAAATCTGGGGATGTGCATTAAAAAGAATAAAAATGCCTCGATCTTTCTAAAGGTAGTGCTGCTTAGTTTTACACTTATATGGAGGAAATGCTGAGGGATTACAGAATATAAACTAACATAAAACACTTAATTACACGGAATATTAAAGGAAAAATGAAATTCCTACCTATAACTGTAATATTTGATTAAAAAACATTAATATAAGTTTTAAGTACACTTAGGTGTTCTCAGTGTATATCAGCAGTGCTAAATTCCGTCAACACTTATATCAGGCAGCTTCAGCACATAAATTAGTATCTTGAGTGAACTAGCCAAGAAACCAAATTTTCTACATGAAACAACAACAAACTTACTTGTCATTGAAATTCCCCGCTTGAGTCACCATACATTGAGGATAAATGATTTTGGATTTATCATCCAGAATCCTGTTGTCCTCAATGTCCACATACTCGTCGAAGTCTTTGTCCTTAATCTGAAATGAGATGGGAATTGAATATTGTAAAATAAAAGCTTGAAATGTACCCGGAGTCTGTGCGCAATGGTACATCGCGTTTGCCGAAAGGTAAAAAAAAAAGGCTGCATGTTTGAAAATGAATTCCATTATTTACAACTTCGACAGTAAACTAGAAATATTGGAGCACCTGTGGGGATACCTAAAAGACGCAACTAATGTGTCCTATTGTAAACTACAGTGTGGGCGTCGCCTTAATGTGCCATGGAATTTTAGGATGTCTCTTATACTATGTGCAGAAGTAAACTGAATAGGGCTTACTTTGTCACAAATATTATCCACGTTGGTCTATTTCTTTATTTTTTCGTATTCGCTTTGGAGCTATCCCTAAAATCTAACCTGAAGAGATTGGCGTTCACTTCGACGCGTTTCTGCATTATATTTTACATATTGATATCTCGCAAAATGTACAGGATGCGCTGTATTAATCCGTGTTGACTGAAGTTTGTCGAAGCTGTTCCTTGTCTACGATCAGCCACATTTAAGCACGAAAGTGGTAGTAGAAGTGAGGATTAGGCTGACCGCGCTAGAAAGTTGGAACCAGGCGCGAAAACAAACAAACGCAATTAAGGTGAGAAACAAACGGTGTAATATCTTCAAACATAATACGCTCAAGCCTGTCGACGACTTACCTGCAGAATGGTGTGGTCTCTGATGTCATTGAAATCCGGGTGAGCTTTCAAGACTATCTTTAAATCAGCGAGCTTCAAGCTTCCGGGAACTAGAACCTTTTTAGCAGACAAGCCGCAGAAAGTCAGGCACGTGATTGTCTCGTCAGCTAACATTTTTCCGTTTACAAGAGCAAAATGTGAAGCCACCAAACCAAGAGTTTAAGACTGCCGCCAGAGCAACGTGTCGGAGAAGCGAGACGCTGTCTCTGCAAGCAATGCTTCTTCTTTGGTAGGTACTGGTCGTGGTTCGTTCCTATGGTTTGGCCCTTCCAATTAGCCTTCCTCCTTACACAGACAACCGCTCTCTCCTCTCAGAGGGGAGAAAAGAAGCTTCCAAGATGGTAAACGAAGCCGTATGCGTGGCTCTCAGAGGATGTGGCTAGAACGCTGGAGCGCCTGTCCCCATTCCCGTTCGCACCCCGTAAAAAAAAAAAAAAAGAAATACTAATAAAAAAATATATGTAAATGTATACCCCTGCTTCTCGCAGGGCCAGACCTCTTGGGAGAACTAACAGAGGCAAGGACAAAAAGGGACTTTTTCAGCAGATCTTGGCTCGTGTTTTGCTTTTGCATGGCTCTTTTTTTAAGGGGAGGGGGGAGGGGGGGGGGGGGTTACTGCGTGACCTTAGTCTTTAGAACGTACGTGCACTCGTGCATCCATAGGCAATGGACAAACTGTGGGACAGATGTATGCATCAAGATGGGTGCCTCAGACCACCCTGAATACGCTCTTTGGCCGGTAGTACGTTACGAATTGAAGCAGTTTGATCCTCGTAGACGGAGCACAGTTTGCAATCAAGCAATTACAGTTCAAATTGTTTGCACGTTCAGCAACACCAGCCTGAAGGAAGGACAGCGTGGCAGTAAAAGGCGACTTCCCACAGATTCCAAAAACATGCTCTCGAGCGCTTCGGGCGCCGGCGAGTGACAAAAGGAACCCCCGCCCCACGCTCTTCCCTAAATGGACGAAGGAAGGCGGAGGGGGACATTCTTGTGACGCTTCCCGCGTTGTACACAGATGTTTCGGACTATTTCAGCAAAACGAAAAGAACGAGTGTGTGCCGGCCGGCTGTAAGGGTGCCGTAAAGCCGAACGAAAAAGGAACAAAGGAAATAAAGACTGCGGGGAGGCCCTCGCTACGACTATGAGCCCCAATAGCAATAAAAAAGAGTATCACGTGACCCGCCCGTTGGGCGCGGCGACACGTGCAGCTTGGGGTCACGTGATGCTCACTCGACGCTTGATTGGCTGGGACGTCTCGTAGCATCCACGCCGGTCTGTTCCTTGATGGAGCTTTAGCGCTTTTAACGTTTTTCCCCCTTTCACAGCCTGTTACCTCTTTTCCTCTGCATGTTTTTTTCTTCTTTTTTTTTACGTTTGAATATTTGGTGTACACTGTTTTTAAAATGTCGATGCCGTCCCCTTCGATGCCTTGTACATATGTCACCCGGTGACGTGCATAATTAGAAAAGAAAACCTGCACTGCCTACACGAAATCGGTAAGGTGGAGGCTGTTAACGCATCGAGGTGAGCGTGATGATGAAGGAAAGGGATTCGGGAAAAACTGTCTTTGCTGCGGTGACGTGAAGACCGTCGGCCGCGTCGGGCGCAACTCACGCTGTAGCAATGCGCGTCTCAAGGTAGTGAGCGCGGTGAGTCAAGGTGTGGCCTCTTTATGACGCAGAGACCGTAACAGTACACAGCGCCAGAAGATGGAGGAACAGCGTGTGCACTTCCATTGCCCAAGATGAGAGTTCTTCGCAGCGAGATTTCTTACAGCTCTTCCTCCTTTTGCGGGATGTCCACAGCTGCGAGGGGGACTTAAGGTGCTTTACAACATCGATGGGTGCCCAAGAATGTACGCAAGTGTTGATTCCTACAAGAAACATGTTTATCGGAACCACAGGCACGTTATAGGGGATGTGGAAACAACACTGCCGGAGGAGGCACCTGATCATTTGAATGAACCAAACCCTGATGAAGTCATGCGCCACGAAGGAGGAAAGGAATCTTTCGGGATGTGGTGGTACAAATATGCACAACCTGTTCTTAGGCGGTCCAGAATTTTAACGGGAGGAAACTTGCGTTAGGACACTTTTAATTTTACAATTAGCCTGCTTGACATGGCGGACACTAGGAACGAGCTTGTTTGTGCAAAAAAGCGGATAATTATCATACAGTTCTTAATTAACATTTTAATAAGTAACAGTAGACACATATTTCTAAGCAAAAGATTGCTGGGCATCATCAAAAACCAGTAAATCCGTAAATTTCATAAATATCTAGGGCATCTATGTAGCGTAATGCTGTGCGCAAGCTCTTACTTGTGGAACGGGCGGAACGCTGGTGGAGCTAAAAAGGGGGTGATAACAAACTTAAAAAAAGCGCTGGCGTGCCGCTTTTTGACATATTTACGGGACCCAGAAAGCGACGCACATGCATCCAATCTTTCTAGAATTTGCAGACTTCGTAGTTTTGGATTATTCCAAGCAATATTCTAATTAGAACTATATGCATATCGTGACTAATTAGAAATACGGACGAATCTCGTTAATTCAAACTCGAGGGGTACTGAACATTTGTTTGAATAAAGCAAAGTTTGAATTACCTGGAGTTTCTTCCCATGAAGACGCATAGGATAGGACCTGCAGCTAGTTTGAATTATCTGCAAGTTTTAATTAAGAAATTTTGAATTAATGAGATTCGACTGTATATCTTAATTTTCCGCCTAATTGCACGAGTAACCTCGTTCATAGAGGCCTTCAAGAGAAATAAACTAAAGGGAACATTAAAGTCTCCTAACGCAAGTTTTCTTTACTGAGAATGCTGGATCTTTAAAAACCACCCATACATCGCCTTATGCAATGCCATGTTAGAGATGAGTTAATGTATTACTGCTGATGGCAGCGAGCTTGTATCTGAGTAAGAAGATAGTATAGTTAACTAATCTCTAATTCCTCATTTCTTACTTTAAAGGGGCACTAAGAGGGTTCTGCAAACCGTCTTTACATGGTCACAACTAATTCTGCGGGCTTTAAGCATCCTGAAAATCCAAAAATTACCATCATGAGCCGCCTTTTTCTCTAATAAAAATATGATCAAAAATTTTTCTTTACTTTTTTTTTTTTTGCGAATATCGCAGCACCCGAACCATTTCCGAACATGGCCGAACGACGAACGGCACTTGTCGGCCAACCGCGAGCTATGGTTTGCTGCGTGGAGTGTTCCGCACGCGCGCTGCCTCTCCGATCGTTTTAGCTCCTTCCACAGTTGTTGCCTCAGCTGCGCCGTCGTAAACACCTAATGTCGCATCGTGGGTGTTGGAAATACTACAAAGCATAATCGCGTCCCAGAGATGATAACAAATTGCAGAATGTGTGTTATGTGAACATGTGATCGAAACAAAAAAGGATTTCGCGAGCATCGTAAGCGCACGCTCCGGGAAGCAGGCGAGCGCACACATCACTCGCGCGGAAGAATGCAAAGAAAAATATAGCTCGCGCGTATTTCTAGGGTAACGGGCTTAATAAGCGCCTTTGCCATCTTAAACTTGCAGTGCATATTATTGGGCGGCTACTAGATTATACATGAGCACAAATACACGTCATCAAACACCTATTACTCGCCCTTTAAAAGATGTGCGCACTGCTGACATGATTATGCTCAAACTGTACTTGCTGCAAGAAGTTGGTCAATAAAATGGTATCTAAAAAACATGTTGTTAGTAATCGATTTCACCGGCGTTTGCCGTTGGTCGATAGGAATAAAAAGGTGGATTAAAATGAATGAAACTTGGGGTTTCATAAACATATTTTGTTTTTTTTTGCTATATCAGGTATCATAATCATTCTCTCCCATTATGCAATCCGCGAGGCGGCTGCCTTGCCGATTATGAGTTCCAAGGAAGGCTCAGAATGTTTAACCGAATAAGGACGTAACAAAAAAAAGTCACACTCTGACAGTTGTTTCATCCAGTTATCTGTTATGTATCTGCAGAAGCGAATTCGGGTGTCCACACTACTGATCTTGCCTCCGCTTATACAAGTTAGCATCTGAGTGTATTTTAGCTTCACTTGCAGATAGCTTACTTCTTAGTATCTGTATAATGAGGAAAAGGAACCTTTTTATGAAAAAGAGCTTTATAAAAGAGGATCTGGAGATGTGTTTCTACAGAAACACAAATGTGATTGAGGTAACTTTCAATGAAAGTGTAGCTTGCCGGTTAAAATCACCTGTGAATTGCATGCGCGTACGCCTCGGACAATAAATACAACACCTGGTCTAGTTTTTGCTGCTCCTGAGATTCCGGGAAGCTGCACTATCTTTCTATTTGCAAAATAGTTCGAATAACAACGTCCAAACTTTGCATTCTAGCCCTAGTCTGGACCAAAACCTCTTGCTAGTAGATGCTCTATATAAGCACGCGTGGCTGTTGTAGCTCATATTGTCAGCAATGGCGATGCTAGTTTCACAGTAATCCCTTCTTACGGAACGCGCTGTGCATGCTTTTATTTTTCATGACTTATGAAATAGAAATTATGGACAATACTAGACAGAAGACGGTTGGCAAGTTCGGTCGTCGGGGGCAGCACCAAAGAAAACAGAGATCCCACCGGTTCCAGAAGCGATGTTTTCTTTTTGGCTATAGCTTTTCGTAATACACTGTGGACCAAAGTCATAATGCGATACATCGACACGCCGTAGGCCAAATAACGCTAGGTTCTTTCACAACATATGTTCTTGATTGGTTTAAAACAATTTTCACGATAGAAAAATTCACAAAGTGAATTCGCGGACCAAAGAAATCGCAAAAGCATTCCGCTTGGGTACTTGATGAAAAATTGCAAAATAAATATGGAGCGTCTCACAAAGGAAATACTGATATTTAGTTTTTATTATTTATTCGGAGAAATTTCGTATAGTCGGAGAAATTTCCTATGTACTGTGGGGGATTCCCACAACTGAATACCCAATTTTCACATGGTTTCCCGGGTGCGTGTCCGCACTTAGCATTTGTGTCACGCAAGGGTTTATCAAGGACCCATTCTAATGTTAGTTACGCGTCTGTTGCAAGTTCACATATCACTATTGCGAATTATAAAGACAACGTGTAATCTTTTTAAAGTTTCATAATGCAACCAGGGCAAACGAGTGTGTTCCCTAAATCGAGCCTGACGTTGGAGGACGATTTTCGCAGTTTCCTATAGTTGATGAGAAAGCACCACCAACATTTATTTTTAGGAGTTGGCCATAAGTTGCAGCAATGGAAGTTTCCATACTATTTTCTCACAATGTTTTTTTTTTTTCGTAGTTGCGCATTATTTAGTTTTTCTTTTCTTGAGATAACGCTCACGAATCTCATGATCAGCCAAATTTCACGGGTGTCCTCTTGTCACAACTATTGGCTTAGCGTAAACTGACCTAATTGAGAAAGTGCACTTCAGGCAGCTGGCCGTTTGAGGAATTGTCTGAAGACAAATCGGCAGTTTGATACTTTAGACACATGTTACGGATAAAAAAACAGGACGCGGAATTGTCTGAAGACAAATCGGCGCTTTGGTACTTTAGACCCATGTTACAGATAAAAAAAAAACAGGATCAACCGCGCTCGGCTTTGGCTAGCAGACGGCGTTCGTAAAATGGCGTCAGCTGTTGCTGGCTTCACGCGGTGGTACCGTGCGTGCTTCTATTCATTCGGCGTTCGTTGCCATGGTGACGGCGAGAAAGGCAGACGAACTTTATGTTGCGGAAGAACGCTGCGGCGCAGCGATACCAGGTGCGTTCTAAGGCCCTTCCCGTATGCTTTTCAAAGGGCGGAAGGCGAACAAAAAGAGTTCGAAATAAGAACTTAATGCAGAATGCTGCATTTCTCTAGCGTCTCATGATTTGACGAGCCTTGCTCAAAACGCATGTTTTTTTGGCCATCCCGCGCCCTGATTTTTTATCCGTAACATGGGTCTAAAGTATCAAACTGCCCATCACGTATAGAAGTTTTGCAGCAGCTGTGCATGGGCACCGCCATAACTGACCTTCAGTTTTTTCCCCCTTATTACGTTTACTTCACTTCATTATTACCCCAGCAGGCCATGCTATCGCCATCTTAGATTTTATTCTGCCTTTCTCCCCAGCACTGGCTTTTGTGGAGTCTCTTCCACACCAATTTCAGTGGGTCGGTATCTCGGTAAAACAAGAGAAGGTCAGCAATGACGGCTGTATTCTGGCGCGTGTGTGAAGCTTCTATAGGCTCGAAATATTATAAAAATAGAAGATCCCTTCGAAGCCAGCAAGAAAAGAAAACGAAAAAAAAATACAAATGAATGTTTATGTTCCAACAAAAAGCGCAGGAGGGAGCAAAATTTAACCTATCAGTGACGGCGCCTCTAAGATTGGCAGAGCATGGCTTGGTGAACGCAAGGTCGGCCATTTTTTACATATCCCGAAGCGTTTTAGCGACCCTCCAGCGCCACCAACAAACCAGTTTTTTTTTTTTTTTTTTTTTTTTTTGACGGCTCGGAAAATTTCACTGGGGAACACAAAAGGGACGAGTACGGCAAGAGGAGAGGGCATAAGTCAAGGAGAGGAGGAGGCTTCCAGAGAATTCGGGGAGACAGTGTACGACATCTGCGGCATTGTCGGGATGTTTTTACTTTCTCGGGAAGACAGGGCATGAAGCTGAGAACGGCACATGCATGGGCAGAGTTTACAGCGTTTCCTCCACCTCTGCTTGTTGCTTGAAGCTGCCGAATGTGACATGCCGATGAATACGCAATGCTCTCCTAAGCGTAGGCTCCCGCGCTTCCGCCAATCTCGGGCCTACGTTTCATCGGCTTTGCGCGCGCCCCAGAAGCAGTCATCGATACCGAAGAGATCTTCAACGACCGCATTCATCACAGGACCTCCGGAGGATTCGTGTGCTGTGTGTGGTGTCATGCGCTTAGGCAAAGCATGGGCGACAGCGGAATAACTGTGACATAGTGCGTGCTCTTAAATGTGTACAGACATCAGCAAACATCTTCCGGGATTGATTTCAAAATGAAGTTGCGGTGAGCTGATTCCCGATTTATCCGTTACAAATTAGTGTCTCCTAATAGGCTCCTTGCACATGATGTCATTTCCCATACCCTCCAGAGAAGAGGGGGAGAAGGAGCTCCCCTCTTATCAGGACCCTCCTTTGTGCCTTCCGGATTTGCACAGGCGTCGCTATTCTCCCCCCAGAAGATTATAGAAGATTAACCCGTCACTCAAAATTCTTACAAAAGCAGCTTCCCTCTCCTCCTTTTACTTGGTGTGCAAATGTGTGCGATGTGACGTCAATGCAAGGAGCCTATAATTCATATGACTTTTATGCGGATTTCTGGCCATAGAGCACAGCGCTACCATTTACCTTGTGCATTGGGCCGGCTTTCTTGGAGCGAGCCGCAAACATTTACCTGAGTAAATATGAGAGAAAAAAAAAAGTCAAAGGCGCGTGTGGGTAAGGTAATTAAGACATGTCGAATAAAATGCCTATGCCACCCTGGTTTCTTTCTTCTGTCTAAACAAACATTGGGAGTTGTATGTGACTAGAGTGCATGGAAATACCTTGCCCTAAAAGGTGATATCGTTCTTGCAAACATGTCAAATTGTCTAATGTTCACGCGACTTCAAAACGGGGTCATTTGACTCTGGAGGCGAGACTCTGTCACGCTGACTCTACCAACCTCATAGAATCAGATGACTCCATGCGTGCCAAGTGGGGTCACTTGAGTTCAGGCATTTACTATTCTCATTTGACTCCAGTGCTTTTGAGGGAGTCCGAACCGCATCAGACTCCTTTTTGCTGCCAGATGGAGTACCTCGACGCCATCACGCAAAAATGGGGAGTCAAAAGCGCATTTGACTCCACCTGACTCCCTTTTTTTCTAAGAGTGTAAAGCAAGACACAAGACATGCCTTGAGCCAGAGTAGACTTCCGCTGTCTAAACATACACGAAACAATTACTTTCGCCATCCTGAAATTAAATTATCAGTGTGCGAGGACACTTGTACACATGCACAAGTCAAGAACGCTGAAGTCCCTTGAGTGCTTCTTGCCGGAGAACAAACTATATGTAGAAACAGTAACGGTTGTAGAAGGTGCTAGAGCAGGGGTCTCAAACACGCGGCCCGCGGGCCGCATGCGGCCCGCGACTCGCTGGGATGCGGCCCGCAGGCAACCTGCTACGAGTCCCGGTCCCCATGTCTCGAGCGCTATAGAAATGGCATGCGCCATCTCGTCGGTTCATTTTCGCTCGAAAGTATACTCTGCTCTTTTAAATTCACATAGTTTATACCTAACTGCGATAATTTTTCCTTTGTTTCGCTTTATCTTTTGCTTCCCAAGTTTTTGTAATGCCAAATAGTTTCCGCCACTAGGCTACACGCGTGAGCTATATATTCGTTGAAGGATGCATCTCGGCTGCGCGAACTCTCGATCAGCGGGAGCAGCTGCATGCCACCGATAAGGCTACGAGCTCGGGATTCTCGCCTTCAAAAAATATCCTCGTTAAAAGACAACTATTTGTTCAGTGTGTTTGGAATACAAAACGTCAGGAAAGCAAGAACTGTGAAATCATCGGATTGTTTCTTAGAGGCATGTTGAGCTTGGTGCTATCGGGCCTTCACACTCATATAAGTTTAAAACCACTGTGCTAGAGGGTCGCTGAAAACAAAGTTCCCAATTAAAATGGCCTCAAAACGGCGTTTGACGTTTTGAATGTTATCAAAAGTCCTCCGAAAGAAGCAATTCTGATTCCCAATAATTAGGCCAGCAAGTGTTTTGCTCTATAGTTATTCTGTGTTAATGTTTATAAAGGTTTTGGTTTGCCCACCATTGAGAACCTGTACTATACTGGTTGGAACTTGCCAAAATATTCATAACGTGACACAAATCACGTCGTTATTCGGAGCGGGTCACGTTTTAAAGGATGTTTCAAGGGACTTTTTTTGTTGCGGAGTAGAAAGAGGAACACTGAGCAGTACGGCTTTTTGAGACACGTTCGCAAAGCCAATAAAATCTTCTCCACCATTCAATGACGTGTATTCAATGTTTTTAAGAAACTTGTCTTCGTTAGATGCCGGCCACTTCAAAACTAATTCGGGAATGTGAAACAAGGTATGTCAATTTCACTGGAAAGTATAAGCATACATCTGCAATAAAATACAGAATTTTCTCAAACAGTATCGGTCATAACATCGGTTGCAAATATAGTGTCAACTTCAGGCTTATGGGACCGTGCATAGTGCGACGTTATCATGGGGGACAATTTACCAAAGTGTCGCTGAATGCCCAACGTGTAATCGAAGTGTGTTTGTTATAAGCAACACAAAGAACCAACTTTATCTTTAGTCGGTGACAGGTTAAGGGTGAAGTGGAAGCTGCTCGCACCTCTTTCCGCTTGTACAGAGAGAACGCTGGAGGCAGGCACGTAGCCAGGACTTTGTTTCGGGGGGGAAGGGGGGGGGGGGGGCGCCCATGACAAAATGCTGTATGAGAAGGAGGGGGGAGAGGCGGTCCCAGCAAAATGGAAGATTACGGGGGGGGGCCGGGCCCCATGGGCCACCCCCTGGCTACGTGCCTGGCTGGAGGGGAGGTCGCCTCCTGTTCAGCGTTCACTCTGCTAAAGCGGAAAGAGGTGTGCGGAGCTTCCAGTTTACTCCTAACCTGTCACCGACTATAATCAAACAATGTCAAACAACTCACGTGTTTTTCATTTTCTTTTTTTCTGGGTTATCGCAAGAAATTGCGCATTTATAGCTGCCGTCAAAGGGTGTCGAAAGAGACGTTATTTAGTTAAAAGGGTCCTCTCATTACTTTTGGATTGGTTTGAAATTTGCGTTGAACGTTCTCAGTCCTTGACGAAATAGGCAACATTTAACGATGGTGAAGTTGGAGCGAAGCGGCTGAGGGTTAGGTTCATGGTTGCCGCACCGTGGACTGGTACGCTACGTCTCCAAAGCCCCTTGTCTCGCACGAGACACAAGAGTCCGAACGCGATCGCGCCTACGTTGTCCACATATATATATGCCACGCTGAGGGGAGCCTGACCAAATCAGTTGAGTCCAGCGCGGTCCAACGCGCTTTGTTCCACTTTTTTTTACGTTTCAGCTGATCGGTGCCAATGCGATCGGTGTGATTTAACAACAATTTGAGGCAGCAGTAAATTCAGGATAACGAGTTCAAATGAGATTTTATTTTCTCCTGAATGTCACACATATCTTGGCGGGAAAAGATCAAGTCGCTTGGCGTGAATCCGACGGCTAACTTTTGTTTGGACGAATCGAGCTGGAGCGGAATGTTTCCAGCTGGAGCGGCTGCCGACTCTAGCACCTGATCATGCATAGCTCGTACATGAGGTCGTCCTGAATTTTAATTACCTCTAACTTTGGCAGGTAATTCAATCTTCTATCTTTTGCCGGTATTGCGGGCAAGCGTGTCCGGTTCGAATTAGGATTACGACCCTTCTCGGTGTAGCGGCGTGTCCTCGAAAACCGTTCACGTTCACGCACAGACGTGCAAACCAACACAAAAGACACGAGAACACCAAACTGAACAAGTGAACGGCGAGAACAGCGCACGACACACGGCAAGAACAGCAGATTCAAATCGCGCACATGAGCCTTCCCGCACACGTCCTGACTGTGTTTCGACATCCCGATTCCCGGATGGGGCGCTCGCCGTGAGCTATAGTGAGCTTGGTGTGCCTGCTCGCCGGTTTGCTGGTTCCGCCGCTGGGAGGCGGGCGTCTCGATGGAGGGCATTTGCTTTTTTTTTTTATATATATATATTTCTGCACATTTAAACTATTTTTCTCTCTGTTTTTAGTTTTCCACGCTCAGTCAAAACGGATTTTTGAAAAAAAAAAAAAAATAAGAACAATACTTCACGGAGGGAAGTATCGTTATGGGGTATAAAAAAATCACACCTAATTAGCCTGCATACAAAAAAATAAAATAAAAATTCTAGCGGCTCTTGCTAACGTTGCTAATCGCAAAGCCGCTTTCTTACAACGCCACCACCGTCCCCAGCTGCGCGTTTTGAACACACTGCGTGGCGCAACAAGACGTTGCGCTGTTTTCGTCTGATCGAACTAAAATATGATGCGCTAACATTTCTTGTATTTTACTTGTCCCCTGAGCAGCCCGACCCACTAATAAGGTAATAACACAAAAAGTGCAGAAGCTCAAATATTGTTGGAGGGCTCCTGTAAGTTTGTTTGGGAACACGCGCAATATCCGACACTCAGTGTATATGTTTAGTTTAGACCCGAATCTCATATCGAGCAACTTTTTTGTTGCAATCATCACGCAGCAAAGTTTTACTGTTTGTTTTTGTCAAAATAAATTGACTAAACACACCCTTCCAATTAAGGCGAGCATGTGCCTTGGCGAAGCATTCTCACTCGCACTTTAAAGACATCGAATGAACAAACACACGCATCGTGCGAACTTCCGGAGGCGACAAAGGTAGCCGTGCCAAACTATACGCGTACGTCAGTCCCCTTGAAAAACTGACCTTAACTGTACTGCAGCACGTGTTAAAGTTCCTCAGAAAAAATGTGCGAACGACAAACTCACTAACCGCGAAAACAAATGCTGGATACGGCGTCAGGCTGTGAAGCACACAGCCATACACACAGCCTCACACCTGTTCCTCGGGTGTACAGAGAGGAGTTCTTCCAATTTCCGAACGGAAAGTCTACAAGGTCAGGTACGCCGGTCCCCCCCGGTGGGCATAGAAAGATCACGTGTAGACTGCCCCCTCCCCCCCCCCCCCCCCCCCCCGTTCCTCCCCCACAAAGGCTATTAGTGTCTGAGCTCATTAACCCATTCGTGGTGTGGGGAACGCTTTGCGGCTAGCCTCTATTAAAAGGCCATTTCTCACGGCCTCCCGCCGGGACGCAGAGGCCGCCGACGTGTTTTGGCACCCCTCTTCTCCATTTTTCTCTCTCTCTCTCTCTCTCTCTCTTTTAGTATTCGTTTTTTCGTTCGTTTTAGTGTGAACTCAAGAAGTTCGGCTGCCCACACTGACACCTGTTCCGTGAAAAGTCTGGTCGCGGTGGTGACTTTCGAAGTTGAAAAAAACGCGTGCACGAAGTTTCCAAATTTATCTTTCTACAGTGTAATCCAAATGGATCTATATACGATACGCTTTAAAGTGAATCGCAAACATTTCGTCCTCTATTACACAAGCTATTTGTTGTTTCTTTAATTTAAATGTTCGCTCTGCTAGCACGTTTCTTTCGCCCGCTCCTCGTAAGAATAAAGTTACCCCTTTGCTAAAGAGTTCGCCGCTAGCGAGATTTAAATTCCCGCGGCTGTCATCCAGATGCTCTGTGTTTGCACCTTAAAGTGTGAATAAGCTTCCCTAATGATTATATCAACTTACGATACCTTATGTTTCGTTGCTGTTTTCTATGTTTTGGAGGACAGGTGCGAGCGGACTATGAGACTTTTTTTTTGTCTCACGGAGAACATTAATGTCACACGTAACGCTCCTAAACCCCGCGCCTGTCCTACGTGGGTATATCGTTGGTTCACCAAGGTGCGCACTATATAATAAACGGTGAAAATGACGCTGGGGCGGAGCAGGCTTCGTACGTGATGTTAAATTGCCGGTTTCAGGCGCCGCCCTTCTGATGATGCCTCTGCATACGAAGAACATCCCGCTACTCGAGGTCACGCGCGTAATTGACCTTGGGTAGCGGGGTACTCTTGTCTGCTGCTTATTGAGCTAATCGTGGAATTTGGGTTGCTACGTATATATATATATATATATATATATACGTAGCATTTTTTTTTCTTCTCAGTTTTATACTCACGCCTTCGGCCTCCCGCCACCATGCCCATATATATATATATATATATATATATATACCGTATAAAACATCGCAAGGTCGGCGGCACTTCGGGTCGAATGACAATAACTGCGCACTTCGACAATGTAAGGACGAATTTTTTTTTTTTTTTTTTTATGCCAAAGCAATAACTGTTTTGTGGAGCGCAGCCGGCGTCGTCTGTAATCGCGAAAAACGGCCCCTAAATTCCGGCTGAGCGAAACGAGCAATGAATTTCTATTGGCCGCGACGCATCCTATAGTTCTAAAGAATGCCACCCCACTGAGAAGCCCTCTTCCTGGCGCTGCGGCCCGCGCGCTAATAAAAAGAGAGGGTGGCGCACGCGCGGCCGCAGAGGCCCAAATGGGTTCTGCGGAGGACAGCGGGGCGCGCTGCCTGTAGGAATGCATTGCGTGTACGAATGCTTTCGCGTTCCTACACGTAAGCTGTCTTAAGTGTCCTCTAGTAATTTTTTTTTTAAGAACACGCGTCGAGTCTGCGGTTAAACACATTGCACAAGGTGTTGATGTCGGTTTTCCGCATTTGGTTTGAAGCATCAATAATTGAAACTCGTTGTTGCTGCCGCTCAGGATGCTATTCGATTGTCAAGCTTATATTATATGATGGAGACGCCATTACATTGCAAAGAAACAGGAACGCACAATTTAGTTACTGATTGCTCTCAAGTAAAACTCGTAGAAATGAAGCGAAAGGTTTGATCGAACTATAAAGTCCCGGTCACACTGCGAATGAATCATTAAAAAAAAATGTGCAGACAATGTCTGAGGCATGTTTCTTCCCTGTATGAGAGTCCTGTCACTTTGGTGTCATACAAAAATGTGCAGCAAACTGCTGGGCACGTAAAATGTTCCGGTATCACTCCGAAACGTTACCTAACCCGGCGTGTACATCCACACGCTCAGAGCGCTCTTCATCGGATAACTTAACACGTGTCAGTCTTAGAAACTTGACAGCAGTTCTTGGAATAAAGATATCGGTGGAGCCGTGCTCGGCGACAACGTTTCTCGACAATGCATTGGAGGGTACAGGCACGCGTTCCCTCTCCCATTCTGAGCGCTGAATAAAGCTGTGCGAGGGATCTCCTCCTCTTCACTGCATTGCCAAGAAGAGTTGTCGCCGAGTATAGTCGGGTTTCAAAGCCCCTGACGGTTTTCCAGAACCTCCCATACTCACCGGAATCATCCAATCGGCATTGATCACGTGCGACTTTTCTACCAGCCAATCAGAGTCAAGCTCCACCGACGAGCCAAAGAACGATTCACGTTAAAAATTGTCCCCAGACATGTTTCAAGCATACATATGTATGAAGCAAACATTCTTGAAACATGCCTGAGGCCTGTCCGGAGTTATTTCTGCCTTCGTGTCTGCAACGCCCTCCGTGACAGCAAACTGCAGGATGAATTCTGCCTTTCTTTTACGCCTGACGGTCCTCTGTCGGCTCGTTTCGTGCTTGACGGCGTTGACGATGGACATAAGTCTAAAGGCCCGTTCACACACTTGTGACCTCTCACAACCGGGTGCCTTGGAACCTCTTAATATCTCTAACAACGAGAGGACACACTGGCGCCATCTATTGGGTAGCAGTGTAAACTGGGCGGCCCGGCACATTTCCTATTTCTCTCGCGCATTATCCTTTCTTTCTTGGCTCCAAAAACTTGTGTCAACGTTATAAACGAGCTTTTTTTCATAGGTATTACGCACATTTGACCTCGGAAATCCCGCAAAAACCTTCGCTCTTGTGAAATGCAGTTCCAGGGTCACCGCATAGATGGCGCCAGCTTACCAAGTATGTTATCTCGTTCTAAGAAATTTTAAAAGGGTTCAACAGGTCTCGTCTCTCTCGGTCGTACTCGGTTGCAAATGTGTGAACGGGCCTTAATGCAACGGCTATATCTAATTCTGACCGAAATGTGCACGGCAAACTGTGCCATGCATGCACTATAGCTGCGGAGTGCCCCGGTCTGCGACGAGGATGCTTATGCGCCGTTTGGCGATCGCGCTCATCCAGAACCCAGAGAGGCTAAACTTTGTTAAAAAGATAGTTTCCTATTCAGAAAACGAGAATAAAAGGACGAGGAAGCGGACAAACGACGCGTCCGACCGGTCACTAAACTCTGGCTCGAACATTTGTTGTTTTTTGTCGTTGTCTTTCTTTTTGCGCTGGGAACGAGCGTATAGGTATACGCTTGTTCGCAGTAGCCCTTTTCGGCATTTAACGGAATGGCGCGCACATAACTAAACAAACAAGCACGCAAATATACTTTTTAGAAGGGAAAAAACAACGTAAAAGACGAGTTGCTCTGGACCACTGCATCACTGCTCAGTTCTGTTGCTTCTGCTTTTATCTATATATTTTTTTTATGTTTACGCCCATCTCTATTGTTGCAAATGTCAAAGAGCCTTTTTTTTTTTCCAAATGCCTCGCTGGTTGTTTGTTATTCGCGTGTTTTTACCTGTTCTTCCGTCTTAGCTCTTTGGTGTTGTTTCTTCCGTTTCTTTTTCTCTTTTTCCACCTGGCGTGTTCGGCGCAGTTTCACGCATTATCAACACGGGCACCAGGTGTCGCATCGGCCAGCGACAGACAGCGAGAGGGGGGCGGGGCCGGACAGTTTGAGAGCCCTTTTCGGAAGTCTGGAGGTCGGCTCAATGTTGCCTGCCGGCTCTTGGTTTTGCCACTTTTTCTAATGGAAAGCGCTTTATTATTATTTTTTTGTTGCCATCCTCCCCCAAAAAGAAAAGAAAAAAAAATCCAATAAGCCGGAATGTCCATTAACTTTCTCTCTCAGTCACTCTTTCCCTCACTCAAATTTTTTTCTCCCTAAATAGTAAAGTGGATAGAAGGCAAAAAAAAAAAAAAAAGTATCCTCACCTTTTAGTTAAAATTAACTCGATAAAAGTTTCGTGTTTGGCTGTGTGGACAAATTACAGCAATATTCGAAGACTAATCGAACATGAAAAGGCACCCAAAAGCCGTATTCCCCCTGCTTGTAAACGTGACACAAAGCACGCACGGTGTTCGCTGTGGACACCATGAGAAAAAATGTCTGCGGACACACGCCTCGAACATGTTCGAAGCATCTGTTGGCTTCAGACATGTCTGTAGAGAGTCGTTTGTCTGTCCAATGTTTCAGGACACAATGATGAAACAGGCCTCGGACAGTTTTTGCAGACTGTTTTGTATGATGTATTAGCGGTGGCACAGCGGCCTCATAGAGTCCCCTATCAAAACGTCGGCGGTCATAATGAAGCTTGCCAGAAACCTCGTCTAAACTTTTTTTTTTTTAAGGGATGATGGTTTTGTGTGATTCGTAATATTCACGGACAGCTAAAGAAATGCGTGGCGTGGTCTATTATGATCAGGCTTCCCGCTTCGTGATTGTTTCTTCGGCGTTCTCAACGGCCAGCGCCACTATATGATTGGCTGCGGGACGATAATGAGATGCATGGGGCTCGACACGCCCTCCGTTCCTTGAGCTGTCGGCGACTATAGCGTTTAGTGCGTGTCTGATATTCTCGAAATTTGCTGAAACTTAAAAAAAGAAAAAAACTGCTCGCTCTCTCTCTTTTTTTTTCACAACGCACGTGCGGACACAGACACGCACAGATACACGCACAGGCACACACAAACACACACAGACACACACTTCGTTTTAATTAGGAAGTAGCTCGTGCAACCTCCTGATTAAATATAGATGTAAAGCCGGGAAGTATATCCGAAGTACGGGCAGGGTGCTATGCTTTCAGAGTCCCTACAGCTGGGGCTATTCGCAACTTTAGCCCGTCGCGCTCGCCCTCTCGCGGATGAGCGAAGAACCAGAGGAGCGGGGACGGCGGCGGAGACGGTGGCAGCTAGGGATGGTCGATCTCGGTGCCGCTCTTAGAGCATGGTTCTGAGCGGCGTGTTCGTGGATCGTGCAATTTTAACGGGAAAAAGCGATTACGTTAAAATATGAATTGCTGCGTTCCGCTTTGCAGCTTTCAAAAATCAACATTTTCATTTTCTTAACGCACTTCAACATCTCCGTCACCTGTGATGGGCTCCTGCCCTGGCTGTTTCGTATTTGCAGCCAAATAAATTTATTTTAGCGTAGTGACCAGCGTCAGCGAGCGGGCGCACGGGAAATCCCGGAGAATCTGTCCCCGACTCTTCCGCCATCTTGCGACTACCGCCCCGCCAGGCACGTAGCCAGGATTTTGTTTCGGGGGGGGGGGGGGGGAGGGGGGGGGGGGGCACCCACGACAAAATGCTGTATGAGAGGGAGGGGGGAGAGGAGGTCCCAGCAGAACGGAAGATTTTTTTTTTTGGGGGGGGGAGGGGGGGGGGGGGCGGGCAACATGGGCCCCTCCCCTGGCTACGTGCCTGCGCCATGCCATGTTGGATTTACGAATTGGACATAAACTACTCAGTCTCTCCCTTTCTTGCACCTCTTGACATCAACACCAGCGAAACTATATAAACCAATTTATTGTCTATTACGAAAAGAAAAAAAGTGTTCTCTTGTAAGATCTGCGGGCATTGCCTGCGCGCATGCATGAAACAGGTTTTTCGAAGATCGAACAATCTGTCATCTGTGCCTGCCTGTCCCTTTCCGCATCCCGCGCCAGCGCGCTTTGGCAGGCCGTCAGCATCGTGAAGTAGTATACATCTGAACACTTGTGAACCTGCCGACTTACGGAAAGGTGCGGAGCAACGAGTTTAATATATTCGACGAGAATGTGGACAGCACCTCGGGAACTCGGAAACGGGATCACCACAGCGTGATATAAAGAAACACCTATCGACATGCGGCTCTAACGTCATGCCGCTGCAGGGGCGCTGCTGTCGACACGGCGCATGCGCAGGAGCTTCCCCTCACGCAAATCTGCAGTTTATTGCGCACGCGCAATGCCCAAACCCGCTAAAAAAAGAAAAACGCGAGCTTTAGAAGCCGTACTGCAATGAAGCTACGTATACGTTACGACTGTCTGGCATTCGGTACACTAACTTTCCTCTGTGTACACAATCCATTCGACGAAATTTCGATAGACCACAGCAAGGAGAAACGCACCGAGGTTTTGCAGCCGCTGATCCGCCTGGGTGCAAATGCGTGCGTGCAAGGCAAAATTCAACCCATGGCAAAACACCTCGCAAGCAACGAGCTCACGTGCATGACTGCCCTCCTACGCAAACTACTCTCTCTATTTGTTTTTTCTTTTTTTACATTTGTCTAAATCTAGCGAAAACTAGGTTTCGTTTTCATGCGTCCAATTTCGTTTTCCCTCTGTCCTCCCAACGGTATCCCATGCGTGCACGCCGCGAACGTGCAACTTTCTTTATCCTGGTTCGTTAGAAACGCAACGGGGGGTAAGTTTAAATGAGGAAGTTACATCCGTACGTTCTCGGGACAAAGCGATGATACGTTGTTTTGTTTTTTCGTGGAGCGTGATCTCGCATCCGCTTTTTTTTCTAGTCCACGTGCACCCTTTCCAAGTCTCTCGCGAACCTCCCAAGTCTCTTTCGATGGCCAGTTGTAGAAGGAAAATAATGACATGAGAACTAATCATAGAAAAAGATGAAAATACCAAAACAGAGAGAGAAAGAGAAACAAAAAAGGGGAGAAAGAATGAGGGAGAGAAAGAAAGAGAGAAAGAGAGAGTCATGTCGCTGAATGAAGTCCCGTTTAGCTTAGTGCATGAACGCATATGCGGCAAACATTTGTGCATGCAACCGTCCTCGCACACCGCATGTTGAAGTCCGAAAACATTAAGAGCGGGCACGCAATTCCCCGCGACCGATAGGAAAGTTTAGATCTCCCATAAGTTTTTTTTTGTTACCATTATTTACTTAATATATAAAGATACATGGTCTTCAGGGCAATATATTTTGTTAAATCGAGTTCGAAAAAAAACAAAAAAAACGATTACTACGATATTTTTGTTCGTTGCTTTTTGTGCAATCTGCCTAAGTGTATCTAGAATTTCGGACGGTTTTCTAAACGCGACACGCATCAAAGGGTTCAGAGGAGGCTTTGTTACTATTTCTTTGGTCATGTGTTTGAATATATACAGTACATCGACTATAGTTAGACAGATGGTAAGTGAGATGCGAACAAGAAAAAAGGTCGCAAGCAATAACTTGGTTGAATAAATAATTGCACATGTTAATCTAATTCATCTGACGTTTTATTATGATGCACTCGTGCAAATGGGAAGATATAGAATAGATAAAGCCAAGTTGCGCCAGCAAGCTTGAGGGTTTAATGATGTAAAAAATATAAACTAAAAGATTTGGTTTTATAATGCACCTTGAAAACATGCTAACGCCCTATGCAAATTCCCAAGATATTTTCAATTTTGCTTATTTCTAGTTAACGTTTGCCTGATCTGAGCCTAACTACTACACTCTAGTAAGCCTTGTATATAGCCGCAGGAGGAACAAATTGTTTGTCAAGCACTTCCTCTCCCATGTAAACCTGGACATTCCCACGGCTCAGGCTACACGACCGAGGTCACAGAGCTTATCGCGCGCCGGACAGGTTCAGGAGAGACCAGCAAATGGGACCTCTCCCGGAAAAATCCGCGAAAACGCTTCACAAAAGCAACCTCCACAGCGTATACCACCAGTAGCAGCGAAACCCGAAGATCCACACGTATGCGTTCTCCCGAACCGAATCCCCAAACGAAAACTGTCCGTGAAATCGCGGCATTTCTGGAAGGAAGACAAAATCGGTCCCAACGGGCACCCAGCGCTTTTTTTCTTCTTTCTTTCCGCAGAAGCCTAAGAAGGGGAAAAAGGAAATCCCTAAGCAATTGGGGAAAACTGCTCGTGCACCCACGGACGAAAAACCCCAGCGGCTCATTTGTAAATTCGTCCCGGTCAATCCGTCAACCGCTCTGGGAATGTCGCGTAGACCGTCATCCCCTCTCCCTGTCGCTGCATGGATCTTCAGTCTCACGGGCGGTATCTTGTGAGAGATTTGAAATTAGCGGATTAGCTTACACCCCCCCCCCCCCCTTCTTTTTCCGCACACAAACACACAAGCTTGAAACTCGCCCTTCTTGTTGTTGTGCTCACGCTGCCGTTCCTCCACTGAGGGTTGTTAGCAGGTCAGGGAGTTTGGGGACGACCGAAGTGAGCGGTTGGGAAGAAGGGTGGGGGGGGGATTTAGACAAAGCCAGCCTCCGGCGTCGAAAACAAGGGTCGTGCGACGCGACGGCTGACTGACGTGGTTGATGAACGACTACATCGCCACCCGGTGGAAAATGAATGAGACAAGACGCACGAGTTCGAAGAAGTGTGGTGGTTGTCTGAGGAGACGAGAAGGATGTGTGGCGCAGCGTGTTTTTGTCCTCCGTCGGGACGAGTTTACACATTTGCCGCCGCGGATTGTTCGTTCGCCCTGCTCGAAGCGTGGTAAACGGGGTTCTGCGAGGCACCCAGTTCGACGACTCGCCGGACTTGTGCACCCTTCCAGCTTGTCGAGCTTTTTTATTCCCCCTGCCTTTCCCTGCAAGAGACCCCTTGAGCTTTACGTCTACTTTATGAATCCTCGATAAGGTATAGATGTAGTTGAACTAGAGATACTTCCCTGTGGCTGTACTAACTAGATCCTTAAAAAGCATTGTTGTAGTTGGTCGTAAAAAACAAATGCAAACAAACGGAAGGTGATATTTGCGTGATACCTTGCACCAGTTGCTCCGACTGTGTGCTTTGGAATTTTCCTATGGGTAGATATAAAGCAACTGAGGCTTGACAGATGATAATTGTGTCGCGTGCACGCTCATTCAACGTGAACAAAAATGCTCAAGAAGCTGCGGTAAAAGCTCTCCCGCGCACCGCTGCACGCTGACTTCCGCGATTTCTCCGAGCAAATGCCGGTTCGTGCGGGGGCGCAGAAGGTGGCTTCACTGCAGTCTTAGGTAGTAACGCGTTACTAGTAACGCGTTATTGTAACTTCGTTACTTTTTTGGTAACTTGTAACTGTAACGGGTTACATTTTAAAAATGTAACTTGTAACTGTAGTTCTATTACTTTTTTTTGAGGTAACGATGAAAGTAACGACGTTACTTTTGTCGTTACTTTCTAGTGTTTTATGAATAATATATCACTGAACGGAGGTGCAATTTAGCCATTCCTTGCACTTTCCAAATCGTCTATTCCGACATTTCGAGTGTCAAGTTGGCCTCGCACAAACTTGTGAATACGTTCTTTCTCGCGAGTCACGACCCGAATATCGCCACGTGTAGATTCTATGAAAGAAATATCTAGTTATCTTTACGCACGCGCTTGTACTTTGTGACTGAGCACTTACATCCCAGTGTCTTGAAGCACTATCCATGTTGTGGTTTTTATTTTTTTCCGTGCAAACGCTTTTTAATCGGGTGAATCAACCGTGAAACAACAATACACGTGGAGGGCACTGCGCATGTCTCGTATTTTGATTAGCGCCACTACTCCGCACTGCGCATGTTTCGTATTTTGATTTGCGCCACTACTCTGCCGTGGAAACTTTCAAACACTAACTTCGAGAAGTAACTGCTGCTAAGTTACAATATAAAGTAAAAAGCGTACTTTTAATTTTATGCAATAAAACGTTGTGAGGAGCGTTTTCTAGTTTTTTCTAATTTTTTTTTGTGTTTTAGAAATGTAACTGAAAAGTAACATCGTTACTTTTTAGAAGTAACTGTAACTGTAACGAGTTACACTTTTGTTCCGGTAACTGTAATGGTAACTTCGCTATTTTTTTCTGAAAGTAACTGTAACTCTAACGAATTACTTTTTAAAAGTAACTTACCCAAGACTGCTTCACTGTCGTTCTGTGTGTAGCACGTCCCCATCACACGCCTATTCAAACTATTGGAGTTCGCGAACCTCTTCTTCTTTATCGTACTGGAGGGCAAGTTATTTCTTCGCATGTAAGAATAAATCGTCTGTTCTCTCGGGAGTACACGGTAGAAATGGAATCAATAAAAACTGAGCAAAACACCCTCAAACACGTTTCAGCGTGTCGAAGTATACTTATATGCATTCGGATGCAATGAGGATACACCCATCAGTTTAACGTGTAACATAGACGTATATTTGTGACCGAGTGTTCATCGCTGAGAGTGAAGGGTGTCGGTATGGGGATCGCAGCTCGCAAAATTGGTGGAAAACCCTAAAATAGAATTTGCACAGATCTGAAAAACAAAACAAAAGGATCTCCGAAACGCTATAATAATAGAAAAGCGTTTCGGTGCTCGACCATGTAAGTTATCTGCAGAATGGCGGATGATTATTTTTTTTTTTATATATGTCGAGTAATTGTTTACATCATGCTGAAACGCCAGAGCAAACATTAGTAGTGGCAGTCCTTTCATCTATCGAAGACGACATTATTAATGCGAGCTCCTATGAAAGGTATCGCGACGGCCTCTGTAAAGGCGCGATCACGTACGGCTAAGACATCGTACAAAAAGACTATCCACAACACCTCTCTGAGGCCTGTTTCTTCCTTGTGTGACCGTCCTGTCCTGTTTGTCATACAAGCAGCTGTCGGCGCACATCTTCGGAGCGTACATAGATGTATGAAGCAAACGTACTTCCAACATGATTGAGGTGCGTCCGCAGACATTTCTGTTATTGTGTCTGCAGCAAATGCTGTGTCTTTACGTGCGATGTATGCGAACAGTCTGACTGCGGAGGGCTACCTGCCATATCAAAACAACGTTGCACTCTCCATCCCGAGTGCTACCCCCTTCGTTTCTCTTCGCTTTCTGTCCTAATACGTTCGAATAAAAAAAGAATAATAAAAAAGGACCCATTTTACGTTTAGAAACAGTGCCACGGAGTCCTCCCCTAACACGCTTTTTTATCTCCCAAAACAAACGTTTAAAAACAAGGTAATGTTTAAAAGCGACCTCAGTTACGGACGACGTCGAATTATCTCGAAGGTACTATACTAATGAGACGCGTTGACAATCGGTGCGCGAGACATGGCTGCCTCCGCTCGCGCGCGCGGTCGTCCTCACGCGCTAGGGTCCATTTCGGTTTTCCGTGCTCCCAAGATTAGCCCAGTTCACATACTTTTCTAGGCGTACCGTCCACAAAAACACACACACCAATGCGCATGGCCGACCGGCCTAGGACTCCCGCATCTGCAACTACACACATCGCCGTCGTGTCCTCCGTAGTCGTTAAAGCGGGAACAATAGACGGGCCCCCTTATCTTCTTCGACACCTGCTCTTCTGCTAAGCCGGGGTGGGAGAGCTGGGTGCGCGCGAGAGAAGAAGCTGACTTTCCAGGGGCAGCGTCGTCTGTCTCTCAAAGTGGCCGCTTAGACGCATCGCTGCTCGTCAACGGGATGTAATTGCGGCCCATTATGGCCGGGTTGCCCCTCGGGGGCCATGCGACAGCCAGATGCGTCCGCGAGGACTGCTCCATGTGTTACACGAAGGTCGAGCGGAATTAAATCGTGTCGTAGGACAGGCAGGCGCAGGCTTGTTTACGACGCGCGTTACAAGCAATCAAATCGGATAAGTGGGGTAATGAATTACTCTCGCGGGGTAATTTTCTAAATGCTCTATCGCATATCATCCCTTCGTGGGGTGATCTTACGAGCAATTTAATTATACCTTGGAATGCGATTGAATCTAGCATACGAAATTGTTGGAGAATAGTGCGTCAATATTTACTTAGTTTCTTGAGAGGTTCGTCACGGCAATTCATTAAAATAAAGATAGCTTTTTATATTTTTGAGGTATATATTTAAAAGTTCTTTCGAGTGCACTTTCCACGATGCTTTTTGAACACGTACCTTGCATTTCAGCAGTTCAGCCAATCAGAATGGAAAAGCGGTATCAATCACCATTTCACGAAGTTAAGTAGTGACAAAAAAAAAAAAGGGTGAACGCCAGCTATAAGTGCGAGTTAATATATTACGAACACAAGATTAACCACGCTTAACTGTACACATCATTAAAACTTTATTATGAGTAGGGCTCGGCGTCGATTAAAGATTTTAACCCGATTAATCGGCACCTTTTAGTCGAATTATTAATAAATTAATCAGTTTCGCTGATTTCCATGCATAAGATATTAACAAGGACATATTTAGACATCTTTCCTCTGCTGATTTCTTAGAGCGCAGCTCTTAGGCGCCCGTTTCCGGCTTGAGTGGCGTCGCTGTCGCCGTCGGCGTAGCTGCGCGTTGCATTATGAGACATTTCCAATAATGACGTCACACGTGACGTCACGAGGGCAAAATTTTCCTGGTAAAATTGGCGGAAAATGTTTCCGCTAAGTTTAGCGGGAAAATTATACCCTCGTGACAGAACTCAAGCCGGGAAAGTTTTCCCGCTTAATATAGCGGACAATTCCCCCGCCAAATTTAGCAGGAAAATTTGAACCTCGTTACGTCACACGTGGCGTCGCGTGGGACGTAACACGGCACGTCTTACGCCCTCCTCTCCGTACCCTCCCCTCCTCCTCCTCAAGAGTTGCGCTCTAACTCAGCATTACAGAGAATTGTAAACATCTTTCATTTTTTTACTAAGCGATAAGCGACGCGATGTATATATTTCAGATTTCAACTTTGGTGTGTTCTTGAGAATAGTCCAAGGAGACCTACAGCTTATTTTTTCACTTTTGGATGCAGAGAAGTTGGCTGATATCCTCCGGCAGGAACGAGCTCATTCGATTGTTCACAATAGTCATTGCTGCGTTAAACAGACACTCGCTTGGCGTTGAAGTGACCGTGCACGTGATATATAATCTTCTCGCCTTGCTGCGGGTCGCAAACGTACCCCTACAGCTTACATTACATTTAAATTTACCCTAAAGTTTACGCTTCATATTGGTGTACTCCTCCAGGTTTGTGAAGTTTCTAATACAGAATCAAGTAAAAGTGACGAACGTACGCCGCGTCTCGTCACTCTCAAGGAACGTATCAGTTAAAGTTTAGCCTTGCTCACGCGTTCTCGACCCAATCAACTGCACATGAGGACACTCGTTAAACAAAGGCAGAAGGCGGGAATAACTGTTCAACCAAATTCCTGAGTAAGCTAAAACGAAAAATAAAAAAATAACTTATTTTGCACTTCCGATCCTGTTGGACTAATCCTCTCCTGTCACTGCGCGCAGTTTCTACTATTGTATAGGTTTTCAGTTTTCGGAGGGTTCCCGGCGATTTTCTTCGAGGGCATGGAAGACGTTCGGCGCGAGCCGAGGAAATGCCACGCCGGGCCCTGCGGCTGTCGACACCCTGCTAACCATGCAGACGCCGTCCTCTCCCTTTGTGTCCTCGGTAGTTTGAAGGGAAACTCAGTCTTCGGAATGTCCACAATTGGTCCCGTGTATATATCCAGTCAATTGCCCAGCTAAGCCGCCTGGCTTTTCTGTCGAACCGCCGCCACTGAACGACGCGACGCGCGGTTCGCCCGTCCACTTTGGGAGGAATGAAAACGTCGCTGATGACCAATTTGGTGAGTTTATGTACATAATATCCATCACCAAATTCACTTGACTACTCCAGGACTCGCTTAAACTCTGTATTTTTTGTTTTGCGATTTAAGTTTTTTATTTGAGGAAAGCGTAGTATTTTATTCTTGTTCTGTTTTGGTTCCTCACAATTCAACCGATTAACCGGTTAAAAAAATGATCGCGATTCAAGCATTTATCGATTAATCGGAAGGTTAATCGATCAATTGCCCAGCCCTAATTATGAGGTAATTGTTAGACGTCCGTCCTTTTATTTAGAGTACAAGGTTATTTATCACTTTAAATCGTGAGGAAAGCAACCACAAAGTGTTATCGCCTTTCTCGCAGACGAAATGCAGCCATGCAAATTATGATTATTATATTAGCGGCTTGGGCATCGACTGGAATAGCGCGGTCATGCCTGTAAGCATATACAATAATCTTGTGCACGTCTTAAAATTAATTGCATTCATGGTTTAAAGAGTCACCATCTTCGTTCAACGAGGCCAACTTCCAAGACAGTGCTCAAGTATTGGAGTTTGCATTTCCTACTGGTTAAATCAACTTTAATTTAATTTTACCTGCATAGGGTTAATGGACGATGTTGAGGGTGCAAACAAGTTAATAATTGCCCTTCTCATTATTGTGCTGCCCTATCAAAAGCGAACAGTTAATTTCACCAAGACATCGATTGCAAAGGCGAACCAAGTTATGATAAAGAGATAAGGGTTACACGAGGCTGAGCGTATACCGCTGGACTGCAAGTATACGTACACCAAAAGACTACTTCCCAGCGTTCCCCCCCAACGGATTTTATACAAAGACAATCGTCGAGAAACAAATAAAATAGATATCGCTCACTCAAGTCAACGGGAGGAGCACGAGGTTTATTGTATACAGAAAACGATGATGAGAACCATAACAAACGCAATAACTCATGTCAACGTCATCAAATAACTATAACTCAGTGAATGAAAAGCATGGGGTCGATGAGCCTGAGAAACGTGTTGCCAGTGGCAGTCTGTCAATTCTGGGACTTGTTTGATCGACTAAAGCAGTGAATTCGGCAAACCGGCCACGTCTTAATGAACGGAATTGCTGTTCCAGAAGGCACTGAACTTTGTTGTCTCCCTTTTTCAGTGGGCACGGAGTCTAACTACACTCTATAGATGAAGCAACCAGATTTTGCTTGACCAGATGATATACGCGTTGCGTGTGACCATGAAATCTGGTGTTTATTTGGCCCTCAATAAAGTTATTTCTCTCTCTCTCTCTCTCTATCTCCATTCATTTGTTTATTCCCAGTACAGCAGCTGTAAAACAAACTGCGTACTTTTGCTTACTCAGCAACGGAATTTCACGACCAGACTGACGGCGTATCCAGCGGTCAACACCTAAACCCATACCAAAAAGGTATACTCCCGCTTACTCCCGGCGTTGAAACTAACACCACCTAGCGGTCAAAACACGAGGCTCTAAAAGGGGATTGCGACTATACCGTCCGCTGGTTGGTCGTCAGATGTACTTTCATGCATACACTGGTATCCTGACAACTCGGGAAGATACATTCAGTCGAAGCTGGTACGATGAGCATGAAAAGGAAAGCATATCCCAAAAGCCAAAGGCGGTTTAGGCAAAGAGACAAATTATTCCGTTAAAACAACCGTAGCTCTCCAATGACTCGCTATGCTTATGTTTGTTTATATAGTGGGAAATTACAGTGAGCCCTGGGTGTCTCCCCCGCACATGATAAATTTAGCCAGCGCAGTGACCTGGGGTCTTTAACGTGGGTCACGCAGTATACTGATACAAGTCCATACGCCTGGACGATGTTCACCCGGATCGAAACGGGCAAGGAGGTGGACCGAGCCCAGGATCCATTGTGGTTTCTGCAGCGAGAGCTTTCGCACCACGTGCTACGAGCTGCTGTGCGTTGACGCACCGAACGGGATTCAAAGAAGCACTGTTGCGTGCATTTCGAGAAAATCTAAAAGTTCGGCTTCATATCCTACGCGCAGTATCCTCCTCGCCCTCTTTCTCGTGCATCGCGCCGCAGCCCCCAGAAAGACGTACCTTGTCCGTCGTCCCGGTCCGAGTGCCTCGAGTAGCTGTCAGCGGGACTCAGCGGCCTGGGCAGGTGGTGAGCCAAGGGGTGAAGCGGGTGATGTCCGAACGGGATCCCAGCCGCCGCCAAACCCGCAGCCGCGGCCGCGGCCGCGGCCGCAGCGCCGGGACCGGTCGGCTCGCTCAAAATGTCCCGTATGAGAAAGGACGGAGGCGCCGGACCGCCGGGCATCGCGTCGTCGTGCTGCGATCGCGAGCACTTGGACTGCTGTCCCGGCGAAAGGTCCACCGTCATCGAGCCCAGCGTCGTGGTCGTGGTCGTAGCTGAGCCTAAAACGAAACCACTCGTCGACACCGTCACGCGGTGGAAGAGAGCACACCGGGGCCGTTGTCTCGTGGCCGTCCGTCGAACACGCGCGAGGGCACGGACAAGTTTGCCGAGCGGACTGAGGGAGCGGCGCGAGGCGCACCGCCTTCCACGTGGGAGGGACTCCCGGCTCCGCCCTCCGCGCTGACGTCAGCTAGGTGCGAACCAATAGAAATTGGGCTTTTAAAAAGCGGCATAGAAAAAGATTAAAGGGAACGAAGAGGTGAGGTGGGGGAGAAGCGAGCTCTGCGCGCGCGTTCGGTCTTGGTTCACGCTTCTGCGAGAAATAAGCGGTTCGTTTTCGGTGATTAGGGAAGCGACGATGGCAAAACAAATCAAAACCAAAAAAAAAAAAGCGTTATAGATGAGAAGAAAATAAAAAGTAGCGGCAGATTTCGTCTTTCTTTTTCTTTTTTTATGCACGTGGACAGTCGTCGTTGCCGCCAGTCGACGGCACTTCGAGCGGAGGCGAGGAATAGGCTGGCACAGAGCGAAGTGATGACACTGAACTTATTAAAATTTATCAAGCAGCCACGCTTTTCGCGCGACTCCTGAACTGCGCTCGCGCTGGCTTTTATGCCTCGGGCGTCTCGCGTCGTAATGCGCGGAGCTTTTGTTTTAACTGCATTTATCGGGACACGCTTTTTTGAGGAGCCTCGCGGCGCGGCGAGGCTCACGCGAATGTTGGATGTTTGCTCGGGCGGCGGCGGCAGCGGCGAGCGCTTTTGTCTAATGAGCGAAGCTGGCGAGAGTGAAATATACTCTCGCTTTTAAACGACCAGTTTAAGACGGTGGCGGTTCTGCTCTCTTAATTAGTCGACTGGGGAGGAGAGTACATGGGGGAAGGAGGCGCAGGCAGATGATAGTCTGCTTTCCAGGCGAGACGCTTTTGTTTGAAGACGCTCCGTCGTGTTGTGGGTTTTAACGGGACAGTGTTGAAGTCTTGGGCGTGCCCCATAGAAAGGCGCGTGAGTAATGGTTCTATTCGCCGCGTTTTTGAGGATGGGTGCCGCCAGGCCGTTTCACGACTTTTGGCGCACGCCTTTCGCTTTTGGTTTGTACTTTCCGGGGAAGTGCACGAGTGTTTGTGGAGGAGAAAAAGAGGGGGGGGGGGGGGGGGGGGGGAGGGAAGCGTTGAGTCAAGAAAAGACGTAATTAATTACGCGGTTTGTTACCAGTGTCGGAATTAACATTTGGTCTAGGCGGGTGTTTGGAAAACATCTGTCCGTTTTGAACACTTTATTTTTTATAGCCGGCACAATGTATAAAATATAAATAAACTAAGTGACGAAAGAGCGCTCACTTAATGTTTCGGTCATATTGTCTCACAATTTAACATCTCAATTATGCTCACCGGATTAAAAGCTTGGCCTCCAATACTGCGCAAACTGAACATAAACAGGCCCATAAGCAATGATTCGTTGTTTTGAATACGTGAACGCGTAAAATATATGATAATAGTGTGGCTAATCGTACCTATATCTACCACATATGACCGGTACCTACAGGCAAATGAAAGTAGCAGACGACACAAACTTGACACGACCAAATACAAAATATGTTCATTCGGATCGTGGCAGTGGAAGCCTTCATGTGAAAGAAAAAACATCACATCTTAAAACCAAGATCAACTATTTACCTTGGGAGCACGTGACAAAGCATCACATTTGGGGTTTACAAAGAGATATGCATGAATGGACATCATTAGTAGGAAGGGAAGCTATACAATATAGTCCGCGCGGAACCGACGCCGCGTAGCGGCAATACCGACAAACTTTGGAAGGAATTGTTATTTTACCGTGATCATCTCCTTTCGCTGCATGGTTCTAGAAACAACACAGCTTCATCTGCTTGTTTATCAAGATTGACAAAATAATCAAAATTCAGCAGGGCCACAAAAAAAAAAAAAAAAAAAGGGGGGGGGGGAATTCACAATGGCCTCGATACAACTTAGTGGTGTGCAATTTATTTTGTCCGCCAGATGAAAAACAACCTTCTCTCACGGCACCATCTTCCCGTCCGAAACTCGTGGTGAAAACAATCCACAAGAGTAGACTTATACAATGAAGAGCGCCACAAAATTCGCCTCGGAAAAATAGAAACTTAGATAAAAGCTTAGAAACTGTCTGCATCAGGCATGTAGCCAGGGGGGGAAACCCATGGGGCCCGCCCCCCCCCCCCCCCCCCAACCCCCAAAATCTTCTTGTTGCATGGGTCCTCCTCTCCCTATCCCCTTCATACAGAATTTTGTCATGGGTGCCCCCCCCCCCCCCCCCCTGAAACGAAATCCTGGCTACGTGCCTGGTCTGCATTATATTGGTTAATTAAACAATTAATAGAAGAACCCTAGCCGTTCAACACGTTAGCCAGAATGTTTTCCTGCTTTTTAGTTTTCCCGTTTTTGACCTCTAAAGAACCAAAGACGGATTTCGGTAATTGAGCGATCGTCACGAGTCGCGTGTTTGGAAGCTTCTGCAGGCTTGGATACCTTCTGCGCAACAAAGAAACTATTTACCTGACTTTTTAAACAGCATTCAATGCGAAAACTATTCATCGTTTCTTTTTTTTTTTTTTTTTTTAATATAGAGTCTGTTTTTTTCGACGATAAGTTACCAGGTTTGGATGGTGATAACGTTTCTAACAATCAGTTTTATGGCATAAATTATATATAAAATTAAAGCTTAAACAAACCCTTATTCAACAAGCATAATACTGTTATAGGGTGATTTCAGATAAGATCGACGAAAGGATGGCTAGTCGACATTTTCAAATCAACTGATGTTTTTATATGTTATTGTCTAGTGTCTGGTATGAACGCATCCAAACTTAGTTTTGACTAGAAAAAATACTTGGGGACAGGAAAAATCGTAAGGCATGAGGTGGTGGACAGTTGCATTAACGCGCACTGATGGAGGGGGCCCGTTTGAGAGTGAATAACTAAAGCGATAACATTAGGAGAACTCTAATACGTTTTAGGCGCAAACTATGGGTATAGCTTGCTTGTAATATAAAGTAATCATATTTATTTAAAATTTATTTATTTTTCTAAAAATTGACAAACATGCCTGCTCGAACGGCAAATGGCAAACTTTGGAGGTCTGTATCTCATGAAATAATTTAATCATTATGATATAATTTGCAGATATTATTATACTAATATATAGCTAATATTTAAAAAAATAACTAAGGTATCTGTGTGATACAATAGTTAGGATATATTTAGTCAAACATAGAAAAAAAATCAAACAAAGAAAAATTCCGATGCGAATAAAAAAAAAAAACACCACCCTCGATTTTTTTTAAATTTAGGTAACCTGTTATACCCTATTTCGGCATTCATTTCCATTAAAACATGTTGCATCCTTTTATTGAGAAAGAAGATACAACTCCCCAAAGTAGGGTCCTTTTTCAAAGCCTACACTTAGCAGTGTTTTATACAAGAACTGACTCTGAGTTCCAGTTTCATGAAACCAACACACATCTTTTATATATTTTTATTCAGATGAGGCCAATGATAACTAAAGAAATCGTTCACACACTTAAATTAAGGAGAAACTACTGTGTACAAAGAGGTATCATATTACGGACTAGTGATCCGAGAAAAGATCATGCAGCCATCGGCCACTAGGAACTTTGTTTACTTTATTCTCCTGCGACACTATATGCTATTCCCTCTTCCGCTCTACCTTCATCTCTCTCTCTCTCTCTCTCATATATATCCCTGATATATATCCAGAACAAAAACATGTTCAAGCATTCCCTTTCTGCGTGGTAGTGTTCTGTGGCTAGCAAAAATCCTTTCCTCGCTAAGCTCACGATTATGGCAAAATAGTTGCCGGAAACCGCAGACGACACTCGTCGCTAGTTCTGGCAAAACGGCCGATACAATCTTTTTTTCGCATTTCCCCGCTCGCTGTCAAGGACAAGGGGGTTCGCTTCAACCAGCAAAACATGGCCGCCGACGCCTGTTTACTGAGCAGTCATGCCTGTCGCCATCTCACTCGCTGGCGTCACGGGCGATAATATCAGGCACAAAGGGGCACACCAACCGGCAGCATTATCCCCAAATACTCGAGCCTCGCGTAAATACATAGAGTGTAAACGCTGTCGCCATGTTATCGTAGTAAGACCACCCCCCCCCCCCTCCCCCAACGGGGGACTGCAGTACGCGACGGCGTACTAACACAACGGCGACGATATCGACATTGCGGGCTCCGAAGTTTCCCATAGTTCTATTCCACGGGCATTTCTCGAAACGCTTGATATTGTACGCCCGCCTGGAAGCATTTCAGGCGCGTAGTTAAGATAAGGCGGTTCTCCGCGGCAAAAGAAAGCAATTTCACAAAAGCTTAAAAGCGGCGGCGACGCGTGTGCGGTGAACGCTTGTAGTTTTGGTGTAGACAGGGTGTGCGTGTTCTCGTTGTTGACACCAGCCGGCGATAAGGCACTGCAGGCGGTAGCTCAGTACAGCAAGGGCTAATCCGAGTGACCATCAACGTAACCCCACCGCCAACCCCTCGCGAACCGGTCGCCGACATGGCTCAGGCTGTGTCATGAACCACCTGGTAGAAGCTCGGCTGCTTTCATATCAGCGCGTGGAGGGACGACAGTGCGATTCCGGAAAGTCTTTTTCGAAGGCCGCTGACCACAATCTTTTGTCTGGAGACTTTCCCTCTTTCTTCCTTTGACGTGGATCAAGCTTTGCCGACAGCCTCAGTTGTGACCTCTCTTTTCAAATGTACGTTTGCAGTGAGTGAGCTCCTCAGCCTCGGACTTGTCACTTGTGCACCCAGTAGTTCTTTCACTTGGCGATTATATGCCATTAGTTGGGGTTTAATTTCTATTATTTATGTATACATTATGAACACGTCCTGGAGCTCCGAACGAGTGTTTTGTGCAGATTACTTTTGCAAACACGAAAAGACTATACCAAAGCAGCGGAATTTTCGAAGTGTTGGCGAGTTGGACCTAAACTCGTTGAAGCGAATTCTTCCGCCTGACTGTTCCACCAAAGTGAGTGCGACGGACTACCTGTGCTACCATTTCTTCATGCACATCACTAAGGAGATCTCGATGCGAAGCTCAGAGCAGTGCCCTGACATATTTGTGCCAGCTGAAGAAGCAATTGAACGTCTAAATCGCAGCATACTACCTACAGATGTGTCGCCGCTGAGACAACCAAGCGTCGTAAGAAGTCGGGACAGGCCTGCCTATGTCAAGAGAAAGCAGACAGAACTGGAGCAGGTTGCTGTCAAGAATATACGCTCAAGGCTACGTATTGCGTACGACAGGGACTCAACATCGGGGTCGTCCGAACCAACATGCTCCACATGCACTGAGTGGGTGGACAACTTTCGGCAGGCCTTTGAAACCGCTACCTCTCTCCGGGAACGTTGTCAACTGCTTACACTCCTGCCGTCAACACTGACGAAGAATGAGGTTCAAAAGATGATTCCACTGGCCTCAATGTAACTCATCAGTAAAGCCCGAAAACTCAAGGAAAAGCATGGCGTGTGGTATGAGCCGGATCCTTACACGAGGTGCAAGGTGAGCCCTGAGAACCTGTCTGCTGCCCTAGAGTACTTCACGAAAGACGAGCTACAATGTTCGCGCCAAAGTCCCAACCAGAAGGACGTCATCTCTGTCATGCTCAACGGAGAGAAAACGTTCGTGCCAAAGCGCTTCATGACACGCTCAATACGAGAGGCCTTCCGTATATACAAAGACAAGCATCCCGATTCCGGCGTTGGGCTAACGAAATTTTATTCGTTGCGCCCTAGATGGGTCCAATGTATTCCACACCAGGAAGTGTGCGTTTGTGTGCGCTGCGCCAATTATTATCTTTGTATTGCCGCTCTAGAGAACGTTACAGGCTCAACATTCAACACTGGTGAAATGAACTCGGCATTTCTGTGCGATCCAGCAACAGAACTGTGCCTTCAAGGAGACTGTGATCACTGCCCAAAATGCCAGTTTCTTACACTCCAGGAACTTGATATCCCGGAGGATGAAGAGATTGTGCTTGCAACATGGGAGTCCGGCGACCTTGTGAAAAAAACTTTGGAACCTGAGACTTTCCTAAAAGTCATCCAAGTGACGGTTGGAAGTTGGTTACTTCACAACCATATCCGGCAAACGCAAGGTAAAGCGATCTACGATGAAAAACAGTGCATGCAACGCGGGAGCATTGTCTTTCATTTTGACTTTGCTGAAAACTGGACCATCGTGCTTCCTGACGAAGTGCAAGCATATCACTGGAAAAAAAAAACAAGTTTCTATATTTACATGTGTAGTGACGACAAGAAAATCTACAAACAGCTTTGCCATCATCAGTGAGGACCTGTGTCACGACGCCGCTCACGCTTGCTTGGCTCTAGAAAAAGTGAAGGAGTGGGTTGAAGACAACGTTGCGGTATACTCGTACGTGACGTACGTAAGTGACGGCGCCGCCAGTCATTTCAAGAATCGCTACCAGCTTCACCAATTTGCAAAGGACGATTGCCCACAAGCCCAGTGGTTATTTTCTGCATCTGGACATGGGAAAAATGCATGTGACGGAGTTGGCGGACTCGTGAAGCACCAGGCCACGCTGAACAACCTGAGAGAACGTTCAGTAAGCGCAATTCAGACGGCCAGGACAATGGTGAGCGTTCTATCAAAGAAACTAAAAGGCGTGCATCTTGTATATCTGGACGAAAATGAGGTTGTTCGGTATCGTGAACAAAAAAAAAGAAGAGTGGCTGACGGTGCGCGCCTTCCCTGGCATTCAGTCTTGGCACGCGTGGCGGCTCAGCAAGTCATCAACAGAAGGGACCTGTGACGTATATGTAGCACGGACAGTCGGATCTGCTTGGAAGCAACTTTATTAAATGGGTACAGCGAGGAAAACCTTAGCGTAAAGTGCCGAATTTGATTTCCCAAGGACTGCTCATTTTGAATGCAGGGACATCTTATTTATCACATTTTTCTTCACGGGGTATTTAACCAACTGTTTTTGTTGGTGGTTACTAATAATTTTTATCTGATACCTATAAAACAAATCCCAAAATGTTATCCTCGAGCAGGATAAAATATATCGGCTTGCCATGATTCATTCATACACCGAGAGCATCGAAGCTGCTCCAGTTAGGCACTATGGCATCCGTCACCTGAAATTGTTTGTAATCGTAAATACACAGCCAACCTAAATATCTTACTATTATATCTTTGTCTTTGTGTGTGGAAGTAAAGTTATTTATTTTACCCTAGATGTAAAATATACCGGAAGGTACAACTTCACACTGCATCATCTTTTCTCAAATCATTAGTCTCTAATATGATACCACTTTGTACGCTTATGTAAAATGCTGTATATAGTTTCTCCTCCCTTTTACTGTGTGAACGATCGCTCTTTTTATCAATGACCTCATCTGAATAAATGTATATAAAAGATTTGTGCAAGTTTCATGAAACTGGAACTCAGAGTCACTTCTTGTATAGGACACTGCTAAGTGTAGGCTTTGAAAAAGGACCCTACTTTGGGGAGTTGTTTCTTCTTTCACAGTGCAATGATGCAACATGTTTTTAATAGAAATGAATGCCGAAATAGAGTATAACAGGGTACCCAAATTTAAAAAAAATCGAAGGTGGTGTTTTTTTTTTTATTCGCATTGGAATTTTTCTTTGTTTGATTTTTTTCCCATGTTTGCCTAAATATATTGTAACTATTGTGTCACTCAGATACCTTATTTATTTTTTCAATAATAGCCATATATTAGTAAAATAATGTCTGCAAGTTATGTAATAATGATTAAATTATTTCATGAGATACAGATTTCCAAAGTTTGCCATTTGTCGTTCGAGCAGGCATGTTTGGCAATTTTTAGAAAACTAAATAAATTTTTAATAAAGATTATTACTTTATATTACAAGCAAGTTGTACCCATCGTTTGTTTGTAAAAAGTTTTAAAATTCTCCTAATTTTATTGTTTTAATTATTCACTTTCAAACTTGCCCCCTCCATCAGTGCGCGTTATTGCAACTGTCCACCTCTCCCTGCCTTACGATTTTTCTTGTCTCCAAATTTTTTTTTCTGGTCAAAACTAAGTGTGGATTCGTTTATACCAGACACTAGACAATGTCATATAAAAACATCAGTTGATTTAAAAATGTCGACCAGCCACCCTTTGGTCGATCTTATCTGAAATCACCCTATAATCAAGTACAGTTGTCTTAGTGAAACATGCCTTTGAATACAAGAGGAAACTCTAAAATACAAATTTCAACTTTAATTTCCTTAAAAAGGTCAATTTTTAAATGTTTTTGTTCTTTTTTTAATATTAAAAAGCCTCGGTACGGTCTAAAGCCTACAATAAACAACAGATGTAATATGTGGGTTTTATTTATAAATCCGTACATCCGAAAATACGAAATATTTGAGGTTCTATATTAAAATGCGGAGCTAGGTCGTGGCCATTTTGACTCTGACAGATTGTTATTTATTTATTGTCACTTACTCGTAGTGTAGTACGGCTTTAGCGAACAATGAAGCACGTTATGTATAATATATAAAGGTTTTCATGCACACGTCCAGCTTGTTCACTTTAAACAGTCGAAGAAGTTGCAAGCAAAAATACGTTTCCCTACCTTTAACTAAGAAATATTAACAGTTTATAAATATTCTTCATAGAATCCGGAGACAAGAACGAGAAACGGACAAACAACAACAAATACGGACAGCTTCTAAGCCTTTATTTACGTTTATATCTCTTTGAGGCGATTTTAGTGGAGCTGTTTATATATGTAAAAGTCTACTCATGTCGGTGGTTTTCACCCCGAGTTTGGGACGGGAGGGTGTGTCGGGAATTCTTATTGTTTGTCCTTTTCTCGTTCCGTGTCTCCGGTTATACAGGGTGAAACAAGGAGACGCCAGGCTCTTTAAATCGACCGCAAAATTCGGTTTCTTAACCTATCGCGCTACGACTTTGTGCAGCGTTGCCCACAGATGGTGCATTTTTTTTTAATTTTTTGTAAAATTTGCGAAGAGCGAACTTACCCGAGGAAAAAGTAAAGAAAGAAAAAGGCTTAGCTCCTATGGAAACGCAGCGACGCCACCGGTCTTCAAACAACATGGCACCGTTTCGCATGGGAGACAAGAGATGGCGCAAGCGGTCGCGACGCCAACTGCCGCCAACGAACGAGCGTATACGACGCCGAGAGCCGGCGTTTTTAGCAGACAAGGAACTGCAGTTCCTTGTTGTTACCGCGCCTGTTTTTGTTTCTACGATTGTCGCCGCCTGCGGAACACGCGCCGCTTTTGAGTCGAAAAGATTGTCTGCTAAAGACGTCGGCTCTCGGCGCCGTATGCTCGTTCGTTGGCGGCGTTTGTTGCGCCATCTCTTGTCTCCCGTGCGAAACGGCATCGTGTTGTTTGAAGACCGGTCGCGTCGCTGCGTTTCCATAGGAGCTAAGCCTTTTTCTTTCTTTACTTTTTCCTCAGGTAAGTTCGCTCTTTGTAAATTTTACAAAAAATAAAAAAACACCATTTGTGGGTAACGCTGCACAAAGTCGTAGCGCTATAGGTTAAGAAACCGAATTTTGTGGTCGATTTAAAGAGCCTGGCGTCTCCTTGAATCACCGTGCATATGGAAAATCTTCACCAGCTCCCCTGTGTTGTTACCCTTTCTTTTATAAATATTTCCCTTTTTTTCCTCTTTTAAAATCGTATCCGATCTACTGTGGACTAGGGGCAAAAAAAAAAAAGGATAAATATCATTATTGATGCGTTGAGAGGCTATAGCGCGACATTTCGCCCTTTTCCAGCTGCCGCTTTGCCATGCACGCTAAGCCTAATGAGCAGCTAGGTTCGTGTAACCCATTTTTATCTTCGTTTCTTAAAACAAAAAGAAAAGGAGAAAAGCTCGCATAGACCGTGGGAAAGTACAGTGTTCCCCAAACTTAACGCCGTTATGAGATGGTTTGTGCTCAAGTTCGTGGTATAGTTTTGATCCCCGATTTCAACATAGCACGGTGGAGAGGTTCCAGCTGCTGCAGTGACCTATGTAGCTCTGAGTAGCCGACAATAGATCAATATTTAGGTAACCAAGTGCAGCGTTAAGTTTAAAGAGCACTGACCATACAATTACATAAAATATCTAAAGCCGGGGCCGTACTGCTTACACATCATACAAAAGACAGTCTGCCTACCTATCTGAACGCGAGTCACCGCGACATCTGTGTTTCGAATGCCGCATGGTAATGATTTCCAGGAAGAAATGTGGCATGCGGCATTCGAACCAAGGATATTGCTGTGACTCGTATTTTCAGACTGAATGTTGTATGATATACAGGGTGTCACAAAAAAAAAAAGAATACTTAAAATTACTTTTTTTTTTTTTCCGCAAAAATAAACTAGGCATCGCCGAATGCTCAATTTCCGCCCAAAGGTAGCGCTAGAGGTCACAACCAGATGCCAAAGTTTCAGCCCGGTCCGATAACTTTATAAGTGATTTTCTCAAAATTTCAATGGGAAAATGGCGGCCGACGGAGTTTTCGAATACACGGGGCTCCATGACACCAGAAACCGAAAACGGGCGAAAATTGGCACTTTTTTTCCGTTGAAATTTGTAGAAAATCACTTATAAAATTTAGGGCTGGGCGTCGATTAAAAGTTTTAACCCGATTAATCGCCACCCTTTAATCGATTAATTAATCGATTAATCGGTTGCGTCGATTTTTTATAAATAATATATTAAAAAGAATGCAAGAACTCGTCTTGCCTTTGAAGACTTATTCTACTCCCTGTTGCACTGCGCAAAGGACATTTAGAGTTGAGGATACATATAGTTTAACGATTCAAAGACATATGTTTGCTCCAGCTCCGAAGACAAAGAAGTTTGTCTCCATTCCCCGACACGAAGACAAGAAGCCAGGGCTTGAGGGATGCTCTCTTCTTTTTTTCAGAGAAAGGGGCCTCGATGAGAAGGCGTTGGTTGTTGTCTGCGTTTTGGCGGATGGCCCTCGCTGCAGAGGCGTACAGGGGTGCTTCGCTCGTAGGAGGTACTGAAGCGAACTTACGCTTCCAGTGTACGAAAACGGCTCCTTGCAGATGATGCAGAGGACTTCCTTCGAGTTAAAAACTTCACCGCTGGAGTTTACTTTAAACCCAATCTTTCCAGCGAGATAGCCTTTCATACTCGTGAAATCGTCCATTTTTACGGGCCGAATACTGGAACAAGTAACCATGGCGTTGTTAGCTTCCCAGCTTGTTTTTCTGCTTGTTTGTCTTGCCGGGGCAGGATGTGTAATAGATCCCCAACACGTGAAGTTTTGCGGTCACGCGGGGATCAATTGCGGCCCGGCTTGTCCGTCTGGCCTCGGCAGAACTGTAGGCTGTGTTCCAAAATTTACTCGATCCGACTCCGGAGTAAAGGTTTCGTACCGTGGCGTTCCAAAACTTACTCGAACTCACTCGATGACGTCAGAACTCCCGTTCCAGAAGCGGGTAGTTTACTCCGGAGTAATTACTCACGCTACCCTCCTCGATCGAGGGGTAACGTCGGATCAAAGCGAGTAAATACGTCACGTGATCTGTTCGTCGTCTGCTTTCTGCGCCGACAGCCGTCAAAGCTCGCTTGCTCCGTTGGTTTTGGTGGCGGACGTTCGAAATGACAAAGAATGAGGTGCAGCATGTGTGGTTATTGCGATTTGCTGTTTTCAACGCACGAATTGACTGCATTACATCCAGACCGTGCACCTTCCCCGGGAAGGTATACTTGTTATTATCAGAGTGCGAGCGTAAACAGCAGCTTCTCCGCATTCTCGTCCTCGGCGTTGGAGGGAATGTCGTATTCTCACGTTCAAGGCTGAAAATATTTGAACGCAGTAAATGATAAGGTAGTATTTTTTTTGTTTTCTCTAGAGTGTGAGAGGATAACGCTTGTAAAGCAGTGAAGGCTTCAAAGATTTTATTGTAATCATATTCGCGTCAAAGTTTTATATCATTCTTGAGAAAGCACCCTCGCGCTGCACCACTACACCGTGTGGAATCAATTTCTGCAAAACATGATCAATGCAACTTACAATGCGTGGAATATATGCGTTTAGGGCAATCGCGCAGACTAATAAAACACTTTTTTAATGTCTAACTGTAAGGAGTAGGTAATTTTTATTTCAATATACAGCTCAAAAAGAAGGTGAGTAAAAGGAGCTGGTGAATCCGCCTAAAAAAACACCGCGTCGTCATAATTATTATCGTCTCTTCGAGTGCTTTCTGATGATCAAAAAGATCGTCTGCTATTTTCTGCCATCGCTGCTGTGGTTTCTTTTTGTCGTAGCCCAAGACAAAGCCAATCCGCATAGTATCCAGGTAATTAACCCGGCCGTTCCAAAATCGAGTCGCGGATCGTTTACTCGCGATGTCACGTGGTATTACCCGCTGTCGTAGGAGGCAGGTTACTCGGGTAAGATTTGGAACATAGCCGTAATGTATATCCTCGAACACGTGACGCTTAGCGAGCGCGAGAATTGAACCTTGCTCATAGCGCCTGGTTGGGAACGGAAAACCGCTCGGGACAGAACGCCCGGATACACGCCACGCAGCGTTTTCGTTAGGGGGAGAGGGGGGGGGGGGGGGCATGAGTCAGCCCTAGTTCGGGCAAGTCGTCCAGGTTAGAGCAATGCATGCGTCCAGTTGACTTCTTTGTGAGTACCGATTAAAAAAACGATTAACCGGTTAAAAAATTTGATCGCGATTAAAGCCTTAATCGATTAATCGGAAGGTTAATCGATCAATTGGTCAGCCCTACTTATAATTTTTGAATAAGGTATCGGATCGGGCTGAAACTTTAGCATCGGGTTGCGACCTCTAGCGCTACCTTTGGGCGGAAATTGAGCTTCACTTTTTGGAAGAGAAATTCCAAGCCTCAGGGGCGGCTTTCTGAGCGAAATCATCAGCAGGTCTAATTATATTAAGTTCTCTCGAGCATTTTTTTTTGTTTTTTTTTTTAAAGATGCTTGATGCTTGAGTCGTCTCTTCCACACGCCACGACACGCGCCTGGCACTCCCCCCGTGCCGTCACAGCACGTAAGGCTCACTACCTTGACGCCAAGAAAAAGGAACGCTACGAGCTTGAAGTTTTGTCAAGAACATTCGGTCATGCTACTTATGAACGACAGTCTAAAACAAGGACGGGTTTCTCAATACTATATTGAACAAGTAGCTAAGCATCGAGAGTAATGTTGTAACCCGCTTTGACGGCGCTGTTCGGTCACATTAAACATTCTCGTGAACTGGCGACGAGGTATTTTATGTAATTGTACGCACTTCCTTACGTTGCAAGTTTTTTTTTGTTTTTTTTTTAATAAAGGAAAAAAATACAAAACCAGTAGGTTTAAACACGCCTACGCTCTTAAAGAGTTTTATAGTGTGCATGGAGAAGCGAAAGTTGGAAAAAGCTGAAATTTCGTGGGCTGCCGGCAGATAGAACATAGTTTGTTTTCCAATAATTACCTTAACATTACGCATAAAACGTTTGGTAGGAAGTATCAATATGTTTTTAACCCTCATGGGCGAATTTAAGGAATTCGTTTAATTGTAATTTCAGATATTTCTAAGTTAATAAATTGGAAATCTGTAAGGAAACCCTAATATATTAAACATAACACCTAGTCAAGACCTCAGTCTTACTTTATTCAGCTCTGTTGTAAATTGGAGCCAAAAATACTATAACAAGGTGCCAAGAATTATTTCATTATTAGGGATACAAACGACGACCAAGATTCATATCTGGGGTCTTTGACACGCAGCCCGCGGGCAGCATAGCTCTGCTCTTGCAACGTGTTCACAAATTTTGCCCTCTTCTGTTTTATTTCGTATAGTTGGTATTGTTTTGTCTTAATTTTGGCTCCAGCTCTTTGTCAGGTTTAAATTGCGAGCTCTTCGTTTAATTTAAGATGAACCTAGGTTGCACGAACCAGAGGAAACGAAAATAATCCTTTTGTTGTTGAAAACATCAGGCAAATTTGGATTGCTTTGATGTAAATCAGATTTATTTGGTTTAAATCACTGTAACTAGGAAATAGAGTGACTCTTTATTACTACACGTATATTCAAACATGTCAGATTGATTGATTAAACCATCCTATAACTGGTAACAATCTGGAAGAAAAATACTGTATATTTAAAGTACAGTTTAATTATATACTTTTATTAAAGTAGCTAGCTAAAACGTTTCTAGTTAGCTCAAATGTTTTTTTTTTTTCTTTTTAAGTTGCTCGCCATACGATATTGCGTTTCTAGATTGTGTATCTTTTACGTTATAATGTGCTTGCACTAAGACGTTATGTATACCTGACAAACAAATTTGTAGGTAGAAAGAAATCCCAACGATTCCATTTTCTCCAAAGAGCAATGCTTTTTCTCGTGTTCAGCCCCTTGCTTAACAAATAAATCTTTAACTTCAGTAAAAGAAATTGACATAGAAAGCATTAAATGAGAGTGAAACGGTAAATAAAATGCATCTTGGGTAATATTTTTAGGGGAAAAGTTATTTTTAAATCATCATAAAAAAAAAACTGGAATGATTTAAACCATCTCGATTTTTAGCCTTTAACCTGGTACGAACCTTCGGTCAGTACGAGCAACAGCCAAAGATGAAGCTATGAGCTCGGGCTTCCAGCTTTCAGGAGGACCTGTTAAAGTATAAGTATTATTTGATGGTACTGACATAAAAATTGGCAGGAAAGCAAAATCTGTTGTATGAAGTTTGTTTAGACCTGTGAGTGAATTGAGCGGCAGGATAACGACAGCGCGGGCTCACTCTCTTGTTCTATTGAAAAATCCTAGCCTATGGGGGGGGGGGGGGGGGGGGGGGTGCAATTTTAAATATTGTTACTACATCAGGTATTTCCTACAGTAGTCATAAACTCGAAGCTAATATGTCATGACAAAACGCCGACTTATAACAAAAATCTGGGAGAACGAGGTATCTTTTCAAGGAAACCTCTGAGGTGCCGCAAAGAGACTCGGCTGCCTTGCAATATAGATCACCACTGGTGCTTTTCCTATTTTTTTTTTGATCGCACGTGATTTTGTTTTGGTTCTCGACCAATAGTTTTAATATACAGTGCGTATCGTTTTACATGTAACAGCTAAAAAAAAAGTTACCTTTACATGGGTACTGTTTTCACTGTGAATTTACGGGCCCGGTCACGATGAGCGCGATCCATCGATTAATTAAATAAAATTGCTTAATGAACTTTCTAAGTATTTGTTTTATGAGTCATCATACAAACTGATGTTTCAAATTAGATCACTAATAATGGTTAGACGAATTTATTCAGTATGCGAAAAGGAAGTGGTCTGAGATATTTAGCGATACATATTTAAATGTATGTCTGCAATTACAAAATATGGGGGGGGGGGGGGGGGGGGGGGGGCGGGGGGCACGAAGCGCCCTTCAATAATGAGGTACAAAAGTGACGTAGCAGTGCCAGTCACCTCTATCGCGGCAGCGCGTCGTTGGGGGAAATGTCGACCGGACGAGATAACGACAAGGTGCCAGTCACTTTTCTCCGGATTATTGAAGGATCCCCACCCCGAATAATCAGACGCCCTTCTATGTCTGCACGTCTTGAACTGCCGACAAACATGCGAAAACTTATGGATGAACATCCCGAAGACCATTGCCTTTTTGCAAATTGTGTCTTCACAGGTCTAGCCAGTATTAGTGACTGGCTTTAGAACTGCAATTAAAACTAATAAGACACACACTTAAAAATGAAAGCCGTTTACAACTCCCTGTAACGCCGAGCTTTAGAGTGCAGCTCTTGAGGAGGAGGATGGAAGGGTACTGAGGGGAGGGTATACCCCTCCTCCCTCCTCCTCACCTCGTCATCCTGCCTGCTAGTCCGCCACGGGGCCCACGTGGCCCCCGTGGCGGAGTAGCAGGCAGGATGACGAGGCCCCCCGAGGTTACGTGGCCCCCCTGTGGTTACGTCACCCCCGTGAAGTCATGGAGGTCGCGTGACCTCAAGGGGGGGGGGGGGGGTCACGTGACCTCACGGTTACACCGGCGGCGACGGCGACGCCGCGTAAGCTGGAAGCGGGCGCCTAAGAGCTGCGCTCTAAAAGTTCATTAGGCAATTTTAGTGAATTATTCGATGGATCGTGAATAATATTGCCCCATCTAACGTCCGCCGAGCCCGTTAAGTACCCAGTGAAGACAGTGAAGGCACTGATCGAATTTGTTACAAGTAAGAGAAACACCTTCTATAATAACTCCCAAGTCGGAGCGTACATCTGAACAGCTCTATTTCTCTTCTGCACCGACGTCTCTTGCCGAAGTGTAGTATCTAGAGTCGCATTTCGCCTTGACGCTCCTGAAACTAATGAAAATGAATATATCTTGCGGTCTTGTAATCCTGCTGATTTGGTAAAGCTCGGGCACTGTACGAGAGCGGCTCCAATACATATGATACAGGTTTGAAGTGGCGGAGTAAAGACATTTGTAAGGTTCAATATGTATATAAAAAAAGCATTCACTTGGGCTTCTTTTAATTTCTTTTTTAAGAACCTATATCGCCGCCGTAGGCCATTTATGGCTTCCTTGAAACGTTATCTCGAGTCTGACGTGCGAAGCGCATAGGACGAAGCCATGTAACTCGAAGGCCGTCTTCTAGGGCACGATCGATACTTAGTAAAACAACCATCAACATCTTTCACCTCTTAAAATTTAGTACCAACAAGATAAACTAAAAGTCTACAGCTACGGTTAAATGTGGGAATCAAGTTGGCGAACGAGGTAACAGAATTTAGAGTATTTATTTTTACGTTGCCATCATATCACTCTTACGCACTAAGGAGAAGTTCCTTGGCGTTTAGAAAGCGCCTTACTTTCATGTCTTAATTCTACGCTGCAATAAAAAAAAAGTTAATTTTTGTGTTGCAGAGTTGACTTGCTGACCTGCTTTCCCCCGCCGTTTTGCCTGACCAGTGCACCTTCTTTTGTTCGTTAAAGTTGCCGATTTGTGAAGCGACTGGGTGATGGGTGAGGGGCAGGAAATGGGCCCAAAAGAGGAGCCCTCTGTAGAGAAGAAGTGCCCAGACAAAATAGAAAGATCAAACAAGTAGACTGATAGCAAAATATTTGGCTGGGTTGATCGGGGAAAAATAATAAAACTGAAACAATTAAGCAACAGAAGAAAAAAAAAGTATGGGAAGCAGATTGTTTAAAACGAAAAAGGCGACTCCGTCACGCGGATAAATATCTCGGAAAATATTACTATTGAAAAGCGTAATATTAATGTGTTGTGCGTTTGGTTGCTGCTCTTATAATTGAGAACATTGGTTATAGGAAGCGGAAACCGCCGCCCGATCCACAGGCTGTGCCCTTAATATTCATCCATCCATATGCCCAGCCATCCTGCGCAGAGGCTTTGTTCTTCCCAGAGTGTGGTCCCCGCGAATTCGCACTGCACAAAGCTCGCGAAAGCAAGCGTACTTCTCTTTTTAAACAATGAGTTTCGTGTATAACAGCAAATAAACAAAGAAAGATAAGGAGAGGGGAAAGAAATTCAAGACGGAAGCCGCAGCGTACATATGGTGTAATTCGTGCGTCCCAAAGTCAACGCCCATCTCGGATAGCTGTCGATTTCGGTCGGGGAGCGAATTAAGGACTGTCGCTCGCGCGCTGAATGCTCTGGACGCGCACAATTGCACCCTGGTCGCGTCCGCGAGATCGCGAAACTCACTCTCCGTCAAGAACAACTATAGAGTGCGCCCATTCTCCGGTTCACATTTACGATGAACCTCAGGGTACGCTACAATCGCCATCCCAGCCAATCCAGCTCTGTGGACGAAATACGTGACCACGCGATACGCTCGTTGCTGGGCCTCCCTCAGAGGTCACGAGACATTCACACGGGATTGCATCGGCTTTGGCGGCACGTAGCGTCAACTGCAGTCCATCGTAAGTGAAAGTTTCAAAAAAAGAAAAAAGATTGCTGCCGCTATGTAGCATGACTCTAGGAAAATAAGAGCAACGAAAAGAAGAAAAGAAGCCACGACCACATGCCACAGAGGAAATGCGATAGCGTGTTCAGCTGTCTCGGGGTATTTCGTACCCTTCGATTATGAGGGGGCTGATGGGCGACTCGGAGGGTTTTGCGCCGCTGTTCTTGGACGAAGCACGCTTCCCTGTCATTCGCCGCCATATAACGCGTACCTGTCGGCTCGCCGGCCAACTGCGCGTTTCGTTTAGCCGCGCAATGCGCGTTGCAAAAAAAAAAAAAAAATTATTGTGTGGTTTGTATTTATTTTCTTTATATATAAAATGCTCGCAACGACACACTAATGGTTGCGGTAAGATCTACGCCCAAATAAAATTAAATCTGAGCGACTTTATTTTCTCCGAACTTTGATTTGCTCCATAAAGCAGCACTCATACTGCTGCTTTATTGTACAATCATACGAAAGATACACGTTGTTCGTTGCAGACATGTTTACAAAATTGTCTGGAGACACGCCTGGAGAATTTTCGAAGTATGTTTGCTTCACACATATGTGTGCTTTGAACATTGTCTGCAGGCGGTTTCTGTATGACCAATGGGACATCTATCCGTCATATAAGAAACAAAACGCGTCTCGGGGGCAGTGTCTGCGGGCTTTTCTTTGTTCGACGTACTAAGAGTGTGACCGCCGTTTAACGGTTGTAGTCACGCCTGTGGAGTTAAAAGGCATGGCGTAAGGTTTGTTTTTAGCAGTACAAGAGAAATTGCCCGCAGGTAGCCTTTACACGCTCGATTCTTCACGGAGTGATCGCACTTCGTCCAGTTTTTGATTGATGTCATTAAATTATTGTCATCGGTTTTCTAATTAATCTGTCTGCTCACAAAGTACGGCAATGATTTTGAATTGCAGCGTTGAGAAGAGAACCGACGGATAACGAACAACTAAAAGAGACGAGTAGACCGAGGGCCGACTTAGAGCTCTCGGTATTAATTACGCCCTATATGCTATCGAGCCCAAGTATCAGACGATTGATTGAGTAGTTATTGATAGTATACATTCACGAACTTACTTCGGATGGTGTGCGTAGGTGCGTTTTTCTTCTAGTTTTTTCTGCTTAAAACCCTGGAAATGAAAAAACACGTGTTGTAAACGTGAGAAGCGCAAAAAAAATATGAAAAAAACGGACACACAAAAAAAAAAGAGAAAAAAGACATGAAACAGAACCAATATACTTTTTTTTCTTCTCAAATGCATACAAAAGAACGCGTTGGCACACCGGACGTTCTTACATTAACCACTGCTGCTACGCTCGTGCGGTACTACTGGTCAAGCATGAATGAACAAATCGAAACCCTCCCGACCACGCTTAAACATTATATAAAAAAAAAAAAAAAAACACGTTATGCCGTGGGCATTGCTAATACAACGTACCAAAGGCAGTCCGTCGACACTGCCTGAGCCCGCGGTCTTCTCCCTTGTATGACAGTCCTATCGCATTGATCATAAGAAAACTGTCTTCAGACATGTTCGTAAACACCATAAAGCGAACATGCTTTAGATGTGGCCTCGGATAATTCTGTTATCATGTCTGCATCGAGCCCCGTGTCTTCTGGATGATGTATGATCCGTCGGACTCCACAGGAAGCGCAGTGGAAAATTTATAAACGCACCTACGAACATCCTGAATGCTGCACAAACACGAGGTTCACGGGTACACTCTTCGACCATATAGCGTCTACATTTGTTTCGCTTCGTTTTGTTTTTGACCAGTCCCTGCAATTCAGTCGGTAACGTCGTTGTGTTTTCGCCCCAAAAAGCAGAAAGATGGCGCCGCGTGAGAAATTCACTGACGCCACGGTCCAGCGCCTTTTTTTCTATTTTTCCTTCGTGCGTGACCTTTCACGACGATGTCGGCGCACTTGAGTATACAACGTAAGCGCTCGCGCGTGTTTAGCGTAATCGAGATCGGCGTCGCATCAGTTCGTCTCTTAATCACTTTACGTCTCTTTGTTATTATCTAAAAGATCGGCGCTCTACCTTAAGTACAGGCACAGAGCACTATGGAAAGCATCCTCTATCCGCTCGACAGACCGATGAAAGAAGCTTCTTACGAATGGGAACCCCCCCCCCCCCCCTCCCCCTCTCTCGACAAGAAGCGGCACTACGCAAGCTCCAAAAGCTCTTTAATCATCGACTAACGGCGTTGGCTCTTCAACAGTTTAATCGACATGTTCGTCTCATTTGTGTCGCAATCAATGTTATATAACGCTCACAACCTTTTGTAGATCGCCTTGAACGGATAGTTAGGGTGTTTTTTGTTCGCTGTCTGTCGGCTAAAGGGTGTGCCGTGTCTCGCACGTGCGTGTTTGACACAGCACGACCATCGGCAGCTCGCCAAGCGTCGGATATACTTCGTTTTATTGTAAGTCAGAGAGCGCAGATGAGCCTATAGCTGACATACACACGGCATGCGAAGACAAAAAGCGTGAAGTCACGATGCTGCCTGCGCGCTCGATTAGAATTTCTAGCGCAAACAAGCGCACGGAAAGACAACGAACGCCATGACGTTGCGCTTTTCGAGCTGCCTGGTTGACTTCTTGGGCTTGCAGTGCTGCAGCGTACGCTGTGCCTCACACGTGCGTGCTTCTCACAACAACTTTAAAGTCAGACGGTACAACATTAACAAGCTTCATTAAAGGAGCTGTCGCGTTGTTTGGAGGTCACGTGATATAAACAATACAAACGAAACAAGTCGTCTTCTGTGATAGAATGTCATCCATTGCATAGTCAAAGGACACGGTTGTAGTCATGGTCGTACCAACCGGGGGGACAAGGGAAGCGCTTGCCCCCCCCCCCCCCCCCCCTTTCCTGAAACAGACGCCACTGGGCAAGGCAAACACTGGCCGGCGGCGCCCAAGGGATGTCAAGGGCACCGCCATCCGGCCCTAAGGGGGGGGGGGGGGGGGTCTGGTTTGCCTCCCCCCCACTCAAAAACAAGTTGGTACGCCACTGGTTGTAGTGTTACAACAAAAAGGTGTGTGTGGAATGGTGGGGTGACAGATTCTAGATTTTGTCTTGAGGGGCAATCTAGAATCTGTCGTCGGCCTGTATCCGTTACAATATCTTCATTTTGTTTTTTATGTGGTTGTTTTGTTTGTTTGTTTTTTTGGGGGGGGGGGGGGGCGGCATGATTGGTGGCTGACTGTGTTAGAGCACTGTAGCTCGGGGCACGAAGCTCGCACTGCTAAACACAGGGGTCCTGGGTTCAATCCCCACCCCTGCCCGTTTCGATCAGGGCCCGTTTTCTCGAACGCGAACCGTGGTTTAAAGTTAACTATAGTCCCTAGAAGGGGGAAGTCCAGGTCACGTGACTGGGAGAGCAGGTGCGCCGAGGAAGGAGCAGTACCTAGAAGCAAAATGGCCGCGGCGTTGCTTAATGAGGGCTAATAGTTCTGCTTGGTTCTGCTGAACATTCATTTCGATCTGGCTGTTATATTAATGACTCACCATCAACCTATTACCACGTCAAGCAAAGCGATAGTTCAGAGGGACTACTAAACTAAACGACGGCAGCATTCCGCGAACGCATCACTCTTCAGCAGTCCGGGATCCAAGACATGACGGTACATAAGCCTTGCAAGTGTTTTTATGGTGAGTAAAAAAAAATGTTTTGCGAACGAGTGTTGGTACATATTTATACTAAGACGTTTAATTTGTTACACTATGCACGCCAACTCGTGAGCAGCGATTACTTTGCGGAGAAAAAGGGTTATCCTCAATAAAGTCTTCGTTCGGGGTGAACAGCTGAGACATTGTACTGTTTTCTTGTTCACAGTGCGCCGACAGTATGCCGACAGCATTGACGTTTCTACATATCCCCGGTGGCCAGCAATTCAACGGTGACGAGAAGCTTAGCTTCTCGTCACCGGTGAATCGGTTGGGCATATGGAAGAGAGGGCAAACTGTTCAGATCAGCAGGAATCGCAGAAACGTGCGTCGCAAGGAACGAAAACGAGACTACAGCACCGGCGTTGCCAGACTGGAAGAAACACGGGAAAGTTATGCGTTGTTTATGGCGAAACATATTGAAGGAAAAGTTTCTTACATTTTCGAATATTCGTCGACAAACTCTAGCATAGTAGCTAAACTTTCTTCGTACCATCGGAAGCAAATAAATTGGTCTTCAAGTACAACATTACTATATTTTGACTCAAAATACCATACTAGATCGATGACAACCAGCGGAAAAAGAGGATAAACAAAACGACTGGCTTTTTTCACCGATAGATGGCGCATCTTATTGCCCAAACAAAAATACTTATTGTTGTTCTATATCTAGCCGTTTATTACAGTACCCAGGTACTTTTCCCTTCCTAGGCACCGTGGTTCACCAAAATGGGTTTACCATCGCTTCGAGAAAACCGGCCCTGGATGAACATCGTATATGCTTACGGTCGGGTATCACAACTGCGTGATGCACGCTAAAAACCAGCGGTTGTATACTGCACTGGCTAAATCGCTCATCTAAAGCGTGAACCAGCGTCGCCACCACTAAAAGGGAAACCGACTTTATGCTTTATAATATGCACGAACGTCAAATTTGATTTTGGTGCATTCTCAATTAGCTCCCTGATGAACGGATATAAAAACAGGGCTTTTCGGAATGATAATGTTTCATCGTACAAAATGTCAGAGGAGTAACGATAACAATTCAATTTTGCCCCTCTATAAATTTATTTTCTGCTATATCACGGAGCGATTGCCTCTTTGCAGGCGGGGCGCAGAAGCTTGGGCCACTGGCGTCCGGTATGTAACAGGTCCATACCAAATATTCAGAAAACTTCGAATGTCCGTGAAATGTTGTAGTCGGTGATAGCATTTATATGACAAAAACAACTTCCCCCCCAAAAAATTAAGCGTTCCGTTTTTTACACGGAAGGCATCTTCAGTAAAGCAAAGATCAATCATAACAAAGCTCATTGTTATTATTTACATCGTGTCTTCACCCGGCCTTTAGTGCACTTTTTCAACTATATAAACCGCCTGTAGCTCTCAAGTTACGGCAGTGCCTCTGGCGAGCATAATCGACTATTTTTCGGTCGCGTTTCGGCTGTGTGTCACTACGCTTTTTAGTGTTGCTCGCGGACGCTAAGCTGGCAGAATTTTGGTGGTGTATATCAAGTTGCAAAATAAAAAAACAAGAACAAAAAAGGGACAACTAAAGAATTCTTATCGTTTTAATAGATCACTGAATTAGCGCAAGCTGCATTTGTCTGTTTATTTATACTCTTTTTGTTTTGTTTTCAGACGCTCTGTTACCGCGCGTATAAATAGATACGGACACAGGCTTGTATAAACCACCGTGGCACGTGAATGGTTTAATGCTGCAGTGCCACCTTATGCTTGATGCAAGCAATAAGGCCTGTTCACACATACAGCGGAGCGCTACGTTAGCGCTACGTGAGCGTTCGAAGGAGCGCTCATGTGGCGCTTCCGCGCGTGACTTCGTTCTAATATAGCGAGTGATTAGCGCTTTAGTAGCGCCTTGTTAGCGCTCCAGTAGCGCCTTGTTAGCGCTCCAGGAGCGCCGTGTTAGCGCTTCAGTAGCGCTTCTTGTACCGCGGTGCTGCGGATTAGCGCGTGCACTGCGGTTCCGGTTCCTGTGGTTGGGTGTGCATCAGCAGCACCATGGCGGACATATGGGATGTTGAAATAGAAATGTGACAAATGCTCTTACATACGCGATTAGTGTATATGTGTGTGGACGGCTTAACGCGCAGAAGAGTCTTGTGGGTGCGCGAAATCTTTCGCCACCGAGATACCGACGGGTATTTGGCGAACATTGTTCCTATAGGCTGAGGGACTGAGACACAGAGCTCTTTCGAAGACGATTATTTTTAACTGCGGGCATTTGAAGCCAGGGTCACGCATATCGAATAGAAAACGATGAGGTCGTACCCACTTAATTAGTCGCTCAGAATCCATGACTCTGAATCGCATCCCCGACCCTTTGCTTGGAGAGCGGCTCTTTTACTTATTCTTTCAATGCCAAAGGAAAAACAACAAAGGAATCGCCGTGCACGCGCTGTTCCGCAGCAGTAAGCACGGCACAAGGAGCATGAGAGCGCTAACAAGGCGGTTCTGTAGCGCTAACAGAGCGCTAACAAAGCGCTTCTGAAGCGCTTACAGAGCGCTGCTGAACCGCTAAAGGTGTATCCACACGACGGACCGGGCCGCGGACCGATTGATCACGTGATGCGCGGCCCGCGGGCCGCCCGGCTGCAATGAGCATCCACACGGCGGACCAAAAGAGCAGACGACAGAGTGAACGGGCCGGTCTAACCCTCGACCTCACAGCTCCGCCAAAAGCATGCAGCGAGCTGCTTTGAGGCTATTTGTAAGGAGCCAAGATGGAGGTTGAACGAAAGAGACGTTTGGCCGCGGTGGCCCTGGCGCTGACTATTGAGAACGAGGAGGACTTCAGTAAAGCGAAAAAGGCATGGGGTCATCTTTAGGTGATTATTTGAGTAGTCGTCGCGACTATTGTCCCACAGAGCGGGGAATTGCTCCACGAGCGCGATGAAGTAAAACGTTGCATCGTCGCAAAACAAAAGGTTCGTCTTCTTCGTCTTCAACAGTTGGCGCCAAAAGAAAACGACTTTGGGTTTGGATTCCAATCCGAACAACAAAAGTCAGCTTGTTGCCAGACTTAGCGCTTCAATTATACTAAAAACGCCGCGGTCCGCCGCCAAGGTCCGGGCGAGAAAAGTGGCTTGGCATTTCTCACAAGCGCGGGCCGCGGATCGCCGGCGGACCTCAAAAACCGGTGACGTAAGATCACGTGATGCGCGGCCCGCGGACCAAAACAGCAGTTTGGTCCGTCGTGTGGATACACCTTAACCGAGCGCTACATCAAGCGCCACATGAGCGCTCCTTCGAGCGCTCACGCAGCGCTGACGTAGCGCTCCGCCGTATGTGTGAACCGGCCTTTACATGGTCACATCCTCCTACCGACGCTCTCGCGCCCCCTGGCCGAGAGAAACAGCCCTATGACATAAGTACTACACGACAGGCTTCGTCACCGACTTCCAAGAAAACAAAACGTCATGGATGAAGAAAGAATAAACAATTAAAACAGGGACAACACAACCACATCTTTCATGTGGTTGTGTTGAAAGATGTGGTTGTGTTGTCCCTGTTTTAATTGTTTATTCTTTCTTCATCCATGACTTAAACCAACACGCTCTTCTACCAAGAAAACAAAACGGTGTACGTCATTCTACGTCACTCCGTACGAACATACACCGTTCTTATGACGTCACAAAAAATAAGGAGCATACGTCATCGCTTTTTTTCTTCTCCTTTTTCTTCGAGTTTATATTAGTGCTAAAACAAACACAAAACAGCGCCCAATGTCCGCATTGGGCATTGAACAGACACGCTCCTGCCGTTATTATGTTGCAACAAACCAGCCACCGGACAGTTCAAAAAACGCAAGGTGTGGCCAGTCCCGTGCATCTTATTATCACTCGGCAACCAATGAGATTCCAGTATTGGCCGAAAGGGACGCCGAAGGACCAATCACGATGCAGGAAGAGTGAACAAAATAATCCACGCCATGCGTTTCCTATAGGCTGTCAGTGACTCTATGCGGGGATCAAGTCGTCTGTTTCTTGCAAAGGATTGGCAGTGACGTCAGAACAACGCCGAGCTCTGATTGGCTTTGACTCAATGGATAGTGGGTAGACCTCAATGCTAGTTGCCTTGAGGTCTACCCACTATTTTTTTTTTCTTCAGTCAGCCAATAAGTGCTCGGTGCCGTTCTGACGTCACCGCCAATCCTTTGCAAGGAGCAGACGAATTTGCGCTCCGCATAGTCTTAAACTTTGTTTAAGCTTAAGTCCAGACTTAGACGACGCTACGAGGTTAGGGGACCAATCAAGCGGCGTCCGAAGCGCAATTCACTAGGCCTTTTATGTTTATTATTGGTTCAGCGATGGTAGAACACGTGCAGAAACATGACAGACACCATGGTGGTGCGCTTTTGACGCTGTCTGATTGGTCCCATCAGCTCGTAGCGTCTGCTGCGTCTGGACTTAAAGTGAAGGGAAGTACAGGGACGTTCTTGAGGGGGAGTCTTGTAGGACCACGGCGGTCGGAGATTCTAGACGATCTCAACAGCCCTCCTCTAACGTGCAAATGTCTCTTAATGCGTGAAGCGTATGGGTAAAGTCCCGAGTATAAGTCACGAGAGCCTCTATTTTAACATGACCAGTTATTAAAAAAAAAAAAAAAAAGGAACAGCCTAGGCGAGCCGCTTTAATATAGAAACCTGTAGAGTGGAGATAGACGGGATAACGCAAATCAATCCTCTTGCGTTGTCTGTACTCTCTCCACTCATCAGAGTTAAATTATCACAAAATTCTAGGGTAACGGATTATGTGGATGTGGGTCTGTGTCTGACATGGTTCGAAATAAGATCTAAGGGACAAAACAAAAACACAGCGAGGTATTGTGTCAAAGGGACGCGCGAGCTATGAACCACCATTTCGTGTTCATTCGTATTTTTGCGATTTCTCTGTTTGCATCTGTTTTATTGCCGCGGATTTGAGCTTACCGTCGTTAAAGCTTGCTTATCTACATTCTCGACAAGATATACCGTAAAGAAATAAAAACAAAAGAATATTATTTTTAATTATTTACTTTATTTCCCCGTCGTCGTCTGCTTCGCCTGCTAATGGGTCTTCATGTGGCAAAGCCAGCTTCTAAGGAATTGCCGCGTTGATGTCTGTAAAAAATAATTATTTTAATGGACTTCATTTTTTGTTTGTTCTTGTTGATCTTGACGCGATATTTTAGAGTGCATCCCTTAGGCGCCCGTTAACAACTTGAGCGGTGTCGCCGTCGGCGTAAAAGCGCGTTGCATTATGGGACGTTTCCCGTAATGACGTCACACGTGACGTCCCGTGTGACGTCACGAGTGACGTCACTAGGGTCACGAGTGAAGGTCACGACGAAGGCCACGACCTTCACAGTGACCTTCACGAGGCCTTCACGAGTGACGTCACGAGTAAGGAGGGAGGCAGGAGCAGGGAGGGAGGTGGAGGAGTAAGGGAGGAGGAGTAGGGGAGGAGGAGAGGACACCTCCCTCTCTGCACCCTCCCCTCCTCCTCCTCAAGAGCTGCGCTCTAATTCGGCATTACAGGGAATTGTAAACGCTTTTCATTTTTACCAGTCCCCGTGCTCGTTAAAGGTGAGTATAAATACGTGTGGAACTTTGTTATAGCTTGCCCTTTCGATAAGTTCTTTTTTTTTTAATAGATTTCGGCGTGCAATGGGCTCTTTTCAAAAGTCCGCACCATCGCCCGTACACCATCGCTGGATGAGGTACACTGAGCACGTATTAGACACGAGGACTGCGTCAACCTTCGGCGAGGATTTGAATCCAGTCACACGCTTCGTGGCCACGCAATGGCGATCGCTAATGTTGCTTAACAAACTTTTGAAAAACAATATATTTTTTTTAGTCATCAGCAATTTAGGCAACATTACACAGTATGTCCAGGCAGGCGAGTGTCCCTTAGTACATTGTGTTTCCCGTAAAACCAAAATTCTGAAGCAATTCTTTTTAATAGTTGATTAATTTTATGAATAGAAGAGCGGCGTTAGAATATGGTCTTGAGACACGACCTAATTAATTTTTTGCACAAAATCCTAGTACTTGAAAGCAGAGCAAGTAAGGCCACACCGATGCCAGACGGCCAGCGCCAAGGCAAGTGAGGTCAGAGACATCGGAAGTCAGATGGATACTTTCACTCCCAGCGACATCGCCATCAATTGTTCCTTAAATCAGTGTACTTTAGTTCTTTAGACGATCATGCTAACTACGTTTTATTGTATTTCTTATATTGGGGAACCTTTTATGATGTTTGAGCGTCTAAGTCGTCATCGCACAAGATTCAAGAAAATGGTAAATGAAGATGAAAGGAGGGGGTGGGGGGAGATAGAGAGAGAAAGAGAGAAAGAAAGTTTGGGCCACGGATATTTTTACCGCCCGTTTTCATTGAAAAAAAAAAACATGTTCCCTGTAGGCCATGTTTGTGTAAAACAAAATTTAAAACTCTATGTACTTTTATAAAGATTAAGGGGCACCCGAGGGTCGCCTGAATTTGGCGATAACTCACTTTGCTGACTCTAAGCATCTTGGGAATTCCTCAGCCATGACGATACGCGGTCGATTTTCCTGTTAAAAAACAATCAAAGATCGCAACACACCGATTTCATCTCCGGCGATGGGAGGGGCATGTTCCGAAACCAGGACCACTGTCAGTCAATAGACGACTGGAAACAGTGCGTCTGGTCGCCGCCATATTCCAGCTGGTGTAAGAAAGTGCGTACTGTTGCAAGCCTGCCCAAGTCGCCTTCACGCGCATGCTGCAGGTGCTTGCGCATATGGTGCACCGGCCGGGAGGCCGTGATGCAAACATGCAGAGCAAGCGAAGGATCCTCGCGCTTCCGACCGGTGGAACCGCGGTGTGATATCTCGAAATCGCGCCGCTCGTTGCCCATACAGCCCAGACTACGATTCAACCCAGCGAGAGCGGGCTGGAGCGCTCGAGAGCTGACGACCGGGCACGTCACTCCTGCGAAAGAAAATAACAAAGCCAACAACAACAACAACAGCAACAACATAGTTTGTTGTTTTTGAGTCGATTATTGCAGTAATATGTTCCCTCTCCATGTGAAATGAACATTTTTGAACTATTTTTACTGCCTCCTATCATCTACAAAAGCATACACATTTTGTGATAACAGCCTTTGAAATCCCAAGAAAGGTCGCGTGGTTATTGGTCACGTCACATGCCGTCCTGGCTGCCGGCACATTGCTCCTCCCATCGCCGGAGATAATTTCGATCTGTGATTGCTTTTCTTAAGACAGAAATCGGCCGCGCATCATTATGATTTATGGATTCTTGGGATGCTTAGAGCCCACAGAGTGAGTTATCGCCATATTAAGGCGATCTCAAAAACTTCCCCAGGGCAGCTTTAGATTCACATAAATTCGGAATTCAAGTGTATTTGGTTGCTAGGGCATTGCATTAGACATTACATTGTGAGGCATGTGAGTAACGTCTTTCAAAAAAAAAAAAAAAAAACTACTCCTTTTTAGGTAGAAGAACGCATCCGACTTTTCCAGAGAGAGCCAGTTCGAGCGACGTAAAAGTCCTATAGGAACTCCGGTCGAGCGTTGCCACACAGTACAAAGCGCCGTCGCCGCCACATCGCCGCCTCTCCTCAGCGATATTACGCGAAGCAGCAACTAGCTTATCACGGGCCCGCGTCTCTCGAATAACGTCTTCCGACGATTTAAAAAGAAGAAAAAAAAAAAGGTTGACGAGCATTTTCCTCTTAATCTCGAGTGTCCATCTCTGAACGCGCGCCCAGCATGTCCGCGAACCCCCCAAAACGAGCTACGCACATCTCAGCGCTGATCTCTTCTGCGGCTGCTGCAGCGGCCGACAAGGCGTCGTTCATCGTTCGTTCAGCCAATACTACCTACAAGACAAGGCCCGCTCATGACGTCATCGTTGTGAGACGCTGCGAAACGTGCTGGCGGCGGTGCTGACGCAAGCTACGTGCCGCTGCATGGATTCACTAGTGATGACGTGAGAGGAGGAGGCAGCGGGCCTTTTCTTGTGGGTGGTATTGGTTCAGCGCGCTTTCTAGGCAGCAGCAGTGTATATCAAACGGGATTATAAACAGGAACCCCGAAAAGGCTCCTCGCGTGCATTTTAACTCCACGCTCTTCATTTATTTGATATTTTTGAGCGTGTTGTTCGATGGGAAGGGAGGCCGCTTCTGCCCTAAAATTGCCGGTAAAGTGGCCAACACATCGGCGCCACTGTTCAACAGACGCCGCCGGCGCCAGCAGCGCCCTCAGCGGCGGCCCGCAAAACTTCCAGTAGCAGGCGGGCAGCAGATCTCGGCGGGACCTATTTGATTACAGGGGGCCCTCACTTGACGCTTTTTGCCCGGGCTCCGCCTCCCCGTCCGCCGCCAGAGGGACCTGCCTCCGCGCTGACGCGACTGGCGATGGCGATGGGCAGGCCCGCTTGATGAGAGGCCGCCGTTCGCCGATTGAGGATTTTTTTTTCTTTTTTAGGGACTTTACGTTTTTTCCGACATTATTAAAGGCTCCGCGAGAATTGTGGGGCTTAATATTTTTTTTCTCACCCGCCTTGTTTCGTTGAGAGGAAAAAAGAAAAAGGTGAGAGAGGAGGTGTTAGTTGAATTGCCGGCTTGCGAAGGACGGTGGCGACAGTAGCGACGGAGTCGTATTGTCAAGAAGTCTATTTTGATAGCGTTGAATTGTTGTCAACCACACCAAAAAGTAAACCTAAAGAAAGATCCATTGTAAAAAAAAAAAAAAAAAAAAGAGCGGCATAGAGTCGGCGGTTTCAATGAGGTTGACTCCGATTTACGTATATGCGTGGATTGCGATGCGGTCGCTGCAATTTATTTTATTTTTGGGCAAAAAGAAAAAAAAAGGAGGCGACGGGTACAAGAGGAATGTTTCATGGTGTTTCTGAATGACACTGCTGGGTGCCTCGGTTATTTCTTCTTTATTTATTTATTTTTTTTTTTTATGGGGCGCGTATGTGTGCGTGAACGTTTGGAGTTTGCGTGGAATGAGTTGAAAAATGCGACCTCGTTATGGGTATCAAGTCGGCTCCTTTGATGCAACGGCTTGGCTAGGGTGAAGGGTGCTAATGGTCGTTGAAGGTCAAGTTAGACCGCTCACACTATCATCTAAGAAGGCTCCCGCTTCCTTGCTCTCTCGTATACTTGACCGTGCTTTCTTTATACTTTGTATTCAATCGTAATTTAATACTACTTTTTTTTTTTTCTTTTTTGCTTGCGCTGATCGCGGCTGTTGAGGAAATGGGAATGTCGGTTTGGTCTCGGGACGATTTGAGACTTTTTGGAATGCGAAGAGACGATATGGAAAAAAAAAAAAAGATATTTCTTTGGCGATTATTATATGAATGTAAAACAAACACACAAAAATTGAGTATTTCTTCTATGTTTAGTTGGTTGTCTCTTATAGTTCCCTCAGCATTTTATTGAGAGAAAAAATAAGAGATAAGCTGAATAGAGGACGCCCTTCTTCCCCGAAATGCGACTTCCTGTCCTGATGGCGCCACAACTGTGCACATGTGTGAAGCTCCGGAAGGGACTTCTCGTGGAGTCAAAGGCGTCCTGAAAAGACTGTGCCGCGTACGAACTCCTAGAAATCTCAAATGCGACTATATAAAACTTAATAAAAAAAGATACGTGCCTTTATAAATTCATTTGTTGTTGATCGGCGCTTGTGAAATGCATAAAGAGTACATTCAATGTTACTCGTTATTCCCTTTCAACCGCTATCTAGGGCTATTGATGAGCTGCGTCTAGGATCATTGGACTGCTTCTAAATTGTTCCAGTTATTCTCCTAGCTAAACATTTGAGCGCGCGGATGCAGGTTGAGTGTTCTTGTTCTCTTTTCGTTTTGTGTGCACTACACTTACAAAGAATTCACAATTCTTACAGTTTCTCTCTCTCTCTCTCTCTCTCTCTCTGAGGTTTAGAGAAAAAAATGCAGTCTAGGTTTCGAAAACATTGTCTTAACAAATGAAACATAATACGGAGCGTAATACGAGGTTAATCACCGTGATCATATCCATCATCAGTTTAGCTTCCGCAGGCACGATGCTTTTGCATCGAATGATACCAAGAAGCCGATTACCCTACTTCGTTTCAGCTTAAGTCCAGACACAGCTGAAGCTACAAGCTAATGGGACAAATCAAGCTGCGTCAAAAAGCGCATGTCACTAGGCCTCTTTTTTTTTTGTTTATGATTCGTTCAGCGATGATATAAAACACGTACAGAAACATGCCGAACACAATTAAAAGCAAGATGCGCAAAGACGAGGATAAAATAAAAAATAACCGACAGGACACAGCGCTGTTAAAACAGAGTGAAAGGTACTTTGTCCTCGTCTTTGGGCCGTTTTGTTTTTAATTATGTCTGCTCTGCATACTAACTAGCCCAAACTTCTACGTTAATGACGAACACAATGGCGGTGCCTTTTTCACACTATCTGATTGGTCCCATCAGCTTGTAGCGTCGGCTGAGTTCGGACTTGAGGTAAAAAGTATTGACACGAATGACAGACGATAACGTAGGAGAAAGCGGAATGAACTAAAGATATAATGGGGGCGAACTTGTGCCAGGGTCGAAAAAGGAGAACACACGCCGAGAAAGCAGCAGCGGGCGTCGACGGCCGCAGCAGCAAGCGACTGTGCGTCGGCGTAACAGCTGGCTATCGCGAAAGGGAATCAGTGGATGAATCGGCAATACTGCGCTTGGCTCTTCCTCTTCTATTCTTGTCATCTCGAATATTCCACCTAGAATGTTCGGGAAAGATCTAGGGCGGACACCAACGAGGTAGAGAGGTTTAGGGCGATAAACTGGCATCTCGTTCACCAGGCAAAAGCGACCCCTACTTGGCAGCCGCCATGGTGTACAATTTTCACCACTAGGTACGCCACCGTACCAAACACTGAGGATTTTACACAAAGCTGAGCCGAGATTTGTATCGCGATCAGTGTATAAAGCATGATAAACTATTTTTTTCAATACTGTTAGCCCCAGAGATCAGTGTCTAGCTCCGATAAAACCCCAAAATAAGGCACCGCGGCTGACGGCATCTAGCGCAGGCATGGCGAAGCTGCCCGAGGTTTTGTCGTAAAAGCACATTTTGGACTTAAAACAAACGAAGCATAACTTATGGCAATAATAATCCCTAGAGAAGGGGAACAAAGGACAAACACAAATCTCCAAAAACAGGTATAGGTGACTGGTGTGCGACCGAAAAAATCCGCCTGGTCTGGGTAGCGAACCCGGAACCTCTCCATTTCAAGTGGAGCGCTCCACCAATTGAGCCAACCAGGAGTTAGACGTCAGTAGAGCATACGGGTTTTATCAGCTGCCACCAGTCTAACACCAGCAAGGGTGAACGGCCTGCATTTTTTAAGGTTATGATTAGGATGCAACTAATGCAAAGGTGCAAGCGAGCTGGACAAGAATGACAATAATAATTCCTGGAAAAGGCGGTCATAGGGACAAAGGACAAACACAGATTTCCGAACACAGCTATGGGTGACTGGTGCGCGACCTTTGTACCCTTAGTTCACCTTCTCCGGGAATTATTATTGCTAGTATTGTCCAGCTCGCTTGCACCTTTGCATTAATTTCATCTTAAACATAACTTATCTCGTCGGTACTGTTATTAAAGAACAATGAGTAATTCTTTGTGCTCGGTACTTCGTTATAATCTAGACGTAAAACTATGAGGACGCGTGTCTAGTGGTCAAAAATGTGCAACTTGGTAGCGGCCAACTAGGCCACTTTCAGATGCCAGTTTAGCGCTCTAAGGCCCTCAACCTCGTTGGGCGACACTTATTAGGTAAGGTCATACTGGCCTCCTTATCGTTTACGCTCGGGTTAAGAGTGTACGCAAATCTTCGAAATGAACGGAAAAGGATATTTCTCGATCACACGCGCGGCGTTACTCCCCCCTTGCAGAGCGCATCGCCCCGATGCAACACAGAACAAAACAAAATAATTGCTAAGCTAAAAAATGTCCTCTGGAAAACAAAAAGTTCTCCGTGCGCGTAGAATGGCTTGGGTCTAACGACGTGAACCACCTCTGGTCGTGGTCGAAGTTGTGATGATGTTTGCATTCCGTCGAGCACCACTTCGTAGTTCAGCTCCCCGAGGCCCTTGTACGGTCCGAAGTGCCGTTTCAACGATTTTTCTTTGAGGCCGCGGGTGACGAATGGCTGTCCACACCCACACCCACACCCTATCTTCGGGCTGTAAGTGAACGCCCCGACGACAAAGGTTGTAGCGGCCAGCGTCGACACGCTGCTGGCCTTGCTGGTCTTGAATCCGGAGTCGGGCGAGCTGGCGGACTTCGGTCCGTTCACTAACCACTTGGGCGTCGTCACTCCGATCGTCAGCTGCCTCGAGCGGCAGTATTGCGTCCAGCATGGTCGTTACTTTCCGACCATGTACCAGCTGGAAAATAAGTGTAACTCCAGTTGTCTCTTGAGCCGCCGTGTTATAGGCAAACGTGACGCAGGGTAAGACCTCGTCCCACGTCTCTTGCTCTACCTCGACGTACATGGCGACAATGTTAACGATGGTCTTGTTTAGCCGTTCTGTCAGCCCGTTCGTATGCGGATGGTACGCCGTCGTTTGATGATGGCTGGTGTGGCTGAGGCGTAGGATCTCCTGAGTTAGCTGTGCCAAAAACGACGAACCTCGGTCTGTAATCATTACTTCGGGAGCACCATGCCTGAGGACGATAGCCTCGATGAAGAACTTGGCTACTTTTACAACGGTCAACCCCAAGATTCTGGGACACGATCTACTTGCGCCCTCTCTTGGTAGGTGTGCAATATCGCTGAAAAACAGTCGGATCTAGCGATCCGAATAAAATCACGCAAAGTTCCCCCGGAATTATTGAGATCATTGTGATTGATAACTTCAGAAAAATTTTCACCACTTCGTCACTCTTTCTCTAGGTTCCCAGGAAATAAGAGTGATTTCCCCCATAGACTGCCATTGAAATCTCGCTTTATTTTTCACGTTCAGTGAGTTAATAAAGCAACCCCTCAATATTTCAATAAGTTCCCGCAGGTATATATTCTAGAAGATTTATGCTATCGAAATATGCAAGCAGTTTTCATGTATATTAATTATCCCAGGTTCCCAGCGAGATAATTGATTACACCTGTAGCTTCCGCCGCGTAAAGGCATCTTTCCAACAAAAAGAGGAGTGCTGCGGGAAAGACTACTTTACACTCGTCAGCAAAGGCGCACTTTTCGGCGATGTGCGCCTTTGCTGGGAACCTACAGAAAACACCTCAGACGTTTGAAAGTTCTTAAAACATGTACCCTGGTAACTGTTCAATATGATTCCCGGGGAACTTTGCGAGATACGTCTTGGTTGCCGAGATACGCAGCACTGAAGTAGGCTCCTTTGACAAGATCTCTCCCCGAAGCAGTGAACCACGCATTTTTCGGCGAAGTGCGCGTCCGCTGGGAACCTACAGAGAACGCCTCAGACGTCTGAAAATCCTTAAAACGTGTACCCTGGTAACTGTTCAATATGACTCCCGGAGAACTTTGCGAGATACGTCTTGGTTGCCGAGATACGTAGCGCTGAAGTAGGCTCCTTTGACAAGATCTCTCCCCGAAGCAGTGAACCGCGCATTTTGTGGCGAAGTGCGCCTCCGCTGGGAACCTACAGAGAACGGCTCAGACGTCTGAAAATCCTTAAAACATGTACCCTGCTAACTGTTCAATATGATTCCCGGGAACTTTGCGAGATACGTCTTGGTTGCCGAGATACGCAGCGCTGAAGTAGGCTCCTTTGACAAGATCTCTCCCCGAAGCAGTGAACCGCGCATTTTGTGGCGAAGTGCGCCTCCGCTGGGAACCTACAGAGAACGGCTCCGACGTCTGAAAATCCTTAAAACATGTACCCTGCTAACTGTTCAATATGATTGCCGGGGAACTTTGCGAGATACGTCTTGGTTGCCGAGATACGTAGCGCTGAAGTAGGCTCCTTTGACAACATCTCTCCCCGAAGCAGTGAACCGCGCATTTTTCGGCGAAGCGCGCCTACGCTGGGAACCTACAGAGAACGCCTCAGACGTCTGAAAATCCTTAAAACATGTACCCTGGTAACTGTTCAATATGATTCCCGGAGAACTTTGCGAGATACGTCTTGGTTGCCGAGATACGTAGCGCTGAAATAGGCTCCTTTGATAAGATCTCTCCCCGAAGCAGTGAACCGCGCATTTTTTGGCGAAGTGCGCCTCCGCTGGGAACCTACAGAGAACGCCTCAGACGTCTGAAAATCCTTAAAACGTGTACCCTGGTAACTGTTCAATATGATTCCCGGAGAACTTTGCGAGATACGTCTTGGTTGCCGAGATACGTAGCGCTGAAGTAGGCTCCTTTGACAAGATCTCTCCCCGAAGCAGTGAACCGCGCATTTTTTGGCGAAGTGCGCCTCCGCTGGGAACCTACAGAGAACGCCTCAGACGTCTGAAAATTCTTAAAACATGTACCCTGGTAACTGTTCAATATGATTCCCGGGGAACTTTGCGAGATACGTCTTGGTTGCTGAGGTACGTGGCACTGAAGTTGCCTACGTTTATGGAAATGATCAAACCGCTGAGTGTTTTGCCAAGGTACGGCTCAGCTGGTAACCTGTGGAAAAAAATTGCAAAGTCTTGGTCATGGTGACAAAGCTGAAGGGCACAGAATGTTCGTGCGCAAAGACGTTTTCACCAATTTTCAATGGACGTTTTGCAGAAATACGGGATCGAGAGTAAATGGATCTGTCACCCTTTCTCTTTTCGTGCTGGCCGAGAGGAGAGGAACGAAGGCTTCTTTGTATTTATCTCAGGGCGAAAGATAATCGTAAAGATAACCAAAAGTGGTTTAGAGGGAGCTTGATCTAGGTCACCTCGACACAATAGTCTATTCACTTGCTGAGTCAGTGCCCACAAACATGGCCGCCACACGATGAAGCAACGCTTTTATTCGAGAGCTCTGTAAAAAATAAAAGAAGGCAAAGCAAACTCGCCAATCGGATAGCCACTTTTGCCTTCAGCGGTCATGCTTGTGTGTAGTGTAAAATTATCGCCCTCCTAACGTTAATATTAGAGGAGGAAACTTTGAACTCCGTAGCAATAATTTGTCGCTAATTATTTAATTAAATAATTTAGCTATGACTATTACATTGCTTCCTCAAATGCCCAAGAACAGTGGAAAGATGTTTGCGTAGCAACTTTTGATTCATTTTTTATACGTTGCTTTTAATAAATTAAAAACTCTTCTCTTGCCCTTCAAGATGGCCGCGGTGCGACCGCAGCCTTAATGGATGCTACGCGCATGGAAACACCAGGGCTTGCACATTTGAATTTTGACACCATCATACTACAACCGGGCTAACGCACAGATGGAACAGGAGTGCTCAGCGTTGTGCATGGCTAGGTTGGGACTCGTGCTCAGTCACTGTGCGGACGTCAGAGTCAGGCTCAGTCGCTAAGTTGGTAACGTTGGAGTGTGGTGACTTCCATTAATAAAGAGGGGACAGTTAACAGGCTTTCATTAGAGCATAGGTGGTGTTTGCTCGACGCGCTATCTATAGACCTTTCCAATAAACGCCGTCTGCGAGCTGCCATTTTTCTTTGCTGGGCTGTGGAACGCCTTCTGAGCACGCACAATAGCTCCCTTTCCGAAATATCGTACGCTGTGCCTGCGTCCACAGCCGAGTGACTCGGCATTTTTCGCCCGGGTGATAAGCGATGGAAAGGTGTATACTCTGTATCACTAAAGCCGTGCAGTGACGCCAAAGCTACAGCCTCGCATGCCAACCAGAAAATCAAACGGCACTCTGCACTATCACTCTGCGGCTCATGAGTCCGCGTTGGCGGTGTTCGCTCACATGAGCAAAAAGCAGACGATGTTCGATCTTCTGATTCGCTTACGACGGCTGTAACTTTGGCTGTATTGCGCGGGTTTAGTGAGGCGGAGTACAGTTATATAACAGCTGAATTATGGAACTGATAGCGCGATATTTTGGATGGCCGTTAATTTCTTGTCGCTTCCCTCTTGACCAATCTTTGCTGAGTCGGCGTTGTTATCGACGATGAGTTTAGATTACGCTGGCAGCTTTCCGGCACAAAAGGCTGGAGCGATCACGGCTAATGCAATCGGGTCTTCAATGCTTGTGCGTTCGGAGACAAGGTCGCGGGACAGGATCCGGACTTCAGTGAATATTTATGAAGCGGTATGAAGGCATAACTAGTTTGTACCCATGAGCTATGCTAAAAATATTACTTTCCTTAGAACAAAGAGTTCGAGCACTTTGTATTCCCATTGACAGAAATTGACAATTCCGATGTTTTTTTTTTGTTTTTTTTTTTCTTTGTGTCATGTTTGAGAAAATGTCTAATCCATAAATTACGCTGGCGCATTCGCAGTCAATACACTCCACAATAGAGACAACCTCCATCGGTTTAACTATTTAACTAGCATTTTGATTAATGCCTCCGCAATTAGAGTCGAAATTGTCGTTCACTGAGTCATTGTAGGGAATCCGGGTGGAGAGCCGGCTGAAAAAAATAGATCAGCCGCTGGAATGCCGTTCGCATAGACATAATCTTATTGCGGCTGTGAGTTTTTTCTGTTTAGACACGATAGGCGCCTTTAAACCCACGTACTCGCTGTGTTTGTATCGTCCCTCATTTTTTCCCCAGTCTCGAGGTTTTGTCTAAACTGTTACTCGCTTAGTTTCATTATATTGCTCGCGATTACAGCGTAGTTACTTTACTACTGCTCTGATATTTATATAGTGAAATATCTTGAATTTTAATGAATAAATGCCTAATTTACAACTCTGTATTGATCTTCTATTCCAAAAAAATAGCTACTCCCAGTAGTTACATGTCAAATGAAGATTGGTTAGGCATGCGCCCTTCTTTCGAGATATGTTTTTCGAGGTTATATATGTTTGCTCAACGTATTAACATAAATATATATATTCTTTTACGTTGTGTTGTCGCACGCGGTTCCAGTATTTGTGGTACAATATTAAAATTTGCGGAGTAGCAACACCTAAAAAGACAGACATAGAATTTTTACATATACCTTCATGCTGGCAGTAATCCAGGCACAAATTAAGCAAGAATGAATACAGTCGTGCATGTAACATAGTACGCTGGATGGGATACATAAGATCTAATGGAAAGGAGAACGACCTAGATGGGGCGCTTTCTCGAGTTTGTTGTCCATCTGTGTTTGTTTTGAGATAAGTCGTAATACAAAATGCATTTACTGTTTCCCTGTAGTAGTAGTAGTACAATATGTATGTATCGCTTCTCAGAAAACGATTCATGTCATCTTTTCTTGGTTAACGCCATATGGGGTGAAAGGAAAGGAAGGGGGAGGGAAAAAGGTAACAACATATGCTTCGCCAGCCCTCATAGACGGAGAAACTCTAATAGATTCAACTATGTGTTTTCTATGAGAGCTTCCCATATTCGGGAGGGCCCATCCTTCGTATGATGTGAACCTCGTTTCCTCTTCGGGAGAGCTTATGCCACGCTTCGCGATATCGCGAGTCCCCGGCCCAGTCCCTTACGAAGTGCGAACATATCGCCAGGGCCCTACAGTGTTCAATGTTGGGGGCGATTCGTAGGTCGTCTGGGTCCGTAGGTCTGCAAAACCTTGTCTGCCAGAAAAGAGTGATTATAGGTGATAGCTGTCTTGGTCTGATGCCGCCTGAGAATCACCTGTTCCCACCGGCTCTAGCCCGGTGAAATTGGGTGAGAATCTGGTGGGAGGAGGGAGATTAGCCTGAGTTTGCAGGCTAACAGATCATCTCTCTATGCCTCGTCTGAGACCGCGCTATGCCGGGCCTATCTTCTCGCGGTTCGAGGAACCGCGAGTGAGTGGGTACATCCGTACTGCTGCGCAATCGCGGTGTTGTTCAACCTTTTGTTTCCCGGATTGCCCTCGTCACCCGAGATCCAGTCTATGACGACTCGGTTATTTCACGAAGCTTCGAATTTGAAGTGTGACGCCGGCCTGCCAATAGAAAAGTGTGCATTTTCTGAAGGCTTCTGGCGAATCGGTGCACATGAGTGATTTGGGTCGCTGGTGACTGTTTGTGGCTTCCCTGGCCACCTGTAATATGGCCAGCCGCTTTGCCGTCTTCTGGATGCTCGCCTTGTGTGTTTCTTCTCTCCTCGTTTGACCGCGGGTAGGATGGTCCCGACTCTCAAGGGATGCACGTTCAGGCTCGTTTGTGTCCGCGTCGGTTTAAGGGACGTCAGCGTCATCTTTGACTTGATGAAGCTTCTTTATGTGATCCTCGCTACTGTAATGGCGCTCCTTTCTCTGGTCTTTGCCTTGGTTCGTGGAGATCGGCTTGCTTGTAGAGACGTCCCTCGTTTTCCATGGCGACTGTTGCGTCACCACGATTGTCCTTTTCAATTTTACGCAGGATAAGAACAATGGTTGCGGTACACACAACAAAAAAAATTAAAACCACATTCCACTGTGTGGGCTCGAGCTCGTCGCTCCAACCCCTATTTTGGTCACGCGAGAACTTGGACACAAATTTATTTCCTACGCTTCGCGCATCGTGAATAATCGCCTTGGGCTTCTCGGACCAATAATAAACAAGCAATTTTTGTTTGTTGCCCCCACGCATGAAGCAGCGTGGCTGTTCGATCTTGTCTCCACGACATTTTGGTTGCACGTCAAAATACCCCTAGGTTTTCTGAATAAATCATCAATCCTTCGCTGGGTTGTGCTATACTTAGTTTCACCTTCAGTCCGAGCGCAGTGGATGCTACGCGCCGTCCCAGCCAATCCAGCGCCGGGGCAGTATCGCGTGATCTTGAGCTCCGCGTGTCGCTCCGCCCAACCACAAGGTCACGTGATACTCTCCCGGCGCTGGATTGGCTGGGTAGGCTCGTAGCGTCCGCTGCGCTCGGACTGAAGGTGAAACGAAGTATAGATGCTCTGCGTTGATTCGGCATGTAAACACAAAAGAATAAGGTTCTTTAAAACAGGGCCGGCTTGCTCGAACTAAGGCACCCTAGCTCGAACCATTGTCTGAGATGGGACTGTCTGAAAGAAAGCACTGCCAAAGCTAGCGCATGAGCGGAGTGGCGCGTGAAGTCGCGTCTCAAATGCTCACGCGCCCCGTGTTTGGCAGGCTTTCTTTCCTTCACAGGGTCTCATCTCAGACGCTGGTTCGAGCAAGCCGGCCCTGATGTTTCAAGGCACATTTATTGGTTTTTCCTCGTCAACACTCCTAAGCTGACAGTGTGGTGGAAGCTACGTACTTGCTGGACCAGTCACCTGTCGTTCTTGCCACACGTGATCACACTCTGGGTAAAGCGGAATCAAGCGACAGGCAGTCGATTGATTCGTCCGATGAACATGTAGTTTACATCGCATTGTCAGCTTAGGGGTGAACCCGAGTGTAGGTAAAATGTCATAGACATTTATGCGCGCTCACAATCAACTGACGACTGGGTGTTGTTTTCCTATCACGCAACCAGCGGAGTGAACAGACTGGTACCCGGCACCACCGTGCGGGGATAGGATAAATGTATGCCCTTATTCAGTTTGTTTTGCTTTATTGCAAAAGGGCTGCAACGGTTTAAAAGAACACTTTCTTGCCGCGGAATAATGCCTTGTCGTCTTTCGGCGCGTCTTCATGTGAATAGAATCAGCTCCCAGTGTGTTTTAACGCCATAGCGTTAATGAGCTCGTGTTGCAGAAAAGCTGACGTGGCGTGACGCGAAAGCCCGGGATTGGTCGACAGGGTGATGACGTCACAGCCACATTACCCTGCGCGGAAATTTCAAACAACGCACAACGCTCACGTGAAACGTGACGTCACGCGTGGAATGAAAGTGATAAAAAGACTACATGTAATGCGAATTAAGGATCGCCGCATGTCTCAAATGATTTCACTTTATGAGGTAATTCATTTTCTACGAAGAAATATTTGAAGAATCTTAGGCGGGATTTGAACCCACGTCCTGTCGGTTGCGCGCCAGCACGCTACTCACTTAGCCACGTAAGGCAGCTTGCACGGCTTGGGAACGAAGAGTGTTGTGTGATGAGAACTAGGTCGTTGTGTGACTCAAGAGCATGAGAAGCGAATGAGAAGGCGATGCGAATGGGCCCCGATAACGCAATCGCGTTCCACTCTTAAAGGCGAAACTTAAGTGTCCTCCAAGTTTTTTTGTTTTTTTTTGCGTCATTGCCGTGCAACCTTAAGCAGAACGCGACATTCTACATGCTTTAAAAAGAAAAAGATAAAGATTAGTTTTGTGTTTTGGTGGAATGAGTTATCTGCAAACTAGCAAGGTCCCAGGCTCCAACGGGGCGTGTGTTTGTGAACTAGTCTTCTTGCGCTGTGCTGGGCTTTCAAGAGCGGCGTGTCAGTCTTGTACCTGGTCTGACGTGCGAATAACGATTCGTAGCCTTGTTCGCCTGATAGACCCTCATTACAAATCGGACCGCCAGGCGTTCAGTTTTTCCACTGAACTATTCAAATTTTACACTGTGCATCGACATGCTTATACATCATATAAAGGGCAGTTTGACACTCTCGACATCCATTCCACGATGTTCTGTGCGTCTTGACAACGCTCTTCGTCCAATTTCCTAATATATTCAAAATGGTGTTTTAAATCATGTGCGTGGAAGTTCCACTAGTAAAACAAATAGAATTGGCGAATTTTCTTAAAAACCATTTTGAATAGTGTTACTTACAGCCAGCGCCAACACAGATTGAAGGGGCACTAAAGTGAATTCTTAGTTTGCAGTTGACGATGGATATTTTTTGTGAGCATCTTGCCAGAAGCACTGATTTCAATCATGCGTCTAGGACGGACTTTTATTCTCAAGTTCGTCGTCACAGCGGGAGAACATATCAAATGGGTTCAGCAATATAACATCAACCGTGATGTTGAACACAAGTAAGCTACTTTTCAAATATTGATTGAAAGGTCAAGGAGTTAACAGACATTTCGAAAAATTACCCAATCATCAAGAAGCATGTTGTGTTTGTAGGTACACGCGATCTGTATGCTGCCGTCTGGAGCGGTAATTTGAAACCAAAAGTTTTAAGCAAATGGCACGTTGCACGCGCGTCCATCAGTGTGTGCACGTCAGAACGCACTGGTGCACGTCACGTCAAATTACACTGTAGCATGCTCCTTGGGCTTGGATAATTTCGAAAAACATCTATACTTCGTTTCACGTTACCTGCGAGCGAAGCCAAAGGTACAAGTACAAGCAGGCTGCCTTGAATAATGCTTGCAATCCACAGGCACACGTGCGAAACAGGAACACTCAGAGCGCTGGGCTCGCACTTCTAGCTTTGACTTCGCTCGCGCATAAGGCGATACGAAATATATTTGCAACTTGTGGACGGCCCTGAGACGCACGACTGAGGTGTTTGAAGCATGGTAGGCTTAGGGTTCCTAGGTAGGATTTGCTTGCTTATTTTTTTCCGGCCTAAAAAGAACGCACGCGAAATGTAAAAGCACCACGAGACAACGCGCCCTCGTGCCACGATTGGTGGGCGCGTTGTCACGTGGTCGAGCGTCCGACACTTCTTCGCTAGAATAATCTAGTGTGGGTTCGCGTATAGTACCAGCTGAGGTAAATACAGCACTGACTCTACAATAGTAGGTAACACTTCCCCCCAAACCTCGCTTCTCCCACCGATAGGCTTCTACGCCTATGACGCGTGATGAAGCGTTTTCTTCCAAAATGCGGTCGCTAGGTAAAAAGATGAAAGGGTGTGAGGGGGAACGAGCTATAAGAAAGGAGGTTAAGATAGCGGTGAACCGACGCACCGGCGTTTCAGAGTCCGTTCAAGGTTGATACGCCACGTGGCGTGAAAGTCAGGAACTAGGCCGGCATGTCCCAGAAAGCTGGCCATGTCCCGACGGGAGTGGTTTTGTTTCGGCTCACCATGTGAGATAATCGGTCGCGACGATGATCCCCCGATTTCCTTGCATCGATGGTGGGAATGGTCCAAGCAAGTTCATTCCGATCTGCAGGAACGGCGTAGCCGGGGAAGATATTGGCTGCAGCAGCCCTGCCGGCTTCGCCGGTGATTATTTGCGTCGTTGGCATTCGCGGCACGATTGAACGTAGAGGTGCACAGTCTTCGGGAGCTCGGGCCAGCAGTATTTTCATTGAATCCGTGCAAGTGTTCTGCTGTAGCCCAGGTTACCAGATGTCTGGTTGTCATGGCAGGCTTGGAAGATTTCTTCTCGGAGACTTGTGGTCATTATTAGGAGCCATGTCGAGTTGCTGTCCTCGAAGCTCTCTTTGCAGAGAATACCCTTCCGAATGGCGAATCCTGGAAAGGCAAGTGAGAAGGCTCAGGGAATCGTACCCTCTCGTCCCTCCAAGTGGTAGATCAACGCGCGCAGTTCAGGATCGCCCCGTTGGAGCGCTACCATGCCGTTAACGCTCATTGCACCGAGAAAGTGATCACCGTCGCCCGTTTTTAGCACTACCGGTAGCTAACTCGATGGGGGCTCTGGACAGGCAGTCGGCATCTTACAGCCGAATGTTTCATCAAGCAAGGCGTCCCAACGGGTCCTTCAGGCTGGCTAACTAGCACAGCAGTGGTGGTCCGTGACCACTCGAAAAGTTCTCCGTATAAGTACGGGATGAATCGTCTTGATGGCCCAGACGACAGCAAGGCATTCCTTCTCGGTTGTCGAGTAATTTCGTTCCGCGTTCGACAACGCCCGACTTGCGTAGGCGATCACGCGCTCCGTACTTTCTTATCGTTGGACCAGTACCGCGCCGAGTCCTGTATTGCTGGCGTCCGTGTGAACTTCTGTTTCGGCTGATTGGTCGGCATGGCCAAGAATCGGTGGCGATTGGAGTCGTCGCTTTAGCTCGTCGAACTCCTGTTGTCGTTCTTCTCCCCATTCGAAGTTTACAGCGTCCTTTATGAGGTGTGTGACCGGCGCAGAAAGCTTGGCGAAATCCCGATTGGACCGCCGGTGGTAAGCGCAAAGTCTCAAGAATCTTCGGAAGGCCTTCGTGCCGGTGGTAGGTTTAAATGCCGCTACGTCGCGAGTCTTCAGAACCAGGACGAACACTTTCGTTGCTTACAATGTCACCTAGGTACTTCAGTTCGCCATAGGCGAACCGGCACTTCGTCGGCTTGAGGATGAATCCGGCGGTCGTGATTGTTTGAAGAACGGCCCGCCGCGTCGCAGGTGCTCGTCGAAGTTCGCCGAGAATACCACGACGTTGTCGAGGTAAATGAGACAGCTCTGCTGTTTGAGGTCTGCCAGTACGGTGTCCATGACACGCTGGAAAGGTGCCGGCGTCATGGAGTCTATCGGGCGTGACAAAGGCAGTCTCGTCTTGTTCGTCGACTTCGATCTGCCGGTAGCCACTCTTCAGGTCTATTGACGAAAAGTATCGAGAGTGGCGCAGCCGCACTAGTGTGCCGTCGATACGAGGAAGCGGATACACGTCTTTCTTCGTCACCGCGTTGAGCCGCCGGTAATCTACTCGAAGCGTTCCCTCCTTCTTTTTCACCAGTACGACAGGAAAGGCCCCCGGGCTGCTTGACGGCCGGATGCTGTCGTCGTTGAGAATTTCTTGCACTTGTTCATGAATGGCCTCTATTTCCTTTGGGGAGACCCAGTACGGCGGCCGATGCACTGGGAGCGCGTCCTCGTTGATATACGTAACGATGCGAAGAACTAAAAAAATGACCGCATCTCCACGTGGTGAATGCTGTTTATTGGGGCGAAACTCTGGTGGTGCTGATACGCTGAGCCGTAGCATGCCGAGCTTTTCGTTCGTTTTCATCCATGTCAGAAAGAGAATGTGTGGTATGGAACGTGGTTATATACGAATTGACCGCAGCGCCCTCTCTTCTATAAACGTTGAGCCAACGCATGCAAAGTTTAAAGCGATTATATACGCATTTGACCGCAGCGCCCTCTCCTGTATAGACGTTCAGCGGCTACATGCAACGTTTCATCCATGACATCCCTAGCTCTTGAGTTACTACCATATCCAAGAAGCCCCCTACTTGTACCGCAGTCGTGGCCGAGTGGTTAAGGCGATGGACTAGAAATCCATTGGGTCTCCCCGCACAGGTTCAAATCCTGTCGACTGCGCAAATATTTTTTCTTTTTTTAAGAAAACAGATGGGATGGCAATCGATGTGAGCACGGACGTTGGACGGACAAGGCTAGACCCTAAGGAGCTTTGCCCCTAATAACTAAAGATTTAATGCGGAGGAACATGTGCCAGAGACGAGAAAGGAGCACACACATCAAGAAAGCAGCATCCAGAGTCGACCGCTGCAGCAGCAAGCGACGAAGCGTCGGCGTAACAGTTGGCTGTCGCGAAAAGGAATCACTGGATGAATCGGCAATACTGCGCTCGGCTATTTATCTACTATGCACGTCATCTCAAATATTCCACCGTAGAAGGTTCGGGAAATAGCTAGGGTGACAATGACAACGGAAAGTCATTCTGGCCCCCTTATCGTTTACGCTCGGGTTAAGAGTGTACGCGAATCTCCTGATAACCGGCAAGCGTATCTTCTCGGTCATACGCGCGGAAGTATAAGCAACCGCCGCGGTCGGTCTTCTCAAGCTACTCGAACATAACAGTCACTGACAGAGTGAAAACGGCAGGGAGGAGCTTCAGTTGGCCCCCCTCCTGCGTGAGCTTCCTGACTTCTATGGCGCATCGGCGTTTCGTGAGCCTGGAGCGTGCAAGCGCTGCCAAAGTACGGTGGAAGGCAACGAGGACGTTCGAAGGACACTCCTTGCAATTCTCACCTTGTCAGCAAGTATAGAATTTATAAAGAACACACACGGGAACTTCATCATACTCGATAAGTGTTGAAAGACATGGTGTGTTTTATGGCTACCAGGAATGAATAGAAAAGAGCAGAAGCCTCGTTTAATTAGATTACAAACTATTTGTTTAATAACACATATACTCCCAAGCATCCACCAGAATACTGGGAATGTAGGCCTACGCGGCCACACCTGCTCGCCTTCTCTGTATTAAGGGTTCGAAACTGCGAGATGGTTCGAGCAGGGGCCCTAACCTGGAGACTTGGGAAAAAAGTCGGCGAGAAATTTGGCGGCTATGATTGGCCGGCGCCAAAGTCAAGCGCACCGTCGGCCAATCACGGCCGCCAGATTTCTCGCCTTTATTGCCAAATGTCCAGATTAGGGCAAATGTAAGGGAAGCCATCGGGATCGTCCCGAGATCGGCGCAATCGCCGGGCGCAGTCATGTTCCCATGGCGTTTGCCTAATATTTGTGAGCCGCTAGCGACGATAGCGAGTTGTTATTGACTCCCGACTTTAGTCGATTGCGTGTTAACGCAACTGTGCGTACAAGCTTTGCGCGGGCGTTCTTCGCAACACTATACGCGTCCGCTTGTGCCGCTACGCAACGCGCCGCGCTCAAACGGAAATGTGTGTATGGGCATCGCCTCCTTTATGCTCACAAAGCCTGGCAGTTCGACGATGGAGCCATAGAGTGCCTGGTCGCATACTTGGAGCGCGAGGATCTGGTAGCTTGGAGCATCAAAGAGCCATTTCTTGGGGAGCCTGGACGTCAGCGCACAGCTTTTGCAGCGGCGAGGACCCGAAACATACTTGTTCGCTCGGGAGAAATGTGTTTCGGCGTTTCGCCGCAGCGGGGTGCCCGTCACGTAGCTCTTCTCTCATCCGTTGTCTGCCACTCCGCCTTTTCCATTTCGGTGACCGTTTCTCGTGGCGATCGGCAAGGCTTCGTCAGTTGCTTTAGAACTGATAAAGACGCCAGCGCGTGCGGTTCGTATAGACATCCATTCTCTGCATTCTCTTTAATTTTTAAATAATTTAGCGATAAACCTATAAACCCTTTAAAAAATTACGCCCTCTTACACTGGATCTGAAAATACCATAAAACTGACGAAAATAATCTCTGGAGAAGGGGAACAAGGGGGACAAAGGACAAACATAAATTTCCAAACACAGCTTTGTCCCCCTTGTTCCCCTTCTCCAGGGATTATTTTCGTCATTCTTGTCCAGCTCGCTTGCTCCTTTGCATTTAATTGCATTATAACCATAAAACTGCCGTCTAACAATGGTAATAGTAGTAGTGGGAACGTTTATTTCACTTTTTTTTGTATTAAGAAGTGCTGCGGTGTAGTGCATTAAGAAATGGTGTATTAATTGTATACAGCCCCCGTAAGTGAGTGTTATTTCAGATATAAACCTGGAACCTTGTTTGTGTATTTTTGCGCACGCCACTGTGTAGTGTTTTCAAATCGACCGTAAGAGGGCGTAATCTTCGAAGGCGGTCTATTTTGTAACAGCGACTGAAATAATCAGCAAAAGGGAAAAGATAGCCAGCATTTTGAACAGAAGGATCCCGCAGTGAAATGTCGTGCACACTATTACGAGTGGACTGCTTTGCAAACTTCCAAAAGGCTTTGGGGCAGCGGTTCATAATGCGCGGAACATTTTTTATATGTGGGCGTTTATTACGCGAGTGCAGCTTTTTCAGCAAGCGCACGATAGACACTAAGGTTTGCGTACCAGCACCTGGTGTCCGCTGAGCAGCGTCACTCGAATTGAACCACGCCATAGACAGAGGCTCGAACTGATAATGATTAAAAAAGAAAAAAAATCTTAGAACCCCCCAAAAAATTGTGAGCGTGTTTTTTTTTTTTTTTTTTTTTATTTATTGTTTTGCGTCTGGTTGCCACGAGCTTTATCAAGGTAGTCATGAACGACATGACTCGCATCAAAACGAAACTTTACCGGCAGGAGAGCAAAATGTCTACACTTTTATCGTTGTTTCGATGTGAACTTGCGAAATCGAGCGCAGAGCAAATCAGGAAATAAGAGGCGTGTTAAATTAAATAAAGAAAGGAAAAAAAAAATACCCCTCCGCCCAAACACACACACAAACACACAGGAAGGCAAAGAGAAGGATTGTTGGGTTGTCGGTCGCCATTTTGCATATATTCACCGTCCTGAAAAACAGCAATAAGCAAGAAAAGTCACAAGGCGGAACTCGAGCGGCGATTGAACCGTTGAGTCCACGCACGCAGATTACGAAAACCCAACCCAAAAACCGCGTGCGTACACTGCGGACATGAAACGCTCGAACGTCCTGCAGTACGCGTACACCACGTAAGCCGCCACAATTCATCGCATAAACGTATACTATAGACTTCGAATCGAGGCGTTTGCAAATGAGACGGGGTCACGGAATGGCGGCCATTTCCATCTGTGTGGAAGGGAACAAAGTGTGTGTGTGTGGGGGGGGGGGGGGGGGGGGGGGGGGGTATAGCTACTTGTCATGCGACAGCCCCGTCGAGTTTATGCTACAACTCGAAACCGTTCAAGCAGTCTATAGAGTGCGGGGGACAAGCGGCGGAAAGTGGATCTTCCAAAAGGGGCACGACGAATTTCCGTGGTCAACACGCCGGAACAGCCTCTTTTCCGGGTTTTGTCAACGATCACCACATATCCGGATAAAAATCTCGCGTACTATTGCTTTCTTTTTATGATGTGCAACTATGTGTGGCGCTTGTGTCGTTATCGGGATTTTTTTTCCATTTTGTCTTTGTACAAATATTTGTCTGAAATTGCTTGTGTGAGCGGCGACTATGCTGACAACTCAAATGTAAATAATTTGTTTTGTGATTTTTTTTAAGACGACAGAAATAGGCGGGACTAGCACTGAAAAAGCAAACAGCATAAACTTACTGCTTCTTTCCATTTGTGTGTGTGTGCGTGTGTGCGTGCGTGCGTGTGTGCGTGCGTGCGCATGTGTGCGTGCGTGTATGAGTGTGTTTCTGTGTTCGTGTGTGTGTGTGTGTGTTTTTTTTGCAGGCTCTGAGTTCATTTTTTACAATATATATTTGAGCTTGCAGATATATAACTGTATTTGAAGTGCGCTGGTTTAAAATATTTTTACCTGAATCGACGTTGAAAGGATGTCGCATTTGCGTGCTGTATTCAAAACCGTAAAAATGTGCCCTAAGTAGACTATGTATTTTGCTTGATTTAAAAAAAAAAAAATGAAAGAAAAAGTATCCAAGAAAGTCTGGAGCGTTTAAATGTTCAGCGCCACTTGAGAGGAACATTTCGCACTTTCTTGTGCCTAAACGTATAGCTTAACAAACTGAACAAAGGGTATCGCCTGGATCAGGCACTGCCAGTCACACTGACAAACCAAGAGCGCATTAAGTGATTTACTTGACGCCGTTCTTTCTGACCTCCACCCCGTGAGGTACGCTACTGTTACAGCGACAGCTATGCCTTGTTCACCCATAAGCTGACAGTGCGGTGGCAATGATGCTCGTGGGACAAGTTATACGTTGTGGAGAACCTTTGGCTTTGCTTCCACGTACCCGTAGCCCAAGCTCTCATTCCCCGCCGGTGTAAACACGTGTTGACTCCACGAACGTTCTATAGTGCCTAAACCAACATTCCTCGCTCGTCTGAGACCCTTTGAATCCCGTCACGCAAAAAGCGCCGAGGATGGCATGCCCCGCTTGCCTATACCGGTGAACAACCGTATAGAGGTTCCCGCTATAGTACCGCGCCGGGACTTGTCGCCGGACAGGCGCCGTGGCGCTGGCCCTTGGCATTGTATGGATGTGATATTCTCGGTGAGGGAGAGGGGGCGGGGGACAAGGCCGTCGGGCGCGCTATATATAAGGAGATGCAGAGTTTTGATTTCACGGACTTCAGTTAGGAGTCTTTGAGGGACAGTCTCGATGGGGTCTTTATCGGAGGGTTTCATCTGAGCTCTAGGGTAGAGAGAGTCTGGACTGATAGGTAGTAGAGGGTCTCGAGTGAAGTACTCGTGGAGAGAGCCGTTCTGCTCCAGCCGCCCCCGGAGGAGAAAGGGACTTGGGGTGATGGAATTGTAGTTAAGAAACTGCTTGATTGCACTTGCTGCGTTGGGTGACTTCCTTGGGAAAGACTTGGAGCGTTTTTTGATCGAATCGGGCGTCCCATAAGGTCAAACGGTCCTACAACGTCTACCTTTCGCCACGTGATCACGTTCCCGCCGATTCCCACACGCAGAGTGGCGGGGTTAGGCGAACAAAGGGAGACGTTTGATTGGTCCGGAAAGCGTGTAGTTAATATTTGTTTCGTGTTTATATGCGCCAAGTCACGTGAATTATCGCACTCTTCCCACATCAATTCAAAATTCGCCTATCTTTCCTCAGCGCTAACACTCGCACTTTAAAAAAATCCCAACACCTACGTCTCTTGTCTCTGTCAAAAGAGTTAAACGTTTTAATACGTAAATCAAAAATAACGCAAAATAACGTGCCTTACTTTTTCTCCGTAACGGTAAGTGCAACGCGTTCCTTTTATTTGCGAGTAACGAGTAACGCATTTCGTTACTTTTTTTCCGGTAACTCCTACAACATTACAAATATGCTGCGGAGACGGATATTACTCTTTATCTTTTCGCAACTCCAACGCCCTATAAATGGCGGGGAGGTTGTCTCAAGATGACGGGAGAGACGGGGATAGATTCTCCAGGATTTCCCGCGCGCATTCTCGTTGACGCAGCTAGTAGGTGAGCGCAAATCAATTTATTTGGCTACAGATACGAAGCGGTGAGGCTAGGAACATATCACAGGTGACGGAGATGTTGGCGTGCGTTAAGAAAATAACATCTTGATGTTTAAAAGTCGCAGTGTTTAACGAGACAATTTCTATTTTGACGCACTCGCTTTTTTCGTTAAAACCGCACGATGCACGACTACGCACACCAGAACCGTGCGGTAACAGTAGCACCAAGGCCGCCAGTCCCCGCCACCGTCTCCGCCGCCATCCCCGCTTTTCTGGTTCTTCGTTGGTCCGCGAGAGGGCGAGCGACGGGCTGGAGTTGAGAATAGCCCTAGTGCTGTGTACATGAGGCACTTCGATCGACTGCTAGTCAGCGCGGCTGGTGGCCAAAAAGGGCAACTTTGAAAAGGCCGTGTCAGCGGGTGATTGGACATGAGCGCTGCGTAACAGTTCGGAACGGCGTTCGGGGATTCGATCTCGAGAGATCAGTTCCAATGATCGCGACCGCGGGCCGTCTCAGAGTCGGAAAAGATTCCCCATAAGATGGCGTGCCACTCGTCAATCCAAACTTCACTGCCCGGTGGGTATATGGTAATCGCATCAGAACCATGACACTAGAGTCACGGCATTAACGTATACTCTTATCACGGCGTGGGCGCCAGGCTTTGGTTAGCGTTAACGCATTGGACGCAATTAACCAATGAGCTCGAACCGGAATCATTTTTACAAACAGATTCACAAGCAACACGTGCAGCTCTCACATACACAGAAAAGGGGAAATAGAACCGCAATAAATCACGCACGAGAGTGTAATCAAGACCCCTGCGCTACCGTCTTTTATATACTCGACAGTTCAAAAACAATTTTTAAGTGAAAGCTAAAAGCAAAAGAAATAAACGTATGTCTTGTACCACCTGACGATATAACCGGGGTTAGTCTAATCTAAAATAAATAATGGTGGTCGTAATCAGGGTTGTAAAGTACCTAGGTACAAGTAACTGTGAATCGGTATCTAGGTACTTTTGTTGTACCTGAGGTACAAACCTAGGTACTTTCATTTCTCAGTATCTGTATCTGTATCTTAGGTACAATTTGCAGTAACTTGTAACTAAGTGAAGTTACTTTTTACAGGTACTTTTCTATTCACTTCGTCAAAATCGTAGAAAATACAATATAACATATAACTGAAAATAAATTATAATTACAGTCGTAAAGCAATTTAACATCACGTAGTGTTTCCACGCAATAAATCGAACTCAAATTTTGCACTTTACAAAACTGAAAATGTCTGTGAAGAAAAAAACTGGGAGGACGATTAACCTTCGCCTTTAAGAGTTGAACGCGATAGAGTTATCGGGCCCCGTTCGCATGGCCTTCTCAATCGCTTCTCATGCTCTTGAGTCACACAACGACCTAGTTCTTATGATACAACACTCCCGGCGCAATCGAGGAGCTTTTGCAGTGCTTTGGTGCCATTTTAACCCGCAAGGTTTATTTATGTGTTTGCTCGGCACGCGCAGACAACACTCGATGCGATAATTAATGCCTTTACCCTGACACAGACAGACATCGAGGCCCTCTAATGACGGCAGGATCGCAGTGCCATTCCCAAGCCCTCCGTTGCCCTGTCTGGCTCGCAACCGAAGGGTCGTGGGTGCGATCCTGCGTAAATTCTTCAAATTTTTCTTTAAGGCAAATGAATTAGTTTATCAAGTGGGATCATTTGAAACATGAGGCGACCATTAATTCGCGTGTCTTTAACCACCTTCATTCCACGCGTGACGTCACGTTTCACATGAGCGCTGTGGGTTGATTGAAACTCCCGCGCGAAGTCATGTGGCTGTGACGTCACGATCCTATCGACCATTCAGAAATTTCCCATCACGCCACCGACGCCACCGACAACCGACGGATTTTCTGAGACACGAGCTCCTAAACGCGCTCGCGTTACAATATTCTCTTCCTTCCTAAAACGAAAGAAAAAACGTGAAAGCTTGAAGATGTTCGCGCATCGTTGCGTTGCGAAGGTTAGGTGCGTATGCACTCGACTCTTCGTTTCTCCGTGCGGCCGATGTCTTCAGGGCCCGCCGATGGCTTCGATGCCAGTGCTGGCGCTGAAGGTCAAGCCACGTCAACAAGCGAGTTTGAGAGGGACGTCGTAAACGATGGAAGCTGTGTCCTCGGTGAGCCAATTGTAGCGTGAGAGTAAGGCATACGAGGACTCAACTCCGATGTGGACATCTGTGCAGCGCCGTCACGTGCCTCGCTCCAGTGACCTTGTTGGCCCCCCGGGCCCTTCTGTTTTGCCATTTGCCAACTTCTACCGAGTTGGAGGCTCCTCCGGTGGCTGTTTCTCGCCGACTGTACAGTACACCAAACTTGCTCCGACAAGAAGTCTGGGCTGCTTCAAGCACATGCCGCTGCTGAAAAGCGTGTTCTTAAAATTCAACACAGGGCTTCCAAGCAGTGCGGCGGTAGAGCACGTTTTTAGCATAGGAGGAACAATTGCTACCAAACTGCGATTGAAGATGTCGGATGAACATTTCGAAGAAGTCCTGATTCTGAGGTCAAATCGAGCACCTATGTGAAAAAGACAAAGTCTTCGAATGCTCTGGTGAGCGTTTTGCCTTATTTCTCCCAATGACACCAATAAAGCACGTTTATCAAACTTGTTTTTGTGTACATCCCAGTATACAAAGGATTTAATTCCAATAATAACATGATAAATTTGAGAAAAATGCTTGACGTGAAAATAAAAAGTACCTTTGAAGTAACTGTACCTGTACCTAGGTACATTTTTAAGCGAGCTCACTCTTAGAAAAAAAGGGAGTCAGGTGGAGTCAAATGCGCTTTTGACTCCCCATTTTTGCGTGATGGCGTCGAGGTACTCCATCTGGCAGCAAAAAGGAGTCTGATGCGGTTCGGACTCCCTCAGAAGCACTGGAGTCAAATGAGAACAGTAAATGCCTGAACTCAAGTGACCCCACTTGGCACGCAGGGAGTCCTCTGATTCTATGAGGTTGGTAGAGTCAGCGTGACAGAGTCTCGCCTCCAGAGTCAAATGACCCCGTTTTCAAGTCGCGTGAACATTAGACAATTTGACGTGTTTGCAAGAACGATATCACCTTTTAGGGCAAGGTATTTCCATGCACTTCAGTCACATACAACTCCCAATGTTTGTTTAAACAGAAGAAAGAAACCAGCGTGGCATAGGCATTTTATTTGACATGTCTTAATTACATTACCCACACGCGCCTTTGACTTTTTTTTCTCTCTCATATTTACTCAGGTAAATGTTTGCGGCTCGCTCCAAGAAAGCCGGCCTGATGCACAAGGTAAATGGTAGCGCTGTGCTCTATGGCCAGAAATCCGCATAAAAGGCATATGAATTATTAGGAAACACTAATTTGTAACGGATAAATCGGGGGTCAGCTCACCGCAACTTCATTTTGAAATCAATCCCGGAAGATGTTTGCTGATGTCTTTACACATTTCAGAGCACGCACTATGTCACAGTTATTCCGCTGTCTCCCATGCTTTGCCTAAGCGCATGACACCACACACAGCACACGAATCCCCCGGAGGTCCGGTGATGAATGCGGTCGTTGAAGATTTCTTCAGTATCGATGACTGCTTCTGGGGCGCGCGCAAAGCCGATGAAACGAAGGCCCGAGATTGGCGGAAGCGCGGGAGCCTATGCTTAGGAGAGCATTGCGTATTCATCGGCATGTCACATTCGGCAGCTTCAGGCAACAAGCAGAGGTGGAGGAAACGCTGTAACTCTGCCCCTGCATGTCCCGTTCTCAGCTTCATGCCCTGTCTTCCCGAAAAAGTAAAAACATCCCGACAATGCCGCAGATGTCGTACACTGTCTCCCCGAATTCTCTCGGAAGCCTCCTCCTCTCCTTGACTTATGCCCTCTCCTCTTGCCGTACTCGTCCCCTTTGTGTTCCCCTGTGAAAGTTTCCGAGCCGTCAAAAAAAATAACAAAAAAAAAAAAAACTGGTTTGTTGGTGGCGCTGGAGGGTCGCTAAAACGCTTCGGGATATGTAAAAAATGGCCGACCTTGTGTTCACCAAGCCATGCTCTGCCAATCTTAGAGGCGCCGTCACTGATAGGTTAAATTTTGCTCCCTCCTGCGCTTTTTGTTGGAACATAAACATTCATTTGTATTTTTTTTTTTCGTTTTCTTTGCTTGCTGACTTCGAAGGAATCTTCTATTTTTATAATATTTCGAGCCTATAGACGCTTTACACACGCGCCAGAATACAGCCGCCATTACTGACCTTCTCTTGTTTTACCAAAATACCGACCCACTGAAATTGGTGTGGAAGAGCCTCCACAAAAGCCAGTGCTGGGGAGAAAGGCAGAATAAAATCTAAGATGGCGATAACATGGCCTGCTGTGGTAATAATGAAGTGAAGTAAACGTAATAAGGGGGAAAAAACTGAAGGTCAGTTATGGCGGTGCCCATGCACAGCTGCTGCAAAACTTCTATACGTGATGGGCAGTTTGATACTTTAGACCCATGTTACGGATAAAAAATCAGGGCGCGGGATGGCCAAAAAAAAACATCCTTTTCGAGCAAGGCTCGTCAAATCGTGAGACGCTGGAGAAATGCAGCATTTTCCATTAGTCCTTATTTCGAACTCTTTTTGTTCGCCTTCCGCCGTTTGAGAAGCATACGGGAAGGGCCTTAGAACGCACCTGGTATCGCTGCGCCGCAGCGTTCTTCCGCAACATAAAGTTCGTCTGCCTTTCTCGCCGTCACCATGGCAACGAACGCCGAATGAATAGAAGCACGCACGGTACCACCGCGTGAAGCCAGCAACAGCTGACGCCATTTTACGAACGCCGTCTGCTAGCCAAAGCGGAGCGCGGTTGATCCTGTTTTTTTTATCCGTAACTTGGGTCTAAAGTACCAAAGTGCCGATTCGTCTTCAGGCAATTCTGCGTCCTGTTTTTTTTTTATCCATAACATGGGTCTAAAGTATCAAACTGCCGATTTGTCTTCAGGCAATTCCTCAAACGGCCAGCTGCCTGAAGTGCAATTTCTCAATTAGGTCAGTTTACGCTAAGCCAATAGTTGTGACAAGAGGACACCCGTGAAATTTGGTTGATCATGACATTCGTGAGCGTTATCTCAAGAAAAAAAAAACACTAAATAATGCGCAACTACGAAAAAAAAAAACATTGTGAGAAAATAGTATGGAAACTTCCATTGCTACAACTTATGGCCAACTCCTAAAAATAAATGTTGGTGGTGCTTTCTCATCAACTATAGGAAACTGCGAAAATCGTCCTCCAACGTCAGGCTCGATTTAGGGAACACACTCGCTTGCCCTGGTTGCATTACGAAACTTTAGAAAGATTACACGTTGTCTTTATAATTCGCAATAGTGATATGTGAACTTGCAACAGACGCGTAACTAACATTAGAATGGGTCCTTGATAAACCCTTGCGTGACATAAATGCTAAGTGCGGACACGCATCCGGGAAACCATGTGAAAATTGGGTATTCAGTTGTGGGAATCCCCCACAGTTCATAGGAAATTTCTCCGACTATACGAAATTTCTCTGACTAAATAATAAAAACTAAATATCAGTATTTCCTTTGTGAGACGCTCCATATTTATTTTGCAATTTTTCATCAAGTACCCAAGCGGAATGCTTTTGCGATTTCTTTGGTCCGCGAATTCACTTTGTGAATTTTTCTATCGTGAAAATTGTTTTAAACCAATCAAGAACATATGTTGTGAAAGAACCTAGCGTTATTTGGCCTACGGCGTGTCGATGTATCGCATTATGACTTTGGTCCACAGTGTATTACGAAAAGCTATAGCCAAAAAGAAAACATCGCTTCTGAAACCCGTGGGATCTCTGTTTTCTTTGGTGCTGCCCCCGACGACCGAACTTGCCAACCGTCCCCTGTCTAGTATTGTCCATACTTTCTATTTCATAAGTCATGAAAAATAAAAGCATGCACAGCGCGTTCCGTAAGAAGGGATTACTGTGAAACTAGCATCGCCATTGCTGACAATATGAGCTACAACAGCCACGCGTGCTTATATAGAGCATCTACTAGCAAGAGGTTTTGGTCCAGAATAGGGCTAGAATGCAAAGTTTGGACGTTGTTATTCAAACTATTTTGCAAATAGAAAGATAGTGCAGCTTCCCGGAATCTCAGGAGCAGCAAAAACTAGACCAAGTGTTATATTTATTGTCCGAGGCGTACGTGCGCATGCAATTCACAGGCGATTTTAACCGGCAAGCGACACTTTCATTGAAAGTTACCTAAATCACATTTGTGTTTCTGTAGAAACACAACATCTCCAGATCCTCTTTTATAGAGCTCTTTTTCATAAAAAGGTTCCTTTTCCTCGTGATACAGATACTAAGAAGTAAGCTATCTGCAAGTGAAGCTAGAATACACTCAGATGCTAACTTGTATAAGCGGAGGCAAGATCAGTAGTGTGGACACCCGAATTCGCTTCTGCAGATACATAACAGATAACTGGATGAAACAACTGTCAGAGTGTGACTTTTTTTTGTTACGTCCTTATTCGGTTAAACATTGTGAGCCTTCCTTGGAACTCATAATCGGCAAGGCAGCCGCCTCGCGGATTGCATAATGGGAGAGAATGATTATGATACCTGATATAGCAAAAAAACAAAATATGTTTATGAAACCCCAATTTTCATTCATTTTAATCCACCTTTTTATTCCTATCGACCAACGGCAAACGCCGGTGAAATCGCTTACTAACAACATGTTTCTTAGATACCATTTTATTGACCAACTTCTTGCAGCAAGTACAGTTTGAACATAATCACGTCAGCAGTGCGCACATCTTTTAAAGGGCGCGTAATAGGTGTTTGATGACGTGTATTTGTGCTCAAGTATAATCTAGTAGCCGCCCAATAATATGCACTGCAAGTTTAAGATGGCAAAGGCGCTTATTGAGCCCGTTACCCTAGAAATACGCGCGAGCTATATTTTCCTTTGCATTCTTCTGCGCGAGTGATGTGTGCGCTCGCCTGCTTCCCGGAGCGTGCGCTTACGATGCTCGCGAAATCCTTTTTTGTTTCGATCACATGTTCACATAACACACATTCTGCGATTTGTTATCATCTCTGGGACGCGATTATGCTTTGTAGTATTTCCAACACCCACGATGCGACATTAGGTATTTACGACGGCGCAGCTGAGGCAACAACTGTGGAAGGAGCTAAAACGATCCGAGAGGCAGAGCGCGTGCGGAACACTCCACGCAGCAAACCATTGCTCGCGGTTGGCCGACAACTGCCGCTCGTCGTTCGGCCATGTTCGGCAATGGCTCGGGTTCTGCGATATTCGCACAAAAAAAAAAATTTTTTATTATATTTTTATTAGAGAAAAAGGCGGCTCATGATGGTAATTTTTGGATTTTCAGGATGCTTAGGGCCCGCAGAATTAGTTGTGACCATGTAAAGACGGTTTGCAGAACCCTCTTAGTGCCCCTTTAAAGTAAGAAATGAGGAATTAGAGATTAGTTAACTATACTATCTTCTTACTCAGATACAAGCTCGCTGCCATCAGCAGTAATACATTAACTAATCTCTAACATGGCATTGCATAACGCGATGTATGGGTGGTTTTTAAAGATCCAGCATTCTCAGTAAAGAAAACTTGCGTTAGGAGACTTTAATGTTCCCATTAGTTTATTTCTCTGGAAGGCCTTTATGAACGAGGTTACTCGTGCAATTAGGCGGAAAATTAAGATATACAGTCGAATCTCATTAATTCAAAATTTCTTAATTAAAACTTGCAGACAATTCAAACTAGCATGCAGGTCCTATCCTATGCGTCTTCATGGGAGGAAACTCCAGGTAATTCAAACTTTGCTTTATTCAAACAAATTTTCAGTACCCCTCGAGTTTGAATTAACGAGATTCGACCGTATTTCTAATTAGTCACGATATGCATATAGTTCTAATTAGAATGTTGCTTGGAATAATCGAAAACTACGAAGTCTGTAAATTCTAGAAAGATTGGATGCATGTGCGTCGCTTTCTGGGTCCCGTAAATATGTCAAAAAGCGGCACGCCAGCGCTTTTTTTAAGTTTGTTATCACCCCCTTTTTAGCTCCACCAGCGTTCCGCCCGTTCCACAAGTAATAGCTTGCGCACAGCATTACGCTACATAGATGCCCTAGATATTTATGCAATTTACGGATTTACTGGTTTTTGATGATGCCCAGCAATCTTTTGCTTAGAAATATATGTCTACTGTTACTTACTAAAATGTTAGTTAAGAACTGTATGATAATTATCCGCTTATTTGCACAAACAAGCTCGTTCCTAGTGTCCGCCATGTCAAGCAGGCTAAATGCAAAATTAAAAGTGTCCTAACGCAAGTTTCCTCCCGTTAAAAAAATTCTGGACCGCCTAAGAACAGGTTGTGCATATTTGTACCACCACATCCCGAAAGATTCGTTTCCTCTTTCGTGGCGCATGACTTCGTCAGGGTTTGGTTCATTCAAATGATCAGGTGCCTCCTCCGGCAGGGTTGTTTCCACATCCCCTATAACGTGCCTGTGGTTCCGATAAACATGTTTCTTGTAGGAATCAACACTTGCGTACATTCTTGGGCACCCATCGATGTTGCAAAGCACCTTAAGTCCCCCTCGCAGCTGTGGACATCCCGCAAAAGGAGGAAGAGCTGTAAGAAATCTCGCTGCGAAGAACTCTCATCTTGGGCAATGGAAGCACACACGCTGTTCCTCCACCTTCTGGCGCTGTGTACTGTTACGGTCTCTGCGTCATAAAGAGGCCACACCTTGACTCACCGCGCTCACTACCTTGAGACGCGCATTGGTACAGCGTGAGTTGCGCCCGACGCGGCCGACGGTCTTCACGTCACCGCAGCAAAGACAGTTTTTCCCGAATCCCTTTCCTTCATCATCACGCTCACCTCGATGCGTTAACAGCCTCCACCTTACCGATTTCGTGTAGGCAGTGCAGGTTTTCTTCTCTAATTATGCACGTCACCGGGTGACATATGTACAAGGCATCGAAGGGGACGGCATCGACCTTTTAAAAACAGTATACAGTATACACCAAATATTCAAACGTAAAAAAAAAGAAAAACATGCAGAGGAAAAGAGGTAACAGGCTGTGAAAGGGGGAAAAACGTTAAAAGCGCTAAGGCTCCATCCAAGGAACAGACCGGCGTGGATGCTACGAGACGTCCCAGCCAATCAAGCGTCGAGTGAGCATCACGTGACCCCAAGCTGCACGTGTCGCCGCGCCCAACGGGCGGGTCACGTGATACTCGTTTTTACTGCTATTGGGGCTCATAGTCGTAGCGAGGGCCTCCCCGCAGTCTTTGTTTCCTTTGTTCCTTTTTCGTTCGGCTTTACGGCACCCTTACAGCCAGCCGGCACACACTCGTTCTTTTCGTTTTGCTGAAATAGTCCGAAACATCTGTGTACAATGCGGGAAGCGTCACAAGAATGTCCCCCTCCGCCTTCCTTCGTCCATTTAGGGAAGAGCGAGGGGCGGGGGTTCCTTTTGTCACTCGCCGGCGCCCGAAGCGCTCGAGAGCATGTTTTTGGAATCTGTCGGAAGCCGCCTTTTACTTCCACGCTCCCCTTCCTTCAGGCTGGTGTTGCTGAACGTGCAAACAATTTGAACTGTAATTGCCTGATTGCAAACTGTGCTCCGTCTACGAGGATCAAACTGCTTCAATTCGTAACGTACTATCGGCCAAAGAGCGTATTCAGGGTGGTCTGAGGCACCTATCTTGATGCATACATCTGTCCCACAGTTTGTTCATTGCCTATGGATGCACGTGTGCACGTACGTTCTAAAGACTAAGGCCACGCAGTAACCCCCCCCCCCCCCCCTCTCCCCTCCCCTTAAAAAAAGAGCCATGCAAGAGCAAAACACGAGCCAAGATCTGCTGAAAAGTCTCTTTTTGTCCTTGCCTCTGTTAGTTCTCCCAAGAGGTCTGGCCCTGCGAGAAGCAGGGGTATACATTTATATTTTTTCTTTATTAGTATTTCTTTCTTTTTTTATGGGGTGCGAACGGGAATGGGGACAGGCGCTCCAGCGTTCTAGCCACATCCTCTGAGAGCCACGCATACGGCTTCATTTACCATCTTGGAAGCTTCTTTTCTCCCCTCTGAGGGGAGAGAGCGGTTGTCTGTGTAAGGAGGAAGACTAATTGGAAGGGCCAAACCGTAGGAACGAACCACGACCAGTACCTACCAAAGAAGAAGCATTGCTTGCAGGGACAGCGTCTCGCTTCTCCGACACGTTGCTCTGGCGGCAGTCTTAAACTATTGGTCTGGTGGCTTCACATTTTGCTCTTGTAAACGGAAAAATGTTAGCTGACGAGACAATCACGTGCCTGACTTTCTGTGGCTTGTCTGCTAAAAAGGTTCTAGTTCCCGGAAGCTTGAAGCTCGCTGATTTAAAGATAGTCTTGAAAGCTCACCCGGATTTCAATGACATCAGGGACGACACCATTCTGCAGGTAAGTCGCCGACAGGCTTAAGCGCATTATGTTTGAAGATATTACACCGTTTGTTTCTCACCTTAATTGCGTTTATTTGTTTTCGCGCCTGGTTCCAACTTTCTAGCGCGGTCAGCCTAATCCTCACTTCTACTGCCACTTGCGTGCTTAAATGTGACTGATCGTAGACAAGGAACAGCTTCGACAAACTTCAGTCAACACGGATTAATACAGCGTATCCTGTATATTTTGCGAGATATCAATATGTAAAATATAATGCAGAAACGCGTCGAAGTGAAGGCCAATCTTTTCAGGTTAGATTTTAGGGATAGCTCCAAAGCGAATACGAAAAAATAAAGAAATAGACCAACGTGGATAATATTTGTGACAAAGTAAGCCCTATTCAGTTCACTTCTGCACATAGTATAAGAGACATCCTGAAATTCCATGGCACATTAAGGCGACGCCCACACTGTAGTTTACAATAGGACACATTAGTTGCGTCTTTTAGGTATCCCCACAGGTGCTCCAATATTTCTAGTTTACTGTCGAAGTTGTAAATAATGGAATTCATTTTCAAACATGCAGCCTTTCTTTGACCTTTCGGCAAACGCGATGTACCGTTGCGCACAGACTCCGGGTACATTTCAAGCTTTTATTTTACAATATTCAATTCCCTTCTCATTTCAGATTAAGGACAAAGACTTCGACGAGTATGTGGACATTCAGGACAACAGGATTCTGGATGATAAATCCAAGACCATTTATCCTGAATGTATGGTGACTCAAGCGGGGAATTTCAATGACAAGTAAGTTTGTTGTTGTTTCATGTAGAAAATTTGGTTTCTTGGCTAGTTCACTCAAGATACTAATTTATGTGCTGATGCTGCCTGATATAAGTGTTGACGGAATTTAGCACTGCTGATATACACTGAGAGCACCTAAGTGTACTTAAAACTTATATTAATGTTTTTTTAATCAAATGTTACAGCTATAGGTAGGAATTTCATTTTTCCTTTAATATTCCGCGTAATTAAGTGTTTTTATGTTAGTTTATATTCTGTAATCCCTCAGCATTTCCTCCATATAAGTGTAAAACTAAGCAGCACTACCTTTAGAAACATCGAGGCATTTTTATCCTTTTAAATGCACCTCCCGAGATTTAAAACGGAAATTTGATCAAAAAACGGTTTTTACTGGTTGTCTCAACTAATGCGAAAGCACTTCTGAAGTTACTAGACCCTCAACTCTTAACGCCAAAACGTTTGGCGTCGGAGATCTTTGCTGTGAGAACAGCAATATCGATTATAATAATATTAATGGTGCAAAGTTTAGATATAAATATTTTCCTTCCCATGCCGCATTTTAGCCACAAAAATTTGTTTAAATTTATGTTCAGAAATGCTTGCCTAGGCGACGAGCTGTTTATAACGTTTGCCTGTAAATTAGAGCAAAACCGACTGCAAAGAAATTTAGTGCTCCGGTTTTCCCGGGCTGCTAATCCTGAAGAGTAAAATATGTAAACCATTCAATAGAAGCATGGTTGAGTCTAATATATTTTCATTTTTGATCTCTCACCTGCTCTAAAGTTTACCAATTTGGCGGCAACAAATGAGAATGGGACGCTGCATCACGCGTTGCCCTCAGTTTATTTGGAAACTCAACATGTTTAAACAAAAAGGAAAATCTCTGTTTTATTCTAGGACCTGCACTGCTGTCGTGGAGCCAGTAGCACCGTCGTCAGGTGTCCTGACGGCGGTGACCACAGCAATTACACCTATAATTTCCCCAGTGGCAACGCAGGGCTCTGCTCTGCTCCAGTAAGGACCCGAAGGCGTACAGGCTACCGGAGGTCCTGTTGACATTCAAGCTAGGCTGGTTACCCTGACCAAGGGAAACATTCTTGATCCACTTCGGCATCGTATCATCGAGTGGCTGTACTACGACCTGTGCACATATACAATGTAAGTGGAAATATGTTACAATTTTCTTATTCCATGCTATATTTAAAACTTGCAAAAAAAAAATCCCTCCCAAGGTAACCTGCAGTTCATTGTCGCATTCTAATGTTTAACATCAAAGCAAAGCAAAGGTATTTTGTACAGAGCGTTTATACATAGTGAAGTCTGTCTACGTTATAGCGACAGTGGTTCACGCAGTAGACGAGAAATTGAGTCAGTGCAGCACAAATGCTAGCCTAGGCTTCTTAGAAGTAACACGGTGTAGAGATCACAAATTATACAAACGTGTGACGGTACATTGCTCATCCAGATAAAAAAGGCCAGGGGGCTGGGGCTGAACCCAGTATTCCGAGCCGCGAGCTTACGCTCCACGTGCCCTGAGCCGCGACGTGCTACCATCCGCCTCATTGTCGCAAATCAATTTACACCGGGACAGCTAATCAAAATATTGTAAACGGTGCAAGCGCGAGGTGCCAGTTATAAAAGGTGATTTGACGCATGTGTTCGCGCAACTTCTGTGTGTGTCTTTTCTCACTACCAAATGCCATTGATTCAAAGGGTTAAACACCTTCGCCAGAATTTCAAGAAAATACAAAACGCTCGCGAAAACTGTCCGAAATATATTCGAGAGAAAATTTTACAGACTTTCTATCAATTATTTTGCAAGGTACCCCGGCATGGTTGCACAATATGCCGGAATATCGTTAACGTCAGCTCCATAAAAAAAAAAAAAAAGAGTAATCTAGTTTTGGTCGAAGTCAAAGCTTAGGCACGAGCCCAATGCTCTGTGCGTTCCCGACTCGCAGCTTGGCTCGCGCAGTGTGGGAACCGTCGACTTCGGTCGCACGGAAGCTGAAATGAAGTATAGAGGCACATTCAGCTGCTAGCGCGCTGGATGAATCTCTTGCGGAAGTTTTATCACTTCGACCGATGTCCGCTGCAGGATAAAGAAGCCTTGATTTGAAAGTGCACTTATGGCTAAAAATCTATTTGTATTTTGATGTATGTTGTTTTCTTACAATTTTGAAAATTGCTTGTGCTTCGTACCTTTATTTAGATTTTTCTGTACTCTTACAATTTGAAGAGTTAGCGGGAATTTTTATCTCCCCAATGTTCCTGAGAACTTTAATCTAAAGTCGTCTATACATTCCAATAGAAGAGAGGTCACACGTAGTTCCTTTCATGTATACATTTCGACGTGTAAAACGTTAATTTTACGTTAATTTTTTCATGCGGATGTATTAAGGGCTGCGGTAAGAGGCAAGTTTCCAAACTGGCGACTGAATCTTAAGTCACCCATACAAACCACCGTCTTATTACGTCTCATGGCATTTCTGGCATCACCTTAGATCATGACTTAAACGCTACGTTTAGTAATATGGCTCCATTATATTAATCAACAATGTTTAGCGCTCTCTCAACTAGATATTTTTATCTTTCAGGATCCCACAAAGACGTCAGTCTACCCGGCCGTGACTTACAGCGGGCATCATCCCACAACTTCTGACGCTGCAAGAATGACGTTTGAGAGCCTCACGCTTCCAGCTCTGGATATCCCGGGGGCTATCGAGCTGGCCTTTTGCGCGTATCGGGCGTTTAATGTGGAGTATGGCCCACACGTGAAAAACACGTTTCTTCTTTTAGAAAACCTGTGTAACATGAAGCAGTCTCTGCCATCCGTGGCTGTGATGAAGGCGGCAACAGCTATTCGTTGTTAGCCGCATGCTGTTGACCGCAATGGGCTGCAAGCAGCCCATTGCAGTCAACAGCATGTGAGCAGTTGGAGTGAAATTGTAAACATATTTTGTCTATGAAATAAAACTATGATATTGCACCTCATCTAATTCCATGAAAAGCTCCCCCACCACTATCCACCACATTCCTGCGTAGTGTATTTGGAGGGGCATGTGGTTTTAAATAAAATCACGTCATTTCACTACGGTTCTTTATAGCATGAAAATTATTCCATTGAAAACAGAATCCAGAGAGTCCTGTGCAGGAGTCAGGTGAGTCTAGGAAAAAAGGATTCAAGTAATTCCCTTCGGGGGAATCGTGGGAAACCAGGAACGGAATCTAACAATTCCCGATAGAGAGTCACGTGATTCCAGAAGAAAAAGAATCCAGTGATTCTCGTAGGGGGGTAGCCTGATTCCTTTGGATATTGGAGTCTCGTGATTCTAGTGAAAGGGTCGCCTGACTCCTGCAATGCTGGAGTGCCATAATTCTACCGAGAGAATCCACTGACTCCTTGTGAGAGGGGATCAGTTGACTCCAGAGAGGGAAGGCGTCACGTGACACCACCAGCTGAGAGAGTCAGCGGACTCTAGTGGAGAGGGCGTCCGATGACTCCACCGGGCGCTAGAGTCATTTGAGCCTCTTAAAGGAGCCACCACAGGGACAGATTTTGACTCCCTCAAAGGGAGTCAGCGTTGATTCCCCTTTTTTTTAGAGTGAGTAGCTAGATACGCACCTAGGTACATTTTCGTATGAGTAACTGTAACTGTATCTTAGGAACATTTTTGAAGTAACTTTTACAACCCTGGTCGTAATTCGCGAGTGAGCGTCCCCGCAATAGACCCTTTGCAAGAACGCGCGCCATCTGGTAGCTGCTGCGGCATTTTTCTGAGTCAGCCATTGCTTAAGAATGTACTCTGATCATGTGATGGACCATAGCATCCTCTATACTGACAAAGCCTGGCAGATCGTCACAAGAAGCGGCCGCCGAAATGGAAAAGGTGGAGCGGCAGACAACGGATAAGAGAATAGCCACGTTACTGGCGCCCCTCTGCGGCGAGGCGCCGAAAAACACTTCTTCCGAGCGAACAAGAGTGCGTCGGGTCCTCGCCGCTGCAAGAGCTGTGCGCTGACGTCCAACGTCCAGGTTCCCCAAGAAATGGCTCTTTGATTCCCTGTGCTACCAGATCCCCGCACTCCAAATCTGCTACCGTGCACTATATGGCTCGGTCGTCGAACTGACAGGCTGTGTGAGTATAAAGGAGCCTGCGATTGGGCACGACAGGCTGCGTAAGCGTTCGGCGTGAACTCTGATCCAATCACATGCTTCGTGTCCACGAAATGGCGACGGCCAATGTTGCCTGATGAACTTTTGAAAAAGGTCTATTACTGAGGTTTAAAGTACATTGCTTTTCTCAGCTTCTGAAAAGGGTCTATTAAGCCGAGGTAAAACTGCTTTACACATCATAAAAAAAGACAGTCTGCATACAGATTCGAATGCGAGTCACCGCGAGATCCGTGCTTCGAATGCCGCAAGGTAATGAGTTTAAAGAGAAGCTTGGCACTTGGCATTCGAACCACAGATATTGCGATGACTCGTGTTTGCAGACTGTCTTTTGCATGATGTATGAACGGTATGAGCCCGGCTTTAAGGAGGTTACTATTACGTTGCTTCGCTCTGGTCAATACTTTGCGTAAAGGGATGTATCTCCAAGTAAAAGCATTAGCACTAGCATTAATTATTAGATTTATAAATTAAATCAACCTCCGCTAACGCTGTGTTTGAACGGCGACCACCCTTAAAGGCTTATTTTGTCTTCACTTAACCGCGTGGCACAATTTTCCGCACCCCCTTCTAACCCTTAGAAAGTGAAATGTGTTCCGTACAACAGCACTTTATGTTGCGCTTAAAAGCCTACACGTGCACGCTTAAATGCAGTTACGCTGGACCACAGTTACGAGAGCTAACCACACTATATTTATAGATAACTTTGTGTGGCTAAGCAGTTAAAGCTATGGGCGCACGTTAGCTTGCGCATCTCGAGCTCCCAAAGCTGTGCACGCGCACTCTTCACTTCTGAAATAACTGTCTGAGAGTGTAACTGTGGTGAAGCGTAACTGCAGTTAAGGATGCCCGTTAAACTAAAGTATACGGTATATTTCTGTGCATGTATACGGGGGGTTTGATTTCAATTCGAATAAATTTATAGCAAAAAATCTGTAAAAGACTAATGAGGTTTATGCAGATGAGTTATACGGCCAGGGGAACATGATATAAGCGGCTCATCTTGATGATAATTAATTAAAGTGTCTTAATTAACTCCCTTATTCGTAGAAAATAACAATAGGGTTCCAATTAGAAACTGACTGCGCGTCATCAAAAACCACTACATCAACGCTTTTTAGAACGACTCGAAGCTCGTGGAAAACCCGGGGGTGCACCAAAGTTGCCAGTCGTGCAGCAAGAGCAAAGCTATAGCAGCGGGGAAACGCGGATGATGCTATCAGCACCCGGGTTTCCCCGCAGCTAGCTTTCGCGCCTGCTTCACGAGTGGTAACTTTAATGCTTCCCACCTGCGTCAAGTCGTCCTAGAATGAAATGAATAAGTGGTTTTCGACGACGAGCGGTAAGTTTCTAATTAAAACCATATGTGCATTCTCACTCACTAAAGAGCTTATTAAAATATCACTTAATTACTTGACTTATTGTAAAAATTAGCCATTCATATAATGTCCCCCTGACCGCTGGCCGTATAAGCCATCTGAACAAAGCGCATTGATGTACCTTTTACGGATTTTCCTTTGTAATAAACCTGTTCGAGTTGAATGTGCCATGAAACGATTTTTCTACTTTCGCTATATGCTACTTAAATTCACTTCCTAACGCTAATACGTCAATAAACTTGCTTTAGTTTTTTTTTTCTTTTTTTTTATATTAGAATTGTTCATCCTCTCAACTTGGAGCCAGAACAACCGGCCACGTGGCCTGGTGCTTATTCTTTGCCGCCAACATTATTCATACCCACGTGGTGGGTGCCCGAAGGAAAAATCCATCAATGTAACCCTGCTTGGCAGTCAATGTTTTCTAGTGGACCGCTGACTGTGCCTGACTGTACGTCAAGCATGTCTGATTGGCCAACAAGTTACTCTGACCGACAGTCAAACTCCAGTCAGACCCCGCTTGTCGGCTTTCTGATGGTTTCCTGGTGGCAGTCGGCCGCCGCGAAATGCCATCAGGATGTCTTGGTGGTGATTCTGACTGTACATCGATTGCCTCTGACTGTACGCCAGAAAGCTTTGACGTGCAGACAGACGTACGGTCAAAGGACGTAAAGTTCGTTCGGATACCACTATTTCGTCAAATCTATGAATACGAAAAGTAATCTATGCACGAGAAAACGATTTTGGGACGTGAGCCCATAAAACCGCTGACGTTAGAGATATGACACGCAACCGACCGACAACCTTGATCAGAAGGCCGCGGAAGCGCCGAACACGACACTTCGCACTTCGCCGACTTCGCTTCGCCCATAGAGGCTTCGCCGAGCTTTCATGAACGATCGCTCTCGACTCGGTTTGTTTGCCCGCTTGCTTTAACCTGTCGATCCTGCCCGGGCTCTACAATGTCGTATGTTCTAGTAGAATTTCTACTCGACAAGACCCAGCCTGTTGTGAGTTCCGACGATGTAAGGGACTTAAGCGGTGTAGTTGAAGACGACAGGGTGTACCAGGTCTACTGGGCCGGTGATGCGCGAACAAAGGGATCGTTCTACGACGCGAAAGTACTCTACATGGCAGGTGAGTAGAAATGAAGTACGGCGAGTGATGTACGAGTGCTTTGCATTACATGCTGACGGCTTAACTGCATTTGCAGCCAAAGCATTTTGTATAAAACGAATAGTCAAATCGAGTTTCTCTAACGCTTTCGACGTAGAGTGGGTTAACCTCAAGTATCTGGCTCTAGGCGGCAGGGAGACGGCAGAGGTGACCTATGTGTTGGTGCTACTAGAGTTCCTGTATATGCTACCTACGGTAGCAGAGTTGCGCATTCAGCCTCGGCGCGTGGCCATAGCGCCGGCTTTCCCGCACGAGCTGGATGCTTTGCTCCTCACGTGACTAAATTTGGCGAATAGCGGCGCCGCGCGCGCCGCCGCGCATGGAAAACAGGAGAGGAGGAAAAGGAGGCGGAAAGCAGGGAAACATGCGCCGGGGCAAGAGAAACGTCGGCGGAGCGACCGTAAAGGTGGCTTTCTTGCACGCCACCGGATGCTTTGCTCCTCACGTGATGGATCTCGGCGAATAGCGGCGTGGCGGCGCGGGGAAAACAAATGCGCAACTCTGGCTCCCGTAGGGAGCCTATGCAGGAACTCTAGGTGCTACTAGGACTGCACGCCATCTGGCAATCGCGCACTGCGATGGTGCAATGCCACATAGACGCACGCCCAACCTGGGACTACTTCGTGGCCAAGCTGGACTGGGTGATATCACTGATTGACAGGGGGACAAGCACAGCGACCGACGAGTGGCGGTGCGTGGAAAGACAGCTGGAGGCCGGGGGTATCCGCCGTAGGCACCGGCCTCAGCGTGGTGGAATTTGGCGGCTACCTCGCGAGAGCCAGTGCGGGGAAGCTGAGTGAGGGGCGCGCTGCGCAGGGGCGCCCTGTTGTGTTGTAAATACGTCATGCCCATGCCCATATAACGTATCTTTCCTCTGTTTTGCTCGGGCCAGTGACGATCAAGTTCGTTCTGCTTTGTAAGTCTATCTGTTCAACTGTTGTGCAAACCACCTGCGAGTGGAAATCATCTGTAAATAATATGTAAATAAGTGTGTTTTTAAGGAAAAAAAAAAAAAGGTGGGGCGTAGCATAGCGGTTAGGGTGTACGATTTGTACCCATGTGGTCGCGGGTTCGATGCGTGATGGTGGTGCTTTTTTTTTTTTTTTTTCTCGAACTTTTTGTTTTATCGAGGCATTTGGCGATATTTATGAGTGCGTATAGCTTTACTCTTATATAAATGCTGCCCTTGTTGATGAAATTCCCTTGGCTGTGGCAGACAGACGTCATCTGATGGACCATCAGATGACGTCTGATGGTCCATCACGTTCCACCAAGGCTGCTGACTGGCAGTCAGTGTCCCAAATTACGTAGCTTGATGGAATTTTCAATAGGGTGGGGTTGGCAAAGCAGAAGAAAACGCGTGCTGAGCTCAAAGCATTGATAGAGTTCGGCGTTCGGCTATTCTCATCACCGCATTGGTTTTAGACGATCCACTACCCGAGTGCCTGCCGAGGCATTGATTGTTACGAGACGAAGTCGAGTGCTCACGCAGTTCTCGTGACAAATCCATGAGCCGCGCTGGACTGTTTCAGGCAGGTGGTTTTTATCCCGTAATTACGTTATCAAGCTTTCTGAAGGCGAGATTGAAAGAGATATTCCACTTTTATCTTCTCAATTTCACCGCGACCAAGATGCTTGGGATTCAATGGTGGTCTGTACGAGTATACTTGGACCAGACTAGGACTAGTACGCCTGTGCAAAGTCACGAACATTCCAACCCGATACTGTTTCATGACCCCTTTAGATCAAACAGCCTGAATGAAATGTATATTACTTAAACTAAGGCTGATGAAAGGGTGTAGCCATTTGTGTAAGTCTGTCTGTGCTCTTCATATTCTAAAGACGAGACGACAGGGTTTAAGGCATCTGTGACGGTCTGTCCTACGACACGGGCCTCGGCCTTTTCTCAATATAGCTTCTCCTCCCAGTCTTATAATATGAGTTTCTCTCCTCAACAAAAATAAACTGCGTAAAGCCCCACCCAAATGTAGCGCTAACAGTTCGGGCAAAGCGCCAAAAGCTTGCCTTTATCTGTATTCAAAGTTTTAAGCAATTTTCGGAAATTTTCAATGAGAAAATGGGTTCCGTTCCCGGTGGCCAACGCCATTCATCTCCGTGTATTCGTCGGATTTGTCGGCCGAGTTTTCTCACAAGAATGTGAACGAGTTTTCTTACTGGAGATCTTCGAAACTCGCTTATAACTTTTGAATCAGACGAAGGCAGGCTCTGAACCTTTGGAATCTGCTCCGGACGTTTTAAGGAATAACGGTATATTCGAACCAGAGGCAAGCCCACCCTCCCGAACAAAAGAAAACTATAGAAAAGAATAAAAATTAACTACGAAGAAACAATCTGCAGTTATAACAAACAAACCGTAAAGCATATTACATACATAAAAGCCGGATATCCCATATTGTGTGTTTCTTCCTGCGCAACCGGCAACAAAAGCACGGCTATTATGCAAATGTCAAGGTAGTACACGCTCATCTCAGTATGACGCCGGCTTTCGACTGGAGATGATTTGCGTACAAAGGCCACGAGTGCACTATACGGTTACGCGTGCTGCACCCCACTTCCAAGGGAAATAAGACAGCCATAATGCGAGGATTCATATCAGCCTCAAAACTGCACTAAAAAAAAATACTAAAAAAATCAAGAGTTTTTTTTTTAAATCTTTCGATGATAATCATGCAGTCACTTCCCGAACGAAATCGTCTGAAATGACGCTTCCCTCTGAAAACAGCGGCGGGTAATGCGTGCAGGCGTATTCAAATCGGACGAGTTTGAAATGTCGCAAATCAAAGTAGAACCTTCAATGTCGGACATTAGATATGTATGCAGAATGCGCGTACGCGTCAACTTACACAAAGGGAGGAATTTTGAATTGTACGGAAAAGACTTGTTCTTGGAACAAATTGTTCTGTGCGACGGAAGATTGATGCAACTCAGCTTGAGTGAGCAGCCGTGTTTGCTCCGTGAACAGTATACTTGGGCTCGCGGAAACATTAGTGGGTGCACTCCCAAACTTTGCTGTTTTTTAAGGAGCGCGTTGGTATTGGATGAAAATTTTACGAAAGAATAACGGATGTTCGTGTTATGTCCTTTCTATGCGATTCTTTCGTAAAAATTTTACCGAAAATTTGCTTGCCTTTTTACTGACTGGTAATAAATACCAAGGTGTCAGAGCTGTATTTCTCTGCTCTTGCAATTCTACAAAATCAAATGTCTACCTAGAAACATTGTTCTTTCGGTGCAGTCATGCCCGCCGGAGCCCAGAAAGATGTGGAATTTAGCTCCCTTTTTGTTTGGCTCTCTTTATTTTTAATTTGTTACCACACTGTTTATTTGCTTTATTCTATCCTGCAGAAACACGTGTACATCAGAAAGAGGCGTCTGTGGTGTATTTCGTAACAAAATTAGAAAGAAAATTGATTAATGTGGGATGTGAACCCAACGGCGATATACGCTAGAGACAATGGACATGTTCGACCGTCCGCAGCTTTTGTAAACATCAGCTGTCCACACAGCCAAAAAGGAAAGTAACCACCTATTGAGTCAGAGCAGTACCAGTTTACAACGTTGAGTATGCCACCGCAGCCTACTCACCGAGAAAAAAAAATAAGGCCCGACTTGTAGTGAGAGGGGTCTGGCGTCGTCTGAACTACATCCCGGCAGTTTCCCCAGAAACAGGGTAAAGCTTATCCGCAGCCGTTCTCGCTGCTTCGTTACTTCCCGAGAACAGCGTCGATGCCGGGTGGTGGGAAAAAACAAGGCAAACAAAGATACCGGTCATTACAAAGCGCGCCACGTTTTGCGGCCACTATCCTAACAAGCCGCCGGACCGAAAACGCCGCCTATTATCATCATCATGACCCAAGTTCCTCTTCTTCACTTTTTGTTTGTTTGTTTGTTCAGTCGACGTTAGCGTTCCCGCTGAGGACGCGCGCGCAGTCTGTAGACCACCGCACTTCCCTCGAAAACCGCTAAATTGGCGGCTCAAAAAGAAAAGCACCAGGCTCGCGCGGACCACCCGAAAGGCGGCGCTGCTCTCAGTAGTGTTATTTCTCCGACAAACTCCGACTGTTTCTCTCGCCATGGCCCTCTTCACCTTATGATGAACCGCACCGGACGCTACGAACCATCGGAGCCAATCCAATGACGCGTTAGTCTCACGTGACCTCAAAACCGCGGTCACACAGCAATAATGCGTCATACAAAAAAAAATATATATATATACAGACTGAAAACGTTGTTTGTGGCGTGTTTGTTCCTTGTATAACGGTCGTAACCCATTGGTTCATACGAACACTGTCTGCTGAAATGTTCAAAGCACACACATACGTATGAAGCCAATGTATTCTTCGAACATGCTTGAGGCCTGTCCGCCGTGTATTCTGTCATCACGTGGTCACGTTCGAAGCGCTGATGGCTGGGTTGGCTCGTAGATTCCCCCGCGGTCCATCGCAAGGTGGAGGGTATGCACGCCGTTGGTATACACGTTTCCGGGCTGTGTCCGCTCGCGGCCGCACGCCCCTCGTCGTCTTTTGGCGGCGCCTGTGCTTCTGCGTTTTGAGGAACCGCTCTTCTCTCTCTTACCTCCGCGGTTTCCGGTATAGGCCTCCGCCCTTCCGGTATATGACGGCGACGAGGGTCACCTGGTGTACGCGCGCTCGGGGTCGACCCCTTTCCGTTTACCGGGGAATAAAGCGGGCGCCAGAGCTCAGGTAAACGAGTCTGTCTCGTAGCACTTCCGCGTAATGTCACACGTGCAATCTCGATTTTCTTTTTGTGTAGCAGTATGGGCAATGTTGTCATACGGGTTTACGGTCGTCTCCTTTGAGGTGTAACTTCTTTATCACTACCGATTGAAGCCCTGCATGGGCGACGTGCTACCGCCATAAACTACAAAAACAGAATGGTGTGCATAAATCAGTACAAAATTAATGTAAGAAAATATTATTTCCGTCAGTACAATGTGCATTCAGGTCGAGACGGGCAGGGGCGGGAGCACGCCGGTACGGGATTTTCTGCCGTGCGGTCGTGTAATAATTTATTTCGTGACCAAATTCAGCACATGAATTACCCTTAGCAAATTACGCGTCTATGTACAACGAAGAGATGAACACTCCTTCTGAACGGATTAAAGCTTAAAGTAGAAGTTTGGGCTAGTTGGTATTTCATGATTAAAGATTAAAACAGCGCAAGGACACGGACAAGAACAAGAAGGTAGACAAACAAGGGGCAGCGCCTTGTTTGTCTACCTTCTTGTTCTTGTCCGTGTCCTTGCGCTGGTTTAAGGATTAAAGCTTGTTTTTCTTGCCTAAACCTCCATTCAACAAATTTAATTCTTAATTTTTTTTTCGGTTACGACTTAAGTTTCTGAGTCTATATACTGTGCAGTGGGTCATTACGAAAAAAGTCAATAAATGATTTGTCATTTAGAGATTGTATAACGAAACAGGAAATAAATTTTGTTTAATGACCATGATGTGCAGTTTTAGTTCGTAAAGGAATGTACGAGTTTCTGCCACAGATTCTGCCTGACCTAAAGTCCCTTGGTACTTATTTTTACAAGTAACGACAACCAGTACAAATGACAAATCACACTCCGCCGGAACAAAATGGCGTCCTACAGTTCAGTTCTCTGCTGTGCGCCGCCATTCGCTTCCTAAAACCTACACCGTCACGCAGTTGGCGCTTCAAAGAAGGTCGCTACTTGTAGCGAGCTCTTATCTAGGAACTTTAGCCTCACCTTCTGGGACGCGATACGGCTCGCTCTTCCCATTGGTCAAACATGGGGTACACACACGCATGCAGTCACCGAGAGCCCACGAAACGCGGTGCAGCACAAGGAGGGCCAATCCGATTGAGGAATTGGCCGATAAGAAAGCCGGAAAAACGAATCTCAAAGCAAGGGGCTTGAACATAAAAAGCCACATGCCGCGTTTTTTTAAGTTGTTACTGGCTATAGACGCTTTGCAGCAGCTGTGCATGGACACCGCCATAACCTTCAGTTTTTGTTTCCTCTTATTTCGTTTATTTCACGTCATCATTACCATAGTAAGCCAGGTTAATGCCACAATGGATTCAACTATGTCCTTTTCTAAAGCATCGGCCTTTGTAGAGGATAATCAATTACCGTTGCAGTTGCTCGGCATCTCGGTAAGACAAGAGAAGGTCAGCCATGGCGGCTGTAATTTGGCGTGTGTGTAAAGCGTCTATACGCCGCATTGACTGAGGCGAAAGCTCCCAAGTTACTGGGCCGTGGACGCATGCGTGGCATCCGATATTTAACAGAAGAAAGCTTCTACCCACGACCACAACGCGTTCCACGCCCAGTGGACAGAATTAAGTGGCAGCTAGCAGAAGCCGATATCTGGGAATGGTCTATCGCCCGTGGTCCATAGACCGACACGTTGTTTTTGCAAACAAGTCAGTCTTTGCCCACACGACGTGTGGGAGCTGCGCGTCCGAGGGTACCACATTCGGGCGAAGCAAAGCATTTGCGCATGCGCCGTGACGTCAGGGCCGCGTGTTGGTGTATGCGGAGAGAAAGTCGTCTGGTTCTTGCGCAGGAGTTGCAGTGACGTCAGAACGACGTTGAGCTCTGATTGGTTTGGTTGAAATCCTCAATGGTAGATGCCTTGAGGTCTACCCAATATCTTTGTTATTTTTAATCAGCAAAAAAGAGCTCGGCGTCGTTCTTACATCACCGCAACTCCTGCGCTAGAAGCAGAAGAACTTGAGTTCCGTATGGGAGATTCTGGGAGTACTGGATCCACTGGCTCCGGTCCTTCGTGATCCGACTTCTTTTAAGCGAACCCCGCGGCTCGTTTAAACTGACACGAGGCTTAGCGCAAACACTGCCCAGCGGCATGCCATGAATGAAAGGAGGGGGGAGAAAAGGAGCCGTTTGCGGTAGCCAGGCCGTGCAATTTGGCGGATGTGTGGGCGCCGCGGTTCTGCCAGATAATAGGGGGTCGGTTCGTTCCTTGTGTGCCGGCGGTTCTCACTCATTCTTCTCTCTCTCTCTTAATTTTATTTTAGGTATTTGTATCCTCGTGGCCCGGACTGACTGACTGACTCTCACCGTGAGCAAATAAACGTTTAGAGGCGGTGACTCGGCTCCCCTCCTTCGCGTCGCCGCATTTACTCCGTTCGCCCCTGAGCTGACAGTGCGGTGGGAGCTACGCGATCCCCGGACCAACGAACCGCCTCCCTTTCACCACCCGCTCCCGCTCTCCACGCCTGGGTGTGGGTGAGAGCGTGATCACGTGGTGAAAGATAGTCGCGTAACTGGTCCAACTGGCACCAAGCTTCCACGGCGCTGTCGGCTGAGCGGAGTTTCGAGAAGCCTCGAGTGTGGACCGGCGGAACGCAGACAGGCAGGCAGGCACACCTAGTCTTTGGCGTATACAAAGGAGCGGCGGTGTGTGTGTGTGTGGGTATACGAGGAACGCGGCTGATCTCGGCGGAAAGGTGGTAATGGGGCGATTTGCTCCTCGGGGGCCCCCGCCTTGCAAGCGTCTTGCAGAAGTGACGGAGGATTCTTTCTCGGAGCTCGCGCTGTACGCGAGAAGAGGCGCCTCTTTATTCTGACTATCGGAGGCGCCGGACAAACTGTCAGTGCCATGGCGTGTCGTCTCGTGGAAACCGGTTTTAATTTTGTTTTAATGTTTTCTTTGTTTACTTTGCGAAGGATTGGTTTGGTACACTGCGTGGCTCTGTTAGCGCAAACACGTCATCGGTGCTTTTGTTTTGCACTGAAGGCGTCGCAACCCGTAAAGCCACGGTCACGACGCAAATAGATTATACTCCGTTTCACCCTATGTTGTACCGCAGCGAAGGCTAGAAGCGCGAGCTCATAGCGTTGGCTGCTGCCCCTGGTGCACGAGAGCTTGTGCCGCCGAGATGTGCCCTAGAGCAAGGAGCTCGCGCTTGTAGCCTTTCCTGCGGTACAACACAAGGTGAAACAGAGTATGTACAAGTGACAGTCTCCAGGTATTGTTCGAAGCATGCATATGCATGGCGCAAACATGCTAGGAACATGATTGAGGCATGTCCGCAAATAATTTTCGTCATCTTGTCTGCAGCAAAAACCGTGTCTTTTATACGATGCGTAGACGAGTAGTGTGCTTGCGACTTAAGGAACATTTAATTATTGGTGAGTGTATCGTGGAGCAGCATACGTGCAGGAACCTTTTACAGTGTAGAATGCACGCTAAGGACACAGTAGGAACGCATTAACAAGCCACGCCAATACCTTACACACAAATAAATGCCTTTGCCTTCTCATAGCAAAAAATTATAAAAAGAAAATAATTCTAAGCGACCTCGTGAACTGCATGCACTGTTGGTGCAGAAAAGCCGCATCGCTCTCATTCTTCGTATTCCTAACTCTCTTTTTCTATCTTATCTCACTCTCGCAACTATCTGTGTCCAAAGAAAAAAAAACAAAAAAAAACTTTCATTCTTTTGATTCACCCGACGTTTTTTCGACGTTGTAGCAGCGTTTACCTGAGCGGTGTGCATTTATGGGGTGAGAGAGCGTACGACCGACAATTGCTGTCGGCTTCCGAAGGCGTACGGCCTTGAAGCCGGGAAGATCACGTAGGACGATCGATCCAATCTAAACCTCAAAACAACCAGAAACGAGGGAATCTGGTCTACCGCACATACCAACCTTCCACCCCCCCCCCCCACACACACACACACAAACAAACGCCCACAAACATAAACGTAACCGTGCACACAGCACCTGAACGCTACAAAATAAAACAAAAAATATGAACATAATATTGTTGTTGATATATATATCTTTTTTAATGTGGGTAAGAGTGTATTTTGAAGAGTTAGGAATGCCGGCTTCGCGCGGAACTTGATGAGAAGCTACTATAGACACTCACAAACACACACGCACACGTCTTTCAGTTCTTGTGTTTCGTTCGATTTTGCTGTTATTGCTTTCTTTCTTTCTTCACCCTCATTCCGGCACCGAGTCAATGAGTGAAAACATGAATGGAGGACGAAAACGGCAGCGGAAAAAATAATAATAATAAGGAGTGAGTATTTTCTCTTCGAGGGCATCAGGTGAGTGCGAAACCTCATGCGTGCAGAACCTGCGCCGCCTTGTGGAGTGATAGGCCGCCGCCCGCCAACGACAATGGCATCTTTTCTTTCCTCTCGTACACCGAGGGAAGCGAGACCACGAAAGGCGTGAGAACTCTTGGTCAGACACCCTTTTCAAGTCGTGGAGCGGGAGGGAGGCTCGCTGTTCAAACCACTTACCCACTCTCCTGTCGATGTTCGCTCTCAAGCACCGATCCCAAATGGCGGTGGCAGCAGAAAGAGAGCGAGACAAAAATGAAAAGGAAAGAAGGAGAGGCTCATTCAAGAGGCAATCGCCTCCAAAGACCAATTTACGACTGGTGCGAGTCGAAAATGCGGATTATGTCAAACGAGAAGCGAGAGGCGTTCGATGATTGCTTGGCGGCGGCGGCGGCGAGTTTCCTATACAGGCCGCTCTCTCTCTCTCTTATTCTCCCCACCTTTTGTGCCTTGTGTCAGTTAGATCAGTCGCTCGTATTGTTGTACCGGCTCTTATCCCTCTCTCGCGTGAAGGTCGTCGTTGTTTCTCAGGAAAACAGAGCAATGCAGGAGGAACGCTCGTCCAGTTGCTATATTTCTTTGTTAGATTGTATTTGCGCCTCGAAGGGAAAGAAACAAAACACAAAAAAGAAAGACTGGGTCTGTTTTGTCGTGCGCACGGTGGCGGAGACTGTGCGTGTGTGCGTCTATATGTTAGAAGCGGACGTATCGGTTCGTTCGATGACTTGCGTGCATCATTGGCATTTTTTTTTTTTTTTTTGGTCCGGAGTTCGTGTGTTTTTTATGTACTTACGCTGTAGCCGCCAATGCGGCTGACTCTATTGCTATTTTGATTATTTACTGTTACGGCTTTCTTCTCTCTCTCTATATATATATTTGTTTCATTCTTCACATGTCATACTCCCACACAGTAGCTCGTCGTTTTACCTGTAGTTACATCCAAGCCTCGTCGATTTTGTTTGCAAATTTGTTTGTTTTTGAGCGTTTGTTCTCGGAAGATTGGTATGAATGGGGAACGTGACTCAGCGCGCTCGAGAGCAATTCGGTTCCGCGGTTCTTTGGCGTTCGGCGCCACGGCGCCGACCCGGGCATGCGGATATGTGCGGGGCCCTTGTTTGCCTGTCCTTGCCGAGAAATGAGCGTCCGGCCACCGACGCCGAGCAAACAACCTAAAGGAAATCGCGGGAGCCAATTCCTGGGTGTGGAGCGTAAACGGACTATAGCTATCGCTGCACACACAAAGAGTGTTCATTTTGAGTCGCTCTTTTTTTTTTTCTTTTCTGGGAGTTATGTTTTCACGAGTGTGTAGAACCACTCTTCTTTTACGATAGCAAAGTAGGAAGAACAAAGCCGTGTCGTGGCTTCTCGGACGAAAGTAGACTTTCTCCTAACTTAGAAAGTGACTAAGTGAGATTTAGTGATTTATTGGCACGAAACAAGGGAGCACAGGGCAGCGTGTCTGGCAAAGCAGATATATAGGTAAAACCTCTCACGCTAGAGCGCCTGCTAGCTTGCCGTCGTAGCACGCAGATAAATACGAATATATAATTTTACGCATATTGAAAAATCGGTAGTTTTTAAAAATTATGACGGCTGCTTAGGGAAAGAGTAACGCAGAGACGTCAAAACTATTCGTGAAATTGTGTGTCAGTATGTGTGTGTGTGTGTTGGGGGGAGGGGGAGGCGTTTTTTCGCCCCCTCCCCCGTTTGAAATATCTGGAGAAGCGATCCAACCCTCCTTAGATAAGAAAGCCTAAGCGCTGAGTTTTCCTCCCTCACTAAAGGGGTATTCACACGAGGGAGAAATCCCGGGGATTTCTCCCCGGCACGCGCGCATCACGAGATGAAAACGCGAGGCTTTTGCACATCGCAAAGCCTGACGTTTTCGTCGTGGGATGCGCGTGCCGGGGAGAAATCCCCGGGATTTCTCCCTCGTGTGAATACCCCTTAAGGAAGGCCAAAGTAGACCAGAGATTGGACAGGACTGCATGCGGCGTTAGTGTTCAGCAGGAACTCGTGTCCAGTCAGTGAGAACATGACTTGCCGATCGCTGGCGCTGCAGTCGTGTCCACTCTCTGGTCTACGGTGGCTTTCTTTAGTGACGGAGGAAAATTCAGCGCTTAGGCTTCCTTTTCTAGGCAGGGCTGGGCGATCCCCCTGTTCCGAAGCCACTGAGAGAGTGAGAGGGACAACAATAGATTGTTCGAGGCAACTCTATAGACAGTTTTATCTCGGGTAGCGCCATTTTGAATACTGCAGCGCCATCTAGCGAGCGTCAGGTTCCGCGGCCATGCTGAGTGGTTAGAAACGTTGGCGAAAGTGCTCTTCGGGGCGTCGCTCACGCATTGGGTGGTTGCTAGTTGGGTGCTCCAAAGTGCTGGGTATCTGACTTGGGGCGCGTCTTGTGTTTTGTGTGCCGTGGATGGCTCTTTTCAAATCATTGGGAATGGAGCGGAAATGGAAATGGAGAAGCCCCGGGTTCGATACCCGGACCAGGCGGATTTTTTCGGTCGCGCACCATTTACCTAGCTGTGTTTGGAGATTTGTGTTTGTCCATTGTCCCTCTTTTTACGCTTCTCCAGGGATTATATTCGCCATTCTCGTCCAGCTCGCTTGCAGCTTTGCATTTAATTGAATTACAATCATTGGAAACGTTTCTTGCCCCGCATTATGTCATCCGCCAGTGCGGCGATGCAGAAACGTCCGGCACTGAAGGCGCCGTCGACAGAAATCGGAAGTGAGTACTAAAAATGTTGTATCCATTAAAAACAATTAAACTTCCCTTCAGGCTTCGTTTTGACGCTTTAGAGGCAGAAGGCCAATAATATTTTTGGCGCTTCGTGTCGTCCACAACAATGAAATATAATGTTAACAAAGTCAAAGTCAAATTGGACGTTTAGTGATTTATACTATACAGCGTCTGCCAGGATGGGGCGACACTGGTTTGCACTATAGATGAGCAAGTTTGCTAGTGCAGTACGACTGCTAACCTGGGGTCTTTAACGTGCTGACGTATAGCAGTGATACACGACCGCACACCGGTAAATAATGTTAACAAGGACACGAGAGATGAGAGCATTGCAGGGAACGATCGGAAGCAGCTCCTTCCAGCTTGCAGGTGTTTATAAACGTTTTAATTGAAGATCCCGCGTCGGCGATGAGTGTCTCCTAACTGAGAACAGCGAATTCGAAATGGTCCTATTACCAGTGCGAGTCGATCAACAATTCAACGATTCGAAATTGATGCACGAGCATCTTTCAGCAATAAAAATTGAAGTTTTATTTCCAGCTACGTTATGTACTAATTTGCAAAATAATAAAAAACCCAGTCGTGTTGTTACGATAAAGGTTAATTCACGGCTATCTGCTATCACGCAGAACGCGCGATTGAGGAAAACCGATAGAACGAACTTTTCGGCGATTTCCAGCCACACCCGGTGGCGGAAATGAGCCTTCAACTAAGCGTTGTAGAGGATAAAATCGATTCAGTGTCCCCGTTGCAAGATATCAAAATTAAGTAGAGCTGGGCGTCGATTAGAACCTTTAACCTGATCAATCTCCACCCTTTAACCAAATTATTAATTGACTAATAGGTCTCGTTTATTTCCATGCATGATATATCAATATAAATGGATTTGCCCTTGTAGGTGTGCCCAGAGGAGTAGAAATGAATCCTATTGTTGCCTTTGTATGTGACAAACGCCGCAATATACAACTTCTATAGAAGTTGTATATTGTATATATATTCTTAGCTACACATCGAAATTGATTCATAATATATTATGAATCGATTTCGATGTGTAGTTAAGAACAGATCAAAGACACTCACACTCACAAAATAATTACTTCAGCTGCATGAGGCAAAGAGGTTCGTTGATAGTCTCCGGCAAGAGCGACCTCATTTCATTGTTCACAATAGTTTTTGCTACGTTAAACGGACACCCGCACGGCGTTGAAGCGCCCGGGATACATAAAACCTTCTGCGCTTGTCCGGAGTTACAAATTTTGCTCCAGCGGTTCACTTTAGGCTAATATTTCACCTAAAGTTTGTTCTTCATATATGTGTACTCGTCCACGTCTGCGTGGTGGAAGCAATTAATTCTTACTTTTCTTTTTGATTCGTAAAAAGTTTAACGAACAAGCTGAAACAGCGATTCTCACTATGAAACATGCAACCCTGCACCTTGCGAGCGTAGCCCGTGTTCATCGACTATATACAGGGGTAAGTTCGGTGCGCGCTCTATTCACGAAATGTTCCGAGCACACTTGACAGCATTTTGTCGGGGAAAAGTATTTTCGGTTTACGCACTGACGCCGGAAGTTTTGGTCATCTGATTGGCCCCATCTGAGCGTATATCGTCGGCAGCGGTCGGTCGTATATACTGAAACGGTGTATGGTGCTGTGCGCATACATATATAGATAGTCGATCTAGCAGCTGAGTCTGTAAAAACAATTCAGAGAACATATTGTTTGTGTGTGTGGGAAAACAACAACCATAATACGAATTTTTTTAGTGTTGGAACATTATTAACCCTTTTATTTTTCATTGTACGACACTATGAGCAGTATCAAGTCTTTGAATTTCCTGAAAATGACCAGCCGGTAAAAACAGCCGCAATCTGGAATTCGTCGACTACTTTCGTCGTTTATTAACAAGTATCACTGATGAATTTATAAACAAAGGCGGCTGAACCATTCCCTTCGAGTCAGGCTGCAGCTTCCGTCATCTAGCTAGTGTTTAATTTTCACAACCATGAGCTGGGAAATGTAAGCTGGTAGATAGATATACGCCGGGAAAATTAAACACTAGCTAGATGACGCAAGTCGCAGCCTGACTCGAAGGAAATTAGGTTCAGCCACTTTTTCGTTCTCACTAATTCGTCAGCCATACTTGTTAATAAACGGTAAAGTAGTCGACGAATTCCAGACCGCGGCTGTTTTTACCGGCTGGTCATTTTCAGAAAATTGAAGACTTGATACTGCTCATAATGTCGTACAATGGAAAAATAAAAAAAAAATATATTTGAAGGTTTCAACGCAGAGCATTCAAACATTAAAAAAAAGAAAAAAAAAAACATTGCCTACCTTTATAAATTTGTCTGTAACAATAAACATGTCTGTCAAGCAAAAAACAAATAAAATAGACGACAGGTAAGGAACATTCGCAAGTACGTCTTGTTAAGTCCCCCCCCCCCCCCCCCCCCCCCGGCCTTCGATAGTCTCGTTTGAAGTGCGAATACTAAACAGACAGAACATCGACGATGCAGGAAGCAGACAGATTTCAACACTATACAAAAAGCTAAAACAGAGGAAACAGAGAGATTAAATGTTACGAGCAAAATACAGCAGCATAATCTTATGTATATTTTCTTTCATTTGTTTCCTGGGTATCTAAATATAAAATATTTATTCATAATATTTTTTTTTTGTGTGGGTTACATAAATCGGAGATGGCAGGAGTAAATGTAACGTTGTTCCGAAGAGAACGGACGTCAACTTCTTCTCTGTACTCCGCAGAGCTAACGAGAAACTTCTGGAGCTAGACTTTTATTATGAAAAGAAGTATTTACATTACATGTAGGTTCCCAATGCACTGTATACGAAAGGGGAATACGCCCAAAACACTCCAGTGAACGCCACCACCTCGGCGACGTCACAAACATAAGCTGGCTTAACTTTACCAGGCGGGACTCCCCCGTCCGCCAAAGAATGACATTTATTTTTACCAAATCGGGGATTTAGTTTTACACGTTCAAATTTAAGTCTGTTTCAAAATACTCTTCGCCTGACTTTACCTGTTAAGACTTTTCTTCTAATGCTCAAAACAGCCTTTAAAGGGAAGCTACGGAGCTTCTTGGAAAAAATGAGTTAGAAGTGAATTCTATTGTATTTTTACCCCGTGAACCCGAATACCCAAACCATTTGCTGCGTAAGTATTGTTAAACGCAAGAAAAACGCGAAAGACAGTCGCTGTCCGTGACGTCATCGACGGATCTTTTGGCTGCCCAAGGCTAGGGGGGCGGGGCTTCAGCCCTATTTTGAAATTGCTCTTGTGGCTCTCCGGCGCGTCACATTGGAATATAATTTTGATATCTGTTATTCTAAAGGCCAAATGAACGAAATTCAAGCGTTTTTTCTCAAATGTAGAAGTGCCCCATCTTCCCTTTAAACTCGTCGATTTAGATGCCTATCATTGCTTCTGTGTTTTTTTTTTTTTGTTTTTTTTTTTTTTTCACCTCGACGACATCGGGAAATTGTTTCCCCTTGAGAAAGTTTTTCATATCCAGGCAAACCAAAAAGTCGCATGGGGTAGGGTCTGGTGAATAGAAAGGGTGGGTACGGTGGTCATGCCGTTTTTGGTTGAAAACTGCCGAACACTCAAGGTAATATTGCCAAAATTACAATCCGAGTTGTGATGAGTCCGGTCCGTCCACGATTGCAACGCGCCTGCCCACACCGCGGTGAGTGTTCAACAGTTTTCACCAAAAACGGCATGACCTCCTTACCCTCCCCCCTTCCCTATCACCCGACCTTATCCCGTGTGACTTTTCTTTTTCTGTTTCCTGTGATGGAAATCAGTTCCCCAATGGAATCAGTTTGCCGATGTGGAAGAGGTGAAGCCAAAAACGGCAGAAAACCCGGAGGGCACCAAAAATCGACGAGTTTAAAGGGATACTGAAGCGAAACTTGAAATACACCTATTATGGTCAGAAATAGGTTCAATATGGTCAATGATAATCATAAATCATAATCGCGCGTTTGTATTTTGAACGGATGGCTATATTTTTCACCCTGATGGGCCCGATTGGGCGCGCGCTCAAAAATCGGCCATCGGAGAGCGCGATGCGTCTTGGGATATTGGGCGCATTCGTGACGTCACTTGTGCCGGTCGGGAAAGGCTACGGCGTGAATGTTGTGGTTACGAGCGTTGCCACTTTGTGGCGCGTCGACGATTTACGACCTGTGACAACGTGGCCGTTTGAGATGTGCAAGGGCTGCACGCACGCTGCACCACGGGACCACGGCAAGTCGGCAACCACGGCAGCACTGACAAAACCAGCTCTGAGGCCGGATTCTCAAAGCGAATTCACGACGAAAAAAGTGCGTACGACAAATTTGAGAGAAAACCCGTGCTCTCGAAACGAAATTGCCGTAACCTTTCCGTAGGTTACGACAGAATCCTACGACAGCTCCGAAGCTGTCTTACGCACTTTTTACGATCAAATCAACAAGGCCGACAGCGTCGCTCAGTTACTTGGTATCGGCCACCAACGGACATTTATTTTTCTTCGTGCTCTTCTCGTGCGTCCCGACTTCAACCAGCAAGAAAAAAGGAAGGAGTACTTAAAACAGACCACGATCAAGAACGCAGGATCCACAAACACGCGAGAAGAGCTACAACAGCCACGATTCTGCCGACCGAGCGAGCTCGGCAGAATATAGTAGGCCTAGCAGCAACATCGACTCGGCGCACCGTTGCTCCGGCGGTCCTTGGCCAAGACCGTCTGTCCATGACCGGCTGGCCTGCTGAATGGAATATGCCCGCGCGACCCTTGTGGACCCTTACCGGATGAGTAGTTTGATCCCTGAACTAAATTTCAGAGGTCAATATTTCCCCCTTGTCATCTCGATCTCCTTGTTTTCCGAGACAGCGGTGACGAACGCTGTCGTCGAAAAGGGACTCTCATTGATTGTATCTCCTTGTTTTGTGTGATATAGAGCTCAAATAAACGCCATACGGATTACCTTGGCAACTCGGTATGTACACTCTGTTATTAGTATGCCATTTTTATTCTGACTCGACGCTACGTCAGTGTCGAGAGTTCGTGGGAGCTACGCGATGTCGGTCTAACCTTTCTTTGCCGAGTGTCATGTCAGTATCGAGTTGCAATCGTAAAAGATCGGTCCAGAAGCGCTTACCGAAACGCGGTCTAACAGAGCGAATCCAGCACTTCGATCAAACGCGCGTGTCCGCTCCGAGTGTGAACAGGTATTTGGCATTTGCGTGGCTCTTGCTGACACCCTCGTAGTTCAAACATATCCTTTTTAACGTCGGCTTGCAGCTCGCGACTCGCAGCAACTAATAACGGCCGTGCCAGAAGCATGCTCGGGCCGTGTCGTGCAAAGAGCCGCAACGAGAACGAGCTCACTGTGGCCAACTACGCTTTGGCTTTCTCCGCCAAGGCTTTGCGAACGCGTAGGCGCCTAGGCGAATTCTGCCGGCACGCCGTATTGCCGCAGAACGGCGCTGCTAGTTTGGCACAAGTGATGTCACGAGAACTTCCCCCCATCCACCAGAGGAGAATTTGAAATCGTTTAATTATGTTTAAAATTAGTTCTCCTGTGTTTTACAGCGCAATATTTATATTTCCGAGGTGGTGCCTGTCCCTAGCCCATATTTATGCAACAAGATCGGCGCTAAAATTTCGTTTCACTACCCCTTTAAAGGTTGTTTAAGGCATTGAAAAAAACGTCTCGACAAGTGTATTGCGACAGGCGGAGAGTACTTTTAAGGGGACTGAAATTTGTATGTGTAAAAATAAATACACAATTTTGTAAAAATAAGTTTTGTTAACCACGCGTCGTCGGTTGCATCAGCTTCCATATTTCTGACCCTCGCGTGCACTTAAGAGAGAGAGAAAAAAAAAAGGTCGTTCCAAAGATCATAACTCAGAGCCCAATAAAGCCATCATCGAGGGTTTGATTGTAGCGCGTAATTGGATAGGGAGTACCCTAACTGGCAGCCTTCTGACCCGGCAGAGCCTGCAGCTTCTGGACTCTCCACGACCAGTCGTAAACAAGAATACCACAATAAGTTTCAACAACCGTTAGCCCGAAGTTCAAAGTACGGGGCCACCATATGTTCCGAAAAGAGGTAGAAATTGGAGCTTGAGCCATTTGAACCCGCCACGTCTGCACGCCCCAATTGAGTTAGTGCGTTTCCAACGCGCTCACGCGTTTCCAATTGTTAACTACAAACTGGTTTTATTTTCTTGCTTTTCTTCTTTTAGCATTATTTTTTTCTTTGGTTTTTAACGAGGTCTAATTCTGGCTAACGGGCGAACCACAAATGTACTCGCTCGTCGCGTGCTCGAGCTATTGAGCCGTCACGTGACGAGTTTTTACGCGGACCCTAAACGTTGCCGTCAGAGGTGGGTAATAGATGGACTTTCCTATTCCGTCGTGCTCAGTCTACCTAGCAGACCTTTTCTTACTTCTTTGTTTTGACGATAAACCTTCCAGTCTTCCAAAACGCTAATTTGAAAGCGAGCGTGGATTGCCTGACTGTTCGTTTGTTTCCGAAGGTGGCGCCCTCTGCCGAGCCTGGGTAGCTTTTTGCCATCTGCTCTGGGGATTACATTACTATTTTTTTCTTGTAATAAGAACAATTTATCTCGTTCGATGACTTAATTGAGAAAGAGAGTGATAAGAAATGTGTTTATAGAAATTGATGGAACGAAAAATGACAACGGCTGCTTACTAGCCAGAGAGAGAAAGAGACAGAGGGAGAGAGGAAATACAAAGAAAAATGCGCAGAATGATATCTGCTGTCCTCCTTGGTATTAAAAGATTGAGTCGAATTCACTCATGAACAGATTGTAAGAGAAGCGTTACTGTGTTGATCACAGTAGTAAGCAACCACTGGGAGACCTACATTCTTTATTGAATTGTAAGACAAAGCAGTATTATTATGCGGAAGTAAACAAAGGCAAACGAAACAACAGCAAACAAAACATCTTGCGCTGGTGACCTTCGTAACTATTTTATGTTCAATAATGAAGTCATTTTTTAATTTTGTTTGAAGACAATGTTTGTTTTATTTTATCATACTCATACCGCGAACGATACGAGCACGAACTAAGTATATAATTGGAAAGAATTTTAGGCTGTGTACACCCACGACAACAAGGGCTCATTGAACAAACAACTCTCGTAGCCTCATACCGGCCAGAGAATGAAATGGGAGATCAGAAATGCTTGCCTTCAGCACTTCAACAGAGGAATGGAAAGTTCCAGATGGTCTGCTATGCTTCAAAACGAACCATGTGCACAAACACTCTATCCCGTAAATCCTCGTAATGTGCATAGCCCTTCGGTTAATGTAAGCAGACTCATTAACCAGGATATAGAGTTGTCGGTCTGTCAGGTCCGAGTCCGTCTGACCATGGAGGCTGTACTTTGCATACCGTGTAGTTAGCGGGCTGGGGTCTATACTCTGCGCTCGCCGGAAGTGAGCTCTGTTTAGTTCCGCTCGCTTAATTGCGCGATGTCCGGTTTCAATTTATTTTGTTTTGTTTTTTGCCCGCGTTGTTTGTTGTTGGAGGCCACCACCTGGCGGAGCTTGGGTTTCAGGATACAAGTCTTCGTTCTCGACAAAGTATATCCAGCTGAATCCGACTTTCGTCTTCGCGTTAACCGTACGTCGTCGACCATAGTTGCAAGGTCAGGCATCATAATTTCAACTAACTTTTGAGAAACCATACGTAATGCTTTAATTGTTGAGTTAATGCTCCTCTTTATTTGTGCTGGTATCGTATACCGCACATTCATTCATAGACAGTCAGACAGAGATACTAATTTTGACCCGCACACCCGAAATATGTCCTGGACCTGTCTGAAGCCATTTTTGTACTTCTCTTCATTCATGTATTGTCCGAAATACAGTAGCCACAGCCGTGCGTTTTAAAATCGTCACCTTTTTTCATTTTTTTCTTCTTTTTTTTCGTGTAATTATAGGGATACCCCGTGTGGATTCGTAACTTGGATTGAGTATTGGTCTTTGGGCTATCACAACGCACCCAGGTCTCCCCTTCCGTCACAATTTTGTAAACAAATGCAATAAATAACATATATATTCTGTGATAGCGCTGCAAGAACGTCACTCAATACCCCGTTTGCCGCGACTTGTGAATGTACGTGAGGCAGTCGTAAATTTATCGTGCACGCGACCTGCGGTAGCCTGGTTGTTTTGCGACGTTGCGATAACGAGCCTAATTAGAAATGTTGGAGCACAAATTATACAGCTTCAAAAGCGACAAAACCGTAGGCTCTCTCGCAGCATTTCTGTCCGCACGTTCAGCATGCGGCTGTCAGTCGCCGCGCGGACTTCCTTCCCTGACGCGCGTCGTCATGGACGGCTGCTCGTCTTTCCCGAAACTTCCTGCACCTTTAATCCCCTGTCAAACTGCTTCTGCATCATACATGAACCAGCCTGAAGGTACCGTTTGAGGCGTGCATATAAGTCCCTGTCCCATTGGTAATGCGGAGCCCAAGTTCGTCTGCTTCTTTTGCAGGCGTTGTGGGGACGTCGGAACGCCAAGCTCTAATGGACCTTTCCCGAGAAGCGTTCTGCGCACGCGCGAGCGCCCGATGCCAAGCGGCGGAAGTCGGAACGAAAAATCGAGGAAATTCGGAAGGAGGCTGTATATCAGCGAGTAGAACACGTAACTGCAGCATATATATAATTGTGTTACACAAAAAAAGAACGTCGACGGAAAGGAAAACACAACGTTTGGGTGACGCCACGGATGCCCCTCTTTCAAGTCGCGTTGGGCAGGCGCCGGTGCTCAGAGAGCGAAGAAACTGGTAGCGTAGCTCCCATTATCGATTGGTAGCGCAGGTAGGTCACTTCCTCGATTTTTAGTTCGTACAGCCACCGCCTGGTGCCGTCGTTATGTGGAAAAGGTCCATTGGCTCTGATCAGAAGGATAATGGGCAGACCTCAAAGCAAGCTGCTTCGAGGTATACCCACTATCTTTCAGTCAAAGCTAATCAGAGTGAGCTCGGCATTCTGACGTCACCACAATGCCTGCAAAAGAAGCAGATGAACTTGCGCACCACATAAAAGAAAAACTGCCCTTAGACATGCTTTGTAAGAAGCAAACCTTGCTTCGGACATGTGTGAGGCATGTCTGCAGATAGTTGTGTAGTAATATATGTCTGAAACGAACATCGTTTCTTTCGTATGATGCATGAGCAGTGTGACTGAAATGGAACTATCATCTGTGGAATTTCTCTTATACACAAAGCACAGTTTTAGGTGAATTTGGACGGCGTCGTTCCCGTTTATTTGGAGAAACCGAGTGACAGAGGGTATCTCTTGAGGTGGCCATTCGTTGTCACCGCAAGGAAAAGTCGGGTCTTGCGCGAAGTTCATGCTCCGCTGCGCAAAGTATCGTTCTTACAAGATTTTGGTGTCAGGGGAAGAAACCATGACCTTTTTTTTTTTTTTTAGTTTGAAACGTGTACGTTTTAATAAAGTAACAATAACTAATCTAAAATGCATCTACACATATCTTAACTCACCGTATAAAGGGGGAAAATAGGAATACTCTGCGAGGTGCCGGACGTTATTACTACAGTTCTCGAAGTAGTATAGGCAGGCAGCAATCAATAAAACGGCCTGTGATATAAGGTACGGGGCGCTTAAAAACGCAACTACACTATATTAGGCTCGCACTGACGTTGTATCTGCGGTGACTGTGTGGGTCTTGGAGCTGAGCGCTCACTTTTTGAAGCATGCATTTCGTACCTCCGAATGCGTTTTTCTCCGCAAAAACAAAGAGAAGAAAGTGGAACTGCAGGGGCTCCGGAACCGGGGGGGGGGGGGGGGGGGGGGGGGCAGTGGAGTCAGTTGTTCTTACAGTATCTAACCCAAGGGAAGACATGCCCCCCCCCCCCCACACACACACACGCGCTCAAGGCAGTTCCGACCGCCCCCTTCACTCCCTTCCTTTCAGTGCTTTACGTCGAATTAAAACATATCCCCGCATGCAGCCAAGTGACACAAAGCAGACTAACCCATTTTTACGTTTACATGTTCACAAGGGCAAGAACGCAGAACTGGTGATAGACGAAATAATTAACGAGTTGATTAACAGGACAACTGAACGGGCAGCCACGTTTGGTTTTACAAGATGGCGCACCGTCCAGTATATAAGAAGAAATATTGTGCATGACCCGAAATAGAAGGAAAAGTGCGGGTTTTTAATTTTGTGCATGGTGTTCAGTATGGTTTATATGTGCATATTGTATGTATGTATGTATCAGGGGGTAGTTGGTGACATGTATTCTTCGGAAGCCTTGTTAACCCGTTCGTTTGAAGATGTAAATCATTGTTTGTCCAATATGTGCGTTCTCAGCAATAACTCTCCGAAGATTCTATCAGACTTCAGCCTTTATTTCTCTGCACTGTGCTTCGTCAGTGGTCGTTGATATATATATATATATATATATATATATATATATATATATATATATATATATATATATATACAGGGATGGGCAGTATTTCAAATACTTTGTGTATTTTGCATTTGTATTTCATTACTAATTGGGTAATGTACTCGACCTGTGTATTTAAATACTAAAACGTGGGTATTTCAAATACAATTGTAATTAAATACAATTTCTTGGGCGAAAATACATCCCTCAAATTTATTGTCACGACTCATTTTGCTCATCCTAACACGTGTCCAGAGCAGGAAGAAAACTACGTCCTGTACCGAATGCCGTGTCTCTCAATCAAGCACAAGCGTTTAGTAACTTTGTGATTACGGTGCTAGTCCAGGGTGACGAAATTAGTGACGAAATCGACGTTTAGAGGCAGACTGGCTTAATATGGTGCCTGTGACAACTTGTGCTGCTTTCCAGCCTGATTTCCATTTATATTTTTGCCTGGAACATTCTAAATGCGCGGGTCGTCCAGATTTTCGTAACTGGTGCGAGTTGCAACAATACAAAAATTCTCTAGATAGTGCTGTCCGTCTTGGTCGTCTCGGTTCTTTGTTGGTCTAAACCAATATGTAATCGACAAAAAAAGCTGCTTGAAGCTCTGTAGTTTTTTTCACCTATTACGTCCAAGCTGATTACATTTTTTGGTGATTACATTTCTATTACGTTACTAGAGCCTCGCACACTAACTCCCGAGTGTGCGAAGCGAAATTAAAATGGGATACCCAGAAACCCGTTTCGGGTGCCCTGAAGTCGCTGACGCGAATTTTGAGGAATGTATTTGGAAAAGTATTTGGGGGAGACCAAATACATTTGGTTGTATTTGTATCTTGTAATTAAATGCTTTTTTGGAAATGTAATTATATTTGTAATTAAATACATTTTTGACGAAGTATTTTGTATTTGTATTTCGATACATATTTGCATGTATTTTGCCCATCTCTGTATATATATATATATATATAGAGAGAGAGAGAGAGAGACGGAGGAGACAGAGAGAGAGAGAGGTGAGCTACACGATGCGACATGAGCAGACGTCGCCCCCATGCACATATCAGATATACAGGGTGTCACAAATGAAAATTTACACGGCCTTTTTTACCGCAAAAATAAACTAGGCATCGCCGAAAGCTCATTCTCCGCCCAAAGTTAGAGCTAGAGGTCACAACTGGATGCCAAAGTTTCAGTCCGATCGGGCAACTCCGGCCAAAACTCAATATGAATTAAATTACTGGTACCGCTTTAGTGACACAAAATACGACCCCAGCCAAAATTTCACGTCCGTGGGACGCCGCATTCTCAACTAATGCCGATAATAAAAACGCGACCCGCCGCGAGCCGCTGCTCCTTAGCGGGCGGCCAGCGGGTTGCCGATCGCTAAAGCAACATTGGGCCGTGATGTCAACATCGTTCTCTTTTTTTCCTCCGTTCCGGGCAGGCGCACGGCGCAGCCGTCGCGCGCGCTTCTTTGTGCCGCTACCACCGCTACTTCGGCTTGTGCTTGCGTATTTAGCCGTTGCTTTTACCTATAGCCCGTGTAGCTTCGGTATAGCCTTTTGTTTATTTGCTTGTGAGGACTCCTAGACTCGTTTTAGCGAGCAACTCGGTGCGCCCAAGACTGCCCAGCTGTTCCTCGAAAGATGCCGAGTACAATTTAAAGCGCTGTGGGCTGCTCAAACAAGCCGCTGCGCAACCCCGAGGTGCTTTTTCACAAGTTTCCAACGGATCGGAAATTGGAGAAGGTGTAAGTGAGCGCTGTTCGACGAGTGGACTTTGGAAAGCCTTGGACGTCGACCCCCAGATCGAAGCTCTGCTCCGATCATTTTTCGCCGGAGAGTTACGAACGAAACCTGCAGGTGTTGGTTGCTCGTGGCTTGTCAGCGAAGGGGTCGAGGCTTAAAAGGATGCCGTGCCGTCGCTCTTTGCCCATCGTACATGTACAGAAAGGTAAACATGATAAAAGTATCCTGATCAATAAATAAAACAGTCATTGTCAAGTGCAGCGTTGAAGATTGAGCATTCACGCTCCATTGAATGTCTGTTGAATGGGGAATGGTGGGCATGTAGAGTACAACCACTAACTAGCTCCAAACAGTGAAGTTTGTAATGAAACGAAAACAATGTTCTGCTTTGCGTCACTGCTTGTTTACTACGCAATCTAGTGCGTAGTATTCAGGTCCGTAACGACTACTAGCAAACAGCCGGCGCGTGAAGCTCATGCGATATAAACATTCGCCTCCCAATCGTTCGAACCCGTTACGCAGCAGTATTAATTAACATATTGCGCTTGTGAATACCACAAGGGACTTTAAAGAAATCGCGAAAGTTCGGATTTGTAAGTTACAACTCTCTAATTTGCCCGAGTTCGGCTGGAAGTAAATATATTATTTAAAAATGCAAAAAAAAAAAAAAAAAAAAGTTTGCCTTAGTCAAAAGTTACGAAGGAAAACTTAAAATCCTATGTATTCTAATAAAAAAAAATGTTGTGGGGGGGGGGTGGGAATGCGGAAGGGAAAGAAAGTGTTCTCACCTTGCTAACGTTCTCTGTTTTCCTTTATCACCCACAAAAACTTTTGCTAGCTTTGAGAAGAAAATGACTACCCAAAGAACTTTTTTTTTTTTTAGTGCGGCAAGTTTTTTTTTTTTTTTTTTTTTTTTTTTTTGTACAAAGATTCACTACCTGGACGAACTTATGTGGTGAATTAGTGTCGTAGCTTACAAATCCGGCTTTTACGTGCCTGAGGAAAAAATAACGAAAAAACAGACGTCTAATTGACACACGTCTGTTCGGTTGTCGCGGAACGCGCCGGAGAGCCTCAAAGCTTCGTGTCTGGGACTGACCCCCCGCGCGAAAGCGCCAGCACTGTACGTCACTGGCAGCGCGGCGTATAGAGCAACGCCGCTCCATCCATGGAGCCCCGATGACAATTTAGGCCTAGCGACGAGTGCGGGAGACCGCACGCACGCCGACAGCTGCCGAGTACGGCACCGAACGAGTTCACTCGTTTTCCACTCTCTAGCTTTTGCATATACAAGCAACGAGTACGGCACGGCATAGCGCACGCGCGGCGGCGGCCGCCGAGTACGCCACCGAACGAGTTGACGGGTTTTCCAGTCGCTAGCTTTTGGGTATAGACCCTTTCAGGCAACATTCCATGGGCGCCGCCATCTTGGCGTCACGTGACCCTGCCGCCATAGCCGCCCTTCAGTTTCTCGCGGTTCCTCCGCGTTGTGTGCTGCACCGGCCCCTAGCGGAGCTTTGTTTTCGCGTTCTTTTACGTTCCGCGTTGAAATCGTGTGTTTTCTTTAGGTCTTTCCGACACTTCGGGCTTTCATTTAATCATTTGATATCTATATTTCAACATATCTCTTGTATTTTCTTATTTATGAAATGGAATCGGACAGCGAACGGATCGACGATACACGATTATGGCTTCAGAGACCATGTAAGTTCATCCCATTCTAACGTTTTTCTCGCTAATAAAGGCAGTCAACACCATTGCGACATATGCAAATTTCAACTGACGCAGTAAGGCTATCCAGTCGTGCTTCTCGCTGCATGTGCGCGCTTGTTTCCGTAAAGCCGACCCGCATGTAAGCGATTTAGCGTGCGACGAGACGAGCGACGGCGACAACGACGAGAGTCAGCGACGAAGATTTCTTACTGTCGCCTGTTGCATCGCTCGGTTTTTTGGGATCTTAGAAAACGTCGCTCACCGTCTTGGTCGCTTGCTCCCGTCGCTTCCATGCGGTTTGCCTCGTCGCGCGACTGCCCGAGCGACAGCGAGGGGGTCACCGTCGCTTGTCTCGTTGCTCGCCGAATCGCTTGCACGCAGTTTATACTTAATATCGAGGCGCCAATGGCTCATTGCTGTGTGCATGGAAATTAATTGAGTATAAACCGCATGTAAGCGATTTGGCGAGCGACCAGATAAGCGACGGCGACCCGCTTTGCTGTCGCTCAATCAGTCGCGCGACGAGGCAAACCGCATGAAAGTGACGGAGCAAGCGACCAAGACGGTGAGCGACGTTTTCTAAAAAACCCAAAAAACGAGCGATGCAACAGGCGACTGTATTTGTAAATAAAAAAAAAAATAAAAAAAATCTCCGTCGCTCGTCTCGTCGCACGCTAAATCGCTGACATGCGGGTCGGCTTTACGGAAACGAGCGCGCACATGCAGCGAGAAGCACGACTGCGATAGCCTTACTGCGTCAGTTGCAATTTGCATATGTCTCAATAGTGTTGACTGTCCTTTATTAGCGACCAAAACGTAAGAATGGGATGAACTTACATGGTCATTGAAGCCTCATAAGTATCGTCGACCCATTCGCTGTCCGATTCCATTCCATAAATAAGAAAATACAAGAGCTATGTCGAAATATAAATATCAAATGATTAAATGAAAGTTCTAAATAGCGAAAAGACACAAAGAAAGTGCAAGATTTCAACGCGGAACGTAAATGAACACGAAAACGAAGCTCCGGTAGTGGCCTGTGAAGCACACAACGCGGAGCAACGGCGAGGAACTGAAGGTCGGCTATGGCGGCCCTGAAAACGCGCGAAGGGCGCGCCGACTGGTGGCAGCTCGAGTAACTGACTCGCTGAAAGCGTCTATACGCACTAACTCTTGCTACATATGCTGGATAACTACCACGTATACAGAATTAAAACAAAATCAGCTTACCTTCTATCTTTAGACGGCTAGCGCAACAGAGGTAGGTGCCGCTTGGACTGCGTACTCGCTGAACGAGAACGATCTTGGCGTCACGACCACATAGCTGCTGATTTTCAGTGTTGCCGGAACCTCGAGCGGCTAGTTTCGGTTTTGTCGGCCGCGCCCCAAACAAAACTTTGAGACGTCGATATCTTTAAAACTACGCACAATAACGAGAAAAAAATTACACCTTGCAATTCAGGGGCGCTAACTGCACTAAAAACAGCCATAATCCCAAAATCGAAAGCATGGACCGGAGTTGCCCTTTAATCAAAAGTTATAAGTGATTTTCTGAAAATACCAATGGGAAAATGGAGCCTATTTTTGCCAGTTTTTGGTTTCTGGTGCCACAGAGCCCCATGTGTTTGAAAACTCCGCCGGCCGCCATTTTCACACTGAAATTTTCAGAAAACCACTTATAAGTTTTGATTAAGTTATCGGATCGGGCTGAAACTTTGGCATCCAGTTGTGACCTCTACCACTACCTTTGGGCGGAAAATGAGCGCTCGGCGATGCCTAGTTTATTTTTGCGGTAAAAAAAGACCGTGAAAATTTTCTTTTGTTACACCGTGTACTTCCGGAGCCCCTGAATGGAAGTATCATAGTACGACGTCACGTGCCACCTAACTGCGCAGACGCCAGCGTTGTCTGATAAAATGGCTTTTCTTTTTCAGGCCATGAAAGGCCAAAAAAAGGCAATATTAAAGAAACAACGAATTTATACGTGAAAAAAAGAACAAAAAAAAACGTACCGTTCAATTCAAGATGCGACATTTCTCGATGCAGAAACCGAAGCACGCATTACCTTGTTTTCTTTGATTCCCCTTTTTTTCGCATGCTCGTCATCATTGCCTCAAAAAAATAAAAAGAAGACTGAATTTAAGCTTTGATCTAGACGAGAGTGGAAATATATAAACTAAGGAAACGAGGACAAATTACCAAGAGAAAAAAAAAAAAGAACTTCCGTTTCTCTCATTCAAAGTCTCGGCCGACTTGCGAACAAAAGGGTCCAGGAAGAGACGTCGAAGTCGCCGAAGGGGCCAGGCATTAGGGCGCATCACGCTACGCCGACAAAAGCACATTAGGAATCCGGCATCTGTATGTATAAATATCGCTCATTAGGTTCGGCGACGGGGTACCGACGGGATGTAGCCGCGCGCCGCCGGGACGATCCTGCACGGAAATGTCCGCGCGCGTGTGCTGCGACTATTACACCCCGTTCACTCCCCAAGCTCGCAGTGCGGCAGAAGCTACACGTGCTCGTTGGGCCAGTGGTGCGTGTATCCTTCGTCACGTGACCACCCTCCCTCTTATAATACCTACCCGCAGAAATCGGGATAGTGGGACGAAAGCCGCGGTGACGCGGCTTCACACATCATGCAAAGGACCGTCCGCAGACGTTTCCTGAGGCGTGTTTCTTCCCTGTATGGCGGTCACATTGGATCATACAAAAAGCGTCTGCCGACATGTTTGAGGTACACGCGTGTGTGGAGCAAGCAGGCGTCGAACATGATTGAGGCGTGTTCGCAGATACTTCGGTCTTTATATGTGCAGCAAACGGTGGGACATTTGCTTGAGGTACGAGCGGTACGACTGCGGCTGAGAAGGAAGGCGCGGTGTATTCGTCCAGCGAGTTCGTAGCTCCAGTCGCACTGTCGGCTTAGGGGTGGACCGAGTAAAGAAGCCGCGTTCTTGAGTAAGTGGGTCGCGGTAGGAGCGCGCGCCCGCGCACCGGTATAATATACCGTAGCAGCGGCACTGCTGCCTTACCTGTGCGATTCTGTACTGGATTGTGCGGGCGATTTATTCTTGTTTGTTTCGTTTCTTCTTTGTTTACGGGAAGCGTGGGTTTGCAATGGGTAGCGGCGGGTTCTTTCCGTGCTGTCCTCTCTCGAAGTCCGTCCAAAAGAGGTGGGCCGGGGCTTTTCTGTCTAAATTGCGGTTCTGTTGTTCGATGTAGGGGTCTCTTATGCGAGTAGCACACGCAAGAGAGGCTATACGAACAACAACTCTATACTTTGCCTTTTCTCGGTCGCTCATTTACTTTTATTTATTTGCTTTTGTGCTTCTAATTCTTAGAATGGTTTCTTCGGACTGATTTGGTTCCTCTGGTGACCGGTACTAAATACCAAAACTGCGCTGGTTTTTTTTTAGGTTTTTTTTTATTAATAATGAGTATTGTAGGTGGTACTGAAAAAAGTAACCAAATACGCTACTCGTTACTCTCTAATAAAAGGAACGCGATACCGCTTTACGTTAACTCAAAATTAAAGGAACGCGTTACCGTTACCATTAAAAAGTAAAGCGGGTTCCTTTTGCATTACATTTTTTTTTAAATTATGAATGAATGCGCTTTACGTTTTTTGTAATTACCTGTATATATAAGCTCCATATTTCAAGAAATATTATGTCCATCGAGAAACTGAACATAATTACCTCATATATTTTACGGTTCCACGTAAATACTCAAAATAAAAAAAACGCAAAGGAAAATAAAAAAAACAAAAAAACTTAAACGTTTACATGGTTTGGCGTTTAGAAGGACGAAAAAAATAAAAGTGTAACCTTTTTATGTTTTGGTAAAAAAATATGTAACGGGTAACGTAGGCTAACTACGTCATTGTCACTCAACTTAAGTAATGGAATTACGTTACCCGTTACCGTTTTGAAAATGTAACGAGTACGTTACCAGGTTATCGGACACAGAAAAACATTAGCGGTAACCCCTTTTCTTGTAACGCGTTACGGCCAACGCTGTTAACAAGGAAAGCTAACATCTCTATTCCAAAACCGGTGGAGAAAAAAATAAACATACAAAGTTTCGAACCGTCAAATAGTTTATTCGTCACAGGATCTTTCTTTCGATATTATTTGGGAAAATTCGTAACGTGCAATCACTCTGAGATCTTGCATCTGCCACTTGAGGTTCAACGAATGGTTGACGTATGTTGAGGAAAACAATAATATTTACTGAAAACCCCGTAGACAATGCACTAAAAAGAAAACAGGAGAAAAACGTCTTTGTTGTTATAGAGCGCATTCACTCAATCGCGAAACGTTTCAACTAATTAAAGTAAATACATCTCACAGAAAGATGAAGGTGGAGAGAACGCAGGACGGGCGTTAAACTAACGGCTAAACTTTTACTTAAAAAAAAAGTCTCAAGCAAAAAATTTACGAGCCGTTTTTTGTTCAATAGAAATTCAGTCGTTAATTCAGCGCTCGCCCTGTATTCTTCTTGGGGGGGGGGGGGGGGGGGGGGATTGGGGGCTCAGTACACCAGCTCGGAGCACGTGGAGCGAAAGCTTGCGCTGCAGAACCCAGGGATTCTTAATTCCATCCCCCACCTCTGCCCGTTTCGATCTGGATGAGCATCGTACCGGCGTGCGGTCGTGTATCACTACTGCGTGGTGCACGTTAAAGACCCCAGGCTAGAGGTTCTACCTCACTGGCTAAATTTCTCATCTACAACTGAGACACCAGACGCCCATTGAGGCCGACTAACCTCCGGCCACATAAACATAACCCAACATCACCATCATTACTATTCTTACACTGTCTGACGTGTTTCTTTCTTGTTTGGCGGTCTTGGCATACTGTGCATACAAACACTGTCGGCAGACATGTTTGAAGCACACATACTATGTGTGAAGCAAACACGCCTCGAGGATGCTTGAGGCCGTCCGCAGATGATTCTCTCATCATGTCTGCACTGAACACCGCGTCTTTTCTATGATGTATGACTAAGAAGAAAAGAAAGAAAAAAAAAGGGGGGGGGGGGGGTGATCATTTTGGACACAAGAAAGGGACGACTCTTCCTCCCAAATTCAACAACTGAACGAACAAAAAGACCGCAACTCGGCGGCCAATACCGTTCATGGTGAACGTTTACGATTTGCAGCATATGTTATCCGGTTGGTCTTTTTAATTAACCCCTCCTTGAATTGATCGCTTTGTCTTCTAACCTTTTTTGTTTGCGTCCAGACAGGTGAAGAATTATTACACTTATCGATATTCTGGACAATTTGAAAATTTACCGAGCTAGACACCAGTGCTTTTTAGTGCTCTAGAATTACGTTCGGTCACTGACACAGCGCACAGTTTTTGTTCTTTCTAGGGACCGCAAAAATCACCGCGGCTTCACAACTCGTTGTACATTTTCAAACATTCACGCTGACCACCTAGAATTGGAGTGAAATAACAAGGTTTAAAGTATTCCTGAAAGACAACTCTTAGGCCATGCTTTTCCGACAACATTCTTAATTTGAGTGAGAACTTAAAAGGCCGCACTGGCGCTTGCAGAGTGGTCGCGTTTGTATGTATTCGAGCCTTCGTCTCCGCTTTGACTTATGATAAAACGAGGTATCTTTGCTGCCGACCGCAAGATAGTTTTTTCTTGCATTAATCTGTTTTATGCTTTTTTTTAACCAGTTGGCCCCCTGACTCTGGGGGAAATGATGCAAAGGTATTCAATATTATTGATCTCCCCTTATTCAAACCGATTCGTCACCAACACAGTACGTTTGAACTCATTTCCCATTGACTAATAAACTAAACGGCTGTTCGACATGCGCTTCAATTTAAAACAAAGCTTCTCTTCACGTTCAACGCCATTACACCTAGTATCACGAACGTACATTGGCGGGGGATAACACACCGATCAGCATCACTCTAGTATTCATCGCATGCTTTTCCGCTCATAAAGATGGCAGACGACACGAAGCACTTTGGATGGACGACAGCAACACCACACGGTCGTTGAGAACTGCGAATGGCGGCGACAGCCACGGGATGAGGTGCGTATTTCGTTAACGCCTCCAACTTCTTTTTTCAGTTCTCCGGAGTGTGGAGGGTACTTTCTCTCTCTCTCTCTCTCACTCTTTCCCTCTCTCCCTCACTCTCTTTCTTTTTCTCTCTCGGATTTGCGCGCTGTTCGAGCTTCGTTGCGTGGCGAAGCTCGTCTTTGAAGTTGAGCGGCGCGATCTGCGGTCATAAAATAGGCATGGCGACACACGGGAGCCTCGCGATGGTGTCTTCCTCAATACGCCGGCGTCGCGTGCGTGTACTCCGTGTCCGAAGAAAACATCCAGCTACTTAACCAGTGAAAAAGAAAAACAAACAAACAAGCGCCTCCACAAACAACAACAACAAACAAACAAGAAGTCGGCCCACCCACCGGCATATCGCGCACATGCGATTTGAATCCGATATTGCGTCGACAACGAGCCATAAATATAGATGCGGCGGCAGGCCCTTGTGCTTTGCTTATCGCTCACGCTTTTTTTTTTTAATTTTTTTAGGTATGTTTGAGTGTTAGCGCGAAGCGCATGCGCGAGAGAAGTGTTGCGTGTCTGGCAGAAAGTGGCTCAGACTCACGCCAGGGGGCGGTGTCTGGAGCGCGCGGGTGTCGTCACGTGATCGTTGTCCCGACAATGACGGTTTCGTTTCTGTGTCCGTGCGTGTTTCCAATGCTGTTAAGCCCGTGATCGTTTTTTTTTTTCTTTTTCCAGGTTTTGTACTGCCATTGCGTCCGTCGCGATCTCTGCGTACCGTTGACGGAGTCAGAAAGTCAATAAAACGCGGGACTGGCACATCCGCGTTTTATTCACTTTCTCGGCATTGCATACTTCTGGAGCGTCCCGCAACTAAAGGCCGTCTTGATATAAATATATATATTTAATGCTAATATTACATTTGGTTTTTTTTTTCCGCAGTTGGGATTATATTTGTGCAGTAAATTATATAACACATAAATTTGGAATATAAAACATCTCCTACAACCCCGCATTTACAAAAAAAAAAAAAAAAAGTTCCACACAAGTAAATTTTACATTTTTATTCACAAACTCAAGTTTCGTTTGCGATACGCAAAGGGATATTATGCCTTTACTGAGTGCGCAACAATTTTGTTTTCATTGACAAAGCGCAAACATTCATCGTTTCAGTTTAGTTTCCCTGTCATAACAGTAATTTCGCCTTTGTTTATACAACCTTTATTAGCGAGGCTAAAAGCGCCCAGTCACTGCACTGTGGACACGTGTTCTACGTACGATATATTCCTTAGGAGAAAGTCGCACGCTCAGGACGAGTTTCAGAAAGCAATAGACAAAGGGGGCATCGCGTGGAAGGCTGGTTCCGCAGGACCCATAAGAAACTGCAGCAGCGAATAGAAAGTTTCTCAGGAATGTCGTGTCGAATATTAACTGTAATCTGTAGCGTAAAATCGTGAATTTTATCTTCTGAAACACGAAACTAAACAATATGAAAACAACGTGTTTTTTTTTTTTTTTTTATTCGGGTGCGAGAACTTCGCGTGCTTCGCATCTGCTTCGGTCCTTTCACGCTAACAAAATGATAAATGGCGCGAACGCTCTGAATATTAAGAGTCCCGTGTCGTGGGCGTGATTTATCGGCCGAAACCCGAAGCCACGCGTGCGCCATTTCAACAGATATTTGTTCCGTTACATTCGTGAACGGTTCGGAACGCGTGCAGGTGTGCGCAAACAGACAGACGCACACACACGCGTGCACAAACACGAGCATAGATCTTGACGCCCCGCCGAAGCACGCTGCCGGGAGGTGGTTCGAACGCGTGAGAGTCACTATGAACCCGGCACGTGGCTCAAGTTAGCGTGACAAGACCGACTCGTGCGTGCGACGCCATCTTTGTACACACGTCCGCGTGCCGCGCGCATGGCCGCTCCTTGATTGGGGCGTTATGCCTCCTGACGCATTTGATCCCCGTCGTTATACCTTTACTCTTTTATACTTTTTTGTGTGTCTTAAGTATGCGCAGTTACGCGGCTATTTGGGGAGAATCGTGGCAGCGCCAATTGGGGCCGAGTTTGAAACACGCGAATAGTTATCATATGCAGAAATGGGACACGTACTCACCAGCTGAGTTTATGAATGCGATCATAAAGCTCATTGACTCGAACAGGGAACAGTCCCACGCACCCTCATCTTCTTCCTCTTCTAAACAATCTTATTTTCTTGCTTTCCAATATCCCTGGAACAACCTTGGGGCGTGTACGCAGACAATTCTGTCATTATGTCTAATGCTGAAATATCATAGGCTGCCGAGTTGTCATAAGATGCTTGGGACCGCCCTACCTTTCTTAAACTGTTTGTGACTATAAATCTAAAAAAATCTGACTGTTTCACGGCGTACATTTCCTAGAGTTTTATACGACAAACCAAGAAGGCTCCTTCAGTTTTAAATTTTCTAGCGCGCACACAAGCATTGGGGTTTGAATTTTCAGCCAAATTATTCATATACATTGTTGTTTTATGAGCGACAGTCGGAAATATGTATTCAAAGCACGTATGTGATCAAAGTACAATCAATTGGACCAATTTCAAGTTTTGAAACACATGTTTGTATTAATCTTGCTTTGTCAGTTTATAGGAGTCTCCTCGCCCCGTAAAATCATTTCCTTGCACGAACAAGACAAGTTGTTCTTTGGACATCATCTAAATTTTCGCTGTATGGTTCTAAAAATAGAAAAAAAAATTCAAATAACATAGCTATATAAAAATCGAAAGTGCGAAGTCGGGTTCATAAATATTTCCCGACGCTCCATTCGAAAACGTTAACGTTCAGATCCGCCGCGATTTGGGAGATAAGTCGTTATGAATTGATACGAAATTCTGAATTCTATATTTAATATTTTTATGGCGTGTTCAGAAGTGTGTGTAAGTAAGAAAGAGAGGAAGAAAAAAATACCGAACTTAATATTGGCAGTCTTCGCTTCGTGGTAAGCGTGCGACCCTCATTCGAAATCTCAACACGTTTCCAGCCGAAATTTCCTCTCGGCGACTTTCCAAAAATGCGGTCCTTTGTCGTTATTAAGGAACGACGCGAAAGCTCCAGAATTTTGACTTTATCGCGAGGAAGCAAAGGAAGATAAACACAAAACGAAATGTGGAAAGACACTTGAAAGTTTTAGTAGCGACGTTAGCGATATTTTCTCAAGTCCTTTCATAAGAGATGTGCCCGACGACACTCCACTTAGATTTTTTTTTAGCTCTTTGATATCCCGGTGTTTGTTTTCCAGTATAAGGTCATTGCTATTTTGTTTTTATAGTGAAAACTAAAGGCCATTGCGGTCGTTTCCGTCTTAACTGCGTCCAAGTGTGTGTGTGTGTTTGTGTGTGTGTGCGTGCGTGGGTGCGTGCGTTAGTGCGCGCGCGTCGTTGTTGTTGTGGGTGTGTGTGCATGCGCGCGCGCATGTGCGTGTGTGTGTGTTTCTTTTTCCAAACTGCGGCTTTTCTTTCTTTCCGTTCTCTTTTTTTTTTTTTTTTTTGTCAAGTTGCTTGTTTGAGCATCATGTTCTAAAATTATATTTTGATTCTGCCATTATTCTACCTGCACATTATTCGGTCTTGGATCGTTACTTTTGTGTTGTTTTGTGGTGTTTTAGTAGCTTTACTGGCAAGCATACGCAGATTTTTTTTAAGCGAACAATATTAAGAAAAAACTTATTTCTTTAAATTAAATAATTTTATGTTCACACATATTCTTGATTTTGAAACAAGCACGTTCACGTCGAAACATAGGGCACGACACAACCATACCGAATCTAACGCAGTTCGGTTTGCTACTTGAAATATGCGAAATGTTTTCGTTCCAATAACCTACTGCTCTTAGAAATGCCGTGCCCAATCGACAAAAAGCGCCTATCTAGTCATTTGTTGCAGTGTTGGAATCTTTGTGTTTAATTGCTTAACTTCGATACCTTATGATCGATGCCTTCTATTTTTTGATGCGTTATTGGTTCTTTGCAAACTAATTGAAAACCTGGTGTCGACAAATGACAAATATCAAAATGAAACACGCGAAAGGTTAAGCGCTATCGGTTCAAAACTCGACGAGCTAAAGCAGAAGGTAGTCACTCTCGAGAAACAAATGCAGGAAATAAGTAGAATTAAGGGAATGTACCGTGGTCGAATCTACTATACACGAGGTCCGAAGTGAAGTCTGTCACACTCGTTATGAAATCGACGCCCTAGACTCTGGTATCAACGACCTGAACAACAGAATGTGGCGGAACAATTTGGTATTTAGAGGTACCCCAAAAAATCAAAATCCCAGAAAAACATAATGAGGCGTGGGAACACATGGCTAACCACATAAAATATTAATTACTAACCACCTGGGTGTAGAAGCTGGAGAAATTTAATGCGCAAATCGCGTCGGCTGCAAGCGGGGGGACAAAGCTCGACCAATTAAAGTGCGCTTTATAGACTACAGGAGTAGACAGAACGTACTCAATAATGCCAGTAAACTGAAGCACTTACCTTCTCTGAAGGTGTCTATCTCGAGGGACTTTACGGCTGGTTGGCCTCCACCGGAGCAAATTATGGCACTTTAGCGCGCAGTTGAGAAAAAAACAAACAAAAGAAAACAAAAAAACATTGAAGTGAAACTTGTGTACGTCAAAGTTTATGCTGATGGCAAGCAATACTCGTATTGCTCCGTCACAGACAAGATTATTCTGCTCAAAAACTTTCAAAACAGAAATTTTCCGACGACCTGACATTCTGGTAAAATATCTAGACATGACTGCCTTGATCTCGGAGTGCTTGCAGCGAATTTTCGTAGTCTTTTTCCTAAGCAAGCTATATTTTTGTCAACTGTGAATGACAAGGGCGCTAAAATTGTTATCGACAAAGAAACGTGGCTAAATCCCAAAACCAACGATGTAAAAATACTTCGTAATAAATCATTTCATTTCTTTAGAAAAGACCGCAGACTTTCCCGAGGTGCTGGCGTACTTATTGCTATCAGTGAAACGATGGATGCGTCCTTCATATCTTTAGATAGTGAACTTGAAATCTTAAAGGTACGGCTTGAGTCACCCCTCGTTGCCCATGATTATTGGTGCCTGTTACCGCCCTCCAAGCCGTGCTAGTGCTTTTGTCGTGAAACTGCCCACGTGCATGGAGCAAACGTTTTCTTTATTCCCTGGTAGCACAGTTACTTTTGGCGGCGATTTTAATTACCCTGGGCTCAACTGGAGAGATAAAGAAATGAACCCTTGTGTGCCCATTCACAAGTATCCAGTTTCATTGACTTGATGGATCGTTACGGTTTAACTCAAATTGGAATGGAACCCACAACAAATAACTCTGTTTTTGACCTTGTTTTCAACTCGGGTGCGGATAATGTGATAATATAAAATCAGTTCGTATTCTTCAAAAGGTCAGCGATCATAACACAGCCCTAGTGGAAATGTCTCTGCCAGTAATAGGTAAAACAATAACTCCCAAAACCATAAACGTCTACAGTAGAGTCAACGAAAATGCTCAAAACAAATCCTTCGAGCTGTTTTCTTTGGAGTATAAACTGCATTTCAACGAAAAACAGCCAAGTGCCACTGAATAATTCTCAAAAACGAATTTAATCGGTTACACTATGATTTTGTACCTCAGATGGTTTAAGGACGAGTGCTGATCGACCCTGGTTTACAAATGCCATTAGGAACTTAAATAATAAAAAGAAACGCCCTTATGCCAAAGCAAAAATGACGACTGAAGTCACCAATTGTAATAATTGCTGCAAAGAGCTCAAAGGTAACATCAATAAGGCAAAGGATAAATATTACATGCAAGATCTACTTAATTTCTTAATAACCAATCCTCATTTTTTTTTTCGAAAACTATAAGACCAGCAAGAGCTGATTCCCTGCTTAAACTGTGCAACGAACTTAACAATGTGCCAAAAGATCTTGATTAAGCTACCTTCTTTTAAAAAATACTATTTCGCATATGTATTTACCTTAGAACGACTACCTGTACCCAGTTATCAAATATGTAAAGCGCTTAATGACTACTGGGAACCCATCACATTCAAGCCTAGTGGTACACTGAGTGTGATAGAAAATATCTCCCGAAGCTCAGCTCCTGGTGACGACGATATCTGTCTTAAGGTTCTCAAATAAACAAAAAACGTATCCTGCCGCCTCTTGTGTCGCTTATTCCCACAATCCTTCGACTTAACTACCCATCCGGCGGACTGAATGTTCGGGAAAGTTTTACCTATTTCTAGGACCGGTAATAAAAACAACTTATCTAATTATAGACCCATATCATTAACTAGCGTGCCTTGCAAAATTATGAAACATGTCGTCTACTCCCACATCACAAACTATATGTCAGAAAATCAATTATTATGCAATAATCCGTATGGTTTCAGGAAGGGGTATTCATGCGAGACCCAACTTTTTGAATTCGTTGTACTTGGTGATGTTAAATAAACTTTGATTTGATTTGATATAGTAGCACCTTTCACTCGTCTGACTGCACCGACGCCATCTTCATTGATTTCTCAAAAGCAACTGACACGGTTCCTCACCAACGACCTCTGTACCAACTTTCTGAGCTAAATATTCACCCTCCTATTATTCACTGGATAGCTGAATTCTTAAATAACCGTAAACAGGCTGTCCGACTGGGGGCAAGACCAATCACCTAACCTCCCCGTAATATCAGGTGTTCCGCAGTGCAGCGTTTTGGGTCCGCTTTTATTTATTATCTATATTAGTGACCTTTCCCTCCATGTAACGTCATCCATCAGGCTCTTCGCAGATGATAGTGTTGTTTATCGTTGTATTATTAATACTGAAGAGTATTTACTAGTACAACAGGATTTAAATATGTTTCCACTCTGGTGTAGCACATGACATATGAAGGTCAATGTAACCAAGAATAAACTATTAACTTTCACTGGCCAACGAACGCCTGAAATACGTAACTATACAATATAAACTTTGGCTCTCGCAGAAGTGTCTAGCTACAAATACCTAGGAGCAACATTTTCTGATGAACTTACCGGAACTACTCACATTAACGCAGTAGTCTTTAGTGCTTGTAAATCTCTAGGATATATTAAACGTAACCTATACCATATTCCCCTCTGTGTTAAACAACCTATAAATCCTTTGTCAGGGCTAAATTGAATGACGCTTCCTTTATTTGGCTGCCCGCATCAGACTTTCCTTATTAACAAACTTGAATCAGTTCAGAACAAAGCATTTCATTTCATATCCCATGACTACTCGCGGTCATCAAGCCTAACTGCACTCAAAAGTAACCTCGACCCTTGCCCAGTGGTTGAAAGAACTAAACCTTCTCGTCTTGTCATGTTCCACAACGTTTACTACTCCTCTTCAACATTTCGAAACAATTACTGCCAACCTCCATCACACATCTACTTACCTAGTAAACACAATTGAAAATAATCCCTTTATTTACTAGAACTAACCAATTTCAAAATTCCCCGCTCTCACCAGCCATTAACAACTGGAATTCCCTTCCTGAGGCTGTTGTACTTGAAAATAACCCAGCTAAATTCCGCGATGTTTGCAAGGCACATATTAAAAATGTTCACGGTTAGTCGAACTGGTTATTACAATAGTTATTTCTTACAACCTGCTGCAGTCTCTTAAATTTGTTTCCCTGATACGTATCCTGGTCTGAATTAATCCTAGCCATTATTCGGCAAATCTCACTATCTATATTTATTTTTCGAATTTACTCTTGTTTCTAAATGTTTGTTTATATTTCTTGCACTTCTGAAGTAAATCGCATGGGGGGAAGAGGTCCCCCTATGCAATTTACTTTAGAAGTGCCTTCGTGGTATTAATAAATGAAATGAAATGAAATGAAACTTGGATCTTCACACCAAACAGGAGGTTAACCACAAACCGTATTTGTCAGTTTTTTTAGCTTTGATTAGTGTTTTAGCCTCTGGTGACAGGGTGTCTCAATCTTCAAATGCCCCTCAATCTGAACTTGTTAATGTGTTTGGGACATTATTTGTTTATATTTAGTGCATATTGCAGATGACATAGGTTTTGGTAGAATGGGCAAAGAAAAAAATATATCGCACGTATATCAAGCTTGACAATCAGTGCCGCGATCACAAGGCAAACGTCACTATTCGACGCTGCGAGTATTCTGACATCACACTCATGCGCACACAAAACAAGAAACTTCAATATAAAGTCAGCTCTCACAGCGTTGAAAGTATATGACACATATAAATCTTAATCTTATACAAAAAAAATATTTATATACATTTACACCAATAGCACAACAAGCAAACTGAATTTTTTTTTAATTTATTATAAAATTAGGCTTTCCAATGAACCTAAAAAATCTGCACAAGAAAGTAATTCGCGAGGCAATAAATTTCAATCCCTTACAGTTAGAGGGAAATATAAAAATGTAGATGTATTAGTACGTGCAAAAGAGGGAGATAAAGAGAACACATGATGATGTCTTTTTAACCTCGTAGAAAGTTGGCTTAAATACAAACGGAGATTTAGGGACACTTTATTGTTAACGAACTTATGAAGGAAAGTTAGTCGAGCTATCTTACATCGGTGTTGAAGGGTCGGTATTTTATGTGTTTGCATTAACAATGACGAGAAATCTGTGCGTTTGTATTTTCTATGGATGAAACGAACGGCGCGTTTTCGAACTTTCTCTAAAATGTCGGCCTGTTTTTTAGTAAATGAATCCCCGACCATGGAACAATACTTTAACGTTGGTCAAATGAGTGAGGTGTGGGCAAGTAATTAATTTGACGTTTGGAGGGCGTTGTTAATTTTATTTCGTACCCAACCGAACTTAACTTGCGGAAGGCTGGTGAGAAGACGTTGTTGACATGAGTTGACATGAGTAATAGTAATCATGATAATATCTTAAATTCCCATAAAATTGACAAGAAAGTTCGGGAAAAGAAAGTTGAAATATCAACTTTACGAGCTCCTTCTTTTCCATACATTATACAATTAAAGATCAGGAAGGCAGTCAGTACCGTACGTTCACATTGCGCGCAAACACTCTGCACATACAACAAACATCGATATATAATAAATGTAAACAAATAAGACACATGAAGCACGAAGTCGCTGCTGCTTGACAAAATCTCAGTAAAAGCGAGTAATGAATTACGGGTGAGTAGAAGCAAACGGAAAAAAATATGGAGGTAACAAACAAAATAAAACACGAATGGAAAATTGGAAGATTGGTAAAATAGGTGAGGCGTTACGCTCCTTGAAACTCCAACTCCGAGCATTTAGTCCCCTTTCTTTGTTCCACAGTTCGGACGCCAGGCGCCACCAGTTTTCGCCGTACACTTGAATAACAGTAGGTCCCCATCCCGCTGCTTCACATCTTTCCCGCTGGGCGGCGTCGCCTCCACTGCAGTTGCGAATAGATTATGTAATAATAATACTAAGGAAAATAAGCGTATACCGAATAAAAACAATGCGAGAGCGCTGTTTGAAATTTCTGATTAGGAAATTGACTTAACTATTTTCCACAAAACAAAATGCATCATTCGTGCACAACTCAACAACAAACAGTTAAAAACAGTTGCGGCCTATTGTCAGCCTTTTTATTCAATGAACACGACATTTTGGCCCGATTCCTTTCATCAGCAGCGCTGATCTTCATCTAACGCTCCTCCGTTTCCGGCAACTTTTTTTTTCTTTTCTTCCCCCAGAGATTATCATCTTTCTTTTTAAAGCGGACGATGAAATTGTTCTGTTTTCTCAGTGATAAGTTTCCCGAATATCCTTTTATACGCGGGTAGCAGCGAAGTCGTCAAATGAAAAGGGTCAAGCTTACTGTCAAATCCATTCTCGTAGAATCGCGGCGAGTGACGTACTCATAGCGTTCCCCATAAACGAACAAAGGAATCCTTTTCATTACCATCATCAGTCGTTCTGTTGTTGTGGCTGTTCGTTCGTCCTCCTTTCTCTTTTGGGGATGACGTCCTTTCGCGAATCACTTTCCCTCCCTTGCACTTTTCACGTCCGGCGGACGACGCTAAAACCGAGTCATCATAGGTCCACGAAAACGCGCAACTTTCCATTCTATTTTTCTCGGCGCTTTGCCGCTATCAAAGTTTTGGGACCCCATAACTGCGAATTGTGGATTGAAAAAGAAAACGCCGGCCGACGGCGGTGCCTAAAAAAACTGGAAAAGATGGGAATAATAATAATAAAAAAGGGAAACGGGGAGGCCAGCAGCAGCTATATGTTGTAAGTGATCGTCGCTGTAGCCGCGACCAAGCCCCGGTTCATCACAATGGCGACCTTTCAACTCGCCGAAGCACCGGACATCATCATCTTCTTCTTTAGAAGGGGAGCACCCCCCAAGAAAACTGCGAAGGCGACCAGACAGCTCATGTATCTTTCACCACTCAGGACGGACGTTGGTCGCGCTCTTTCGTTCTGCAGGAGAAGAAGAAAATAAGTGGCGATGAGACTCCTCCGAGTTTATGGCTACTACGACTTTACAAGCGACACCAGTACGTTTTTATCTTCTACTTGTTTTTTTTTATCATTATTCTGTTTGGGGAAATGGTGTGGTAGAGCGGTCTGTCCCCTTATCGTCTCGTTATTTTTAAGTTACATCCGGGTTTCCGAGATAATTCTCGTGCCGTGAGTTATGATCATCTTCGGCCAAATATGATGTACACCTCTCCCTTTTAGAGATACTAAAAACAGCTAAAAACGGCAAAATAAAGTTCTTCATATTTTTTTTTTCGTTGTTGGTGCGTCGGCATTTTTTGGCTCATGAAGAAGACTGAGGTTGGAGTCGGTGGCCGCGGTTCTTAGTAGTTGCTCGCTGGTCCTTGAGCTGCGAGGGAGAGAGGGGGAAAGTCGCCCTACAAAGAAACACTATTCACCCTCTTCCTTTCGAGCCCGTTCGACGATGAGTTGGTGGTCGGTGGACCTCTGAAATCGCGAGGGCACATCTCTCATTTCACTTCTTCTATCTCTTCTTGTCGGGATGTCCTCTGTGCTTTCTCTTTATTTTTCTTTACTTATAAACTGCCCGTGTCCGGTTTTTACTTGAAAAATGGGTCTTGATGGCAGTGACTGGACCTCCTCGGTGTGTATGAAAGAGACAGATGTATTGCGGTACTTCTCTCTCTCTCTCTTTCTCTCTCTCCCCCCCCCCCCTCCCCTCTGCAATTCGAAACCTGAGCAAGTAAGAAGCAAACAACAAATCCTCATTTTAACCATTGTGAACTAAACGCTGTAGAGTGTGATTACGTACTATGTCCTATCATGTTGTATGATATATCAACAAAATTAAATATAAAGGTGACACGTCAAAAGCTTAAATTTGGATATGAAGTCAAATAATAATATGGTATTTTATTTTTTTTATTTAATCTGGAAAGCTTTCTTACTTCACCGTCTTCCGTACTAGGCCGTGAATCGCGACACTTTAGGTCCCAGAACACGACAGTCGACTGCGACCCACGGATTGAACACAAGCAATCCGTCAACGCTCGGCTTGCGTTCGAATATGCTCATTGTATTGGATAATATTCGAATTCGCGTTCCTAATCAATTAGTACGGTGAGAGAAATGAACGATTCTTAACAATACATGGGGCACAGCATAATTTTGGTTGATAGACAACTCATGTGCGCGAATGTGATGAGTACTGGCAGCACGAACTGGCAGTTGAACACATGATTCCTCGTTAAATGCTGCTCGATTCTATCATTTTTTCATGTAAGAGCTAGTGATTTACTCGAGCGTCCTATATCTTATAAACACCGAATTTGAAGCCTAAAAAGTATAATTTTATTTGTTTATTTAAATGCAATATAGCGATGCTTCATTTTTCGCAGGCTGGTGTATGCGTTACACTAAAATTATTTGTAAAGTATTACCGCGTTCTTTTTCTTTACGCACTTAGTGCAGCAAACGGCACAACTGGACGAAGTTAAAGTTTAAGCAGGGTGTTTTTAACATAATTCGCGTCTCCAGCTCGTTGCTCGCCCTCCCTCGGCGGAAACGGAAAATGCTTTAGTGAAGGTCGCCCGGTTCTCTCGCTCAGCGGGCACGGCGGAACTGCTCGCGATCATGGCTCGGGAAATGCCATTTGCGAATGCAAACAACACTCTTTACTGCCCCGATGCAGTGCTACAGCCGGTATGGGATTGTGCCTTAAAAGAGAGTTTTAGTATTCCGTATAGAAGAAAAGCGCGAGTGCTAAGCGTTTGTGTGAGAGTTGCGTGTTCCTTGATGAGTATACGCCCGTCGTTGCTATGCTCCAATTCTAGAACGCAATTTTGGGCTCCGCTCACGCGCAGTGTTGAACACGGAATGCTAACGCAAACAGACAGTGCTTGCGTTCGCTCGTGTACGCAACACTAAAACTCACTGCTTTTTCCACCGGTTTCCAACACTAACGAAGCGTCCTGCAGTGGGCAGACGTGCAAGCTGGCAGCCGTTCCTTCAAATTGGAAAGGCTGAGATTGGCAAAACGACGCCGCGTAAAAATGAAAGAAACTAAATGTTCTGGGAAAATTCGTAATTAAAAAATACAAAAATGTTTTCTTCTTTTTTTTTTGGGGGGGGGGGGCATTTGGTTTGGATGGTTTGGCGACGACTTTGGAAGTTTTGCCGATTGTCAAAAGTCGCGACTTTGATAGCACCACCCCCAATTTACCCAAAATTAATGTACACAAAAACGCCACCCCCAACTTACCCGCGTAATGTACATGGATTTCACAGGTTAGCTAGAATGTATAGACTATTTTTTTTTTATTTTATAGCTTGTTAATTAAAAGTGCTGCAATTGGCACCAGTGATGATAATTTGCCCACTTTTGATTGCCATACTTGTTCGCGCGTTCGAAATTAGATCCTAAGCAACAAATTATATTCGAGCTTGAAAAACCACGTATTAAAATATCTTAATTGTATTATTCATACAAATTACGACAATGCATGTCCCAGGAAACGCAACGATCACAAAAGAAAACGCCATTTAACCATAATAGTTTCTGCAGAAAAGTATTGTTTTGTTTTCTTTTTAGCTCATGAAAAACTCTGCCATCATTATCAAGGTAAGCAAACCATTGAGCACTGGATGAAATATAAGGTCCTATGAGCCACGCGTTGCTCTAAAAAGCACACTTTTTTTCTGTCTGAGTCGGATTCCGCATTAGGGTTTTTGTAGTGAGAACAGCGCTTCTCGATTCATACGTTTTGGGAGCATATTCTAAACTCAGCACTCAAAACAATATTTCGTAAAATTTTATTAATTTTATTATTGTTGAGCTGGAAATAATTTTAAAGCTATTAATAATCTAAGACGGCACGACCAGCCTCGCCGTCACCATACGCGATAACGCACGCAAATGGCAAAAAATCTCAAACTTCCAGACCGGGAACACAGAAAAATAAAGAAAAAAAAACCTTACCAGAACATGAAAATAACACGAGAAAAAAAAATTATAACTTTTACCAGGACGTTGGGCCTTCTGTGTCGTGTCGCCCCTCGTTCTAATCTCGGGTTCTAGTCTATTATGTTCAAGCATCACCAGCTTGTTTGCACCCTAACTTTCTGTTTGTTGCCCGTTTACTCGTCCGTCGTCTCCGGTTTCCATCATATGTCAGGGTAAATACCCGAGGTAGTTTACAGAGAAACAGTACTTACAGGCAGTTCTTAAAAAATTACAAAGACAAAAATGCCTCACTTTCTTTGCCGTCAATCGATCGATAGATAGACTTCATGACGCCTATTTTTTTCTTCTTATATTCAATATGCTCCTTGTTTAGTTTGTTCATGTGAAGTAAATCTAGCAGTATGATCAACGCCCCGATTCCGCAATGCATCGCCCATCCATCCAAACACTACTCGTTGGCATAAAAGAACGGAGGTAAGCCAACAAAACATAAGCCACGAAGACAGCACCACAGCCATCAACAACAATACCACCACCACCAACAACAACAACAATAAATGAGGCTTTCCTAACGGCACTCTCGCACTCAATGTACATGTAAGATTGCGGCATAGCGCGTGAAATGTTTTTTTTCTTCTAGCAGCCATCAAAAATACAACCCTCCCCCCCCCCCCTTTCCCTGTCATCCCCAACCCTTCCCGACAGATATTCAAGTGAACCTTAGATCACTTCACCGGCAACTACAGCTCTTCCCACTTCCCTCCGATATGACTCCAACGTTGAAAAGGACCCAGAGCGAATGATTTGCTCGGTTTATGTCTCACTGCATGTCATTCGTGTAGTAGTATAGCGTCCCTTCCCTCCCTCCCCCCCCCCTCCCCCCTTCGCAGTGGTGGCGGTAGTATGGGTGCGCCGTACATCCAACGCGGCGGCGTCACAACGCACACGCGCGAGCGCGGACCCTCGTTTATCAAGGGTAGCATCAACCCTTTCCTCCCGCATAAGTTGTCCGCCCCCTTCTTCGAAGTGAAAGCCGATACACCCGTGAATTCGCCCCCTCCCCCCCCTCTTCCTCCACGCACTTTTTTTTACCCCAACGGGAGTCGTTGTGTCGTGGTGTGTTAATGCCAGAGTTCCCCGCGCTCCCCCCCCCCCCCCCACTCCCCCCCCCCCCCCCCTCCCCTTCCCCGCCAGATACTAAGAGTGGGTAGAGCATTCGGTTCGCTTTCTAGTCATCAGTCTGTTGGCTTCGTAGATACGGCGGCGCGACCGCGAGCCCAAACTGGTCAGATGAAAAGGCGGCCCGGCGAGTGGAGAGGCGAAGTGCCAAGCTGTATAGTTACGTCCGTTTTCTTTTTTCCCTTTCTACCTTTGTAATTTTTGTTTTTGTTTGCTTCTTACTTTTCCACCTTATTTGTCAGAGTCGAGCGAATGTAGTGGTCTGCACTGGACGCTCATAATTTTGGCGGCGGCGTCATTCATTGGGTTGAATGTCCAGGCAGAGGTTCTTATTTTTGTCTCGTATTATTTTTATGTTTCGGTGAGGTGTTTCTTCGTTTATTTTTGTTTGTCCGGTCAGAAAGCTTGAGATTTACGGCTATTTACAGCTTTGTTACGTACGTTTTCGCTTATGGTAACGGCAAGACGGGTCGTGGCGAAGTTTGGCATGCCAATTACTCCTGGGTGGAGTTTTGTAAGTGGTGACAGGTTTAGATGAAAATAAAATTTAAAAAAACCTATTTTGCAAGTAATGTATAAGATGCGAAATGTTTCGAAGTAGTTAAAACGTGACCCCGTTCTTTTCATAGTTGCAGGTTTTGGACGTGTGCAGTTAGTGACCTGGTTAAATTAGCGCGTGCGTCACCTTATAAACGAATATATCGCTTTCGTAAACATTTCACTTGGAGATTGGTCTGGTCGATTGCTTTTAGTTTGGCGCATAATAACACAAGTTGCAAGAAATGGCATGACGTGTCATTAAAGTTTTATATAGCTTATAAATAACTAAATCTTAAGTATGTTTATGACATAAAAAAGAGCCATATTCCGACAATTACCACACCAACGATGCAAGCGCTCACTCTTCTTTTTGAAAGTTGGCTTCCCCTCAGTAAGAGCCTTATTGCGGAGAAGCCTTCTTTACAACGGCTCGTTTTGCGCAAGGCTCTGAAAGCTTCGTTCCGATAAACATAAAAAAAAAAAAACAAGGACAGCTTTCAGACGCAAAAGGTTAATTGATTTAGCAATCAGTTTTTAGTTTCAACATTATCAACACGTTTATGGTAAAGTGCTACAAAAAATCACCCAAAAACTAAGTTTTTTTGTTTTTTTTTCGGCAGTGAACAAATATTGGGTGTTCGTCTTAAAAGTGACAGGCTACCATAAAGGCGATAAAACTTCATCACTCGCCTTAATTACAATAATTTATCCCAAAGCGATTTTTAAGTTTACCGTTTCCCCAGACGGGAAACAAACAGCCTGCGTCATGAATACAGACCACAACACTGAACAAACCTGCCCTGGAGACTCTTTCACCCGCAGAGCCATCCAAGAACCGATCACTTCAATCTACAGGGAAAGTGAAATACGACTGATGAGGCTCGCGAATGTTTTACTGGAAAAAAAATGTTTTTGCGACGCTACATCGAACACGCCCTTTCGTACGTTCACCACTGCCCGTGTGACGTCACAGACTTCCTCCTCGTCCCTAAACAAATACGAGGCTTCGTCATTCGCCATTACGGTGATTGGCCCTCTCAAACGCCGATGGAGCCCATCAAACAGCGTCAAAAGTGCATCGTCACGGTGCTCGTTGCTTTTATAAGTTTGCTAAGGACGGATCAACCAATCACGCACAAACAACACCAGGATCGCACCGCACTCACTCTGCGTGATTGGCTAGGTCGGGCGCTATCTGATTGGGTCCATCGCATCAAATAGCGCTGGACGCGGTCGGAACTAAAGTGAAACAGAGTACACTCTAAAAAAAAGTCTGTGCGTCTGCTTTCACGCACAACACTCGGAGAACCAATCAGCGCAACTTACGGAGGCAGCTCAGCGAATGACGATGCCGAAACATCTGTTTAGACCAAAAAACGCAGTCTGAGTTGTGACAGTAAGCAATGCAAGCGTGACGTTTTGCATTGCTTAATGTCACAACTCAGACTACGTTTACTCGTCTAAACATATGTTTCGACATCGTAATTGGCTGAGCTGCCCCCGTAAGTTGCGCTGATTGGCTCTCCGAGTGTTGTGCGTGAAAGTAGACGCACAGACTTTTTTTAGAATGTATGACATTTTACAACCAGAGGCGCGCTCAGGTGACGAGTTAGCGAAGTAGCTCGCGGGGAAGGCTTAAAGTGGCGCTGCACAGCGTCCAACCCGGCGCCGTAGCCCCGGACCTGGGAGCGCGCCCCGCTGCGCTAAGTAATCGATGAGCACCGGCCCGCTGACGACACACTGTCCGACGAATCCTTCCGCTGCGAGTCACGTCCACTTCCCCTTCTCCACCCTCACAGAGGCATAAAAAGGAAAGGGGAAGAGGCATGCGGAAGAAGAAGAAGAAGAAGAAAACGCCGCCGTAGAGAGGAACGTAGCGGCCGGAGAGGACGGAAGCGAAAAGCGGAAGCGAAGGCGGAAGCGGCGCAACGCGCATTATCCGGAAGCTCCGGATCGTCCGGGGGATATCTCGAGACGTCGTTAGGGATCGGTCCCGGGAAAACCGGAAGTTCCGTCGGAAGTCGGCGGTGATCGCCGCGCTTAAGCCTCATTTCCATGGCGGCGGGGATGTGCGGCCGCGGGCCTTGCCTCGGTGTTGGTCAACCGAAGCACGTCAAGTGGTGTTGCGGTGACGTTCTCGGATTTTCGCCCTTGTTGGTCTTCGGAGGGGTGCTCAAAAGAACAGCCAGATAGTATGGTGGAGTTTTCTCGAGATGGTCCGACCAGTTTAGGGCCAGCTTCAAAGTTGGTCGAAAATTAGGACCCAGTGCAGTGCCCTCTGTCGTCTGGACAGAAGGAATCTATCGAAAATCTGCTGACACATCCAACATATTGGCGAAATGGCGGCGCACTTGGTCACGATCCCCATACCTTAGTGTTTCACTAGACTATTTTATTTAATAAATGTGCCCTAAGCTGTCAGGTATGTTGGTATTTGATAGCTCATGGAGGGAACTGCACGGGACTTGGCTAATTTGTATTTCAACTCGTGTTATTGTAGTAACTTCAGTGCCACAGGTATGCTGCGGAACAACCTAAACATGCTCAGATGCTCCGTTGCTTCAGTAAACTGGTTATTTTTAAATACAAATTACAATTATTCTTAAACACAAAATACAATTATTCTACGCTAACGCACTCGTTTATAAGCAGTAAGCTTCTGTGAACTTCTCCTTCTACTCGCCAAAAAAAAAGTTCTCTATTGGAGTCGTTAAATCTTAACATTCCCGTTTCTTAAACTGTCGTGCTACACCACTGCTTGCCAAAACGAGCATGTCAAAAAGGGGGAGAAAAAGCAATAAGAAGAAGAAAGAAAAAGCCCAGCTTCGGAACAAGTGCGCATGCGCAGAGCACGCTCTCCACCAGGTTTTCTCGTCGAGATCTGCTTCTTAACCAGAGTCTCCACGTTGGGCTCCAAATTCCCGCTCGATCTTCGGAGAGGCTTCGCTAAGCTTTCCGCATGGCTCGCTTCCAAAGCGCCGCGCAATTAAAGGAGCATTCCGCGTAGCAGCAGCCCTTCCCCTTGCCGCCCTGGAGCTCTCAAAGTCAAGAGTGCGAACCCTTAGCGCCGTCTCGCTGAGAGCGGGCCTCTCCTTTCCGAAGCTTATTAGCCGCCGATCTGCGCAGGCGCAGATAGCTTTTCCCTCTCTCTCTCTGCCTCCCCCTTACCTACTCTCGCCCCTTCCCGTTCTTTCGGCGCGCACGAGCGAGCTTTTGTTCGACGCCCGGGGAGTAGAAAGGGAAGGCGGGAAGGCTCTCCTCCTCCCATTAATGTCTCGGGGAAACACTCCATTATAAAAGTTCCCTCCCTGCGATTGGGTGCTAATTTCATCGCCTCGCTGCCCGCGTGCCTCGTACGAACGGCGGCCTTCCCATCACCATCGCCACCGGAGGGGAGCCACCGTGCCTCCCCCTGGCTGTGGCGCCACGCGACACTGGGAGTGCATTAGGCCTAAAGCTACGTGTTTCGGTTCGTGGTTCCTCTGGCCGCCGGTCGGCGTTATCTCGTTATGCGGTTATTGTAGCTGTGATTGGGTTTAATTAAGTGCTTTGGACGACGAGGGGGAGCGAAGAGGGGAAGCGCAGACAACGCGGGATCGGGGAGTGACGGCTATGTTGCTTTGTTTTGTTTCGTGCACTGCTCGACATGTAGAAGGGAAGACTGCGTTTAAGATATTTGCGGTGCTTCCTTTTTTTAACGTATTTGTGCCTTTATATTTTTTTTTTTTGTGATTTACGTCGGTTATTGTTGACTGCTCTTGTCCTTTGTGCCAAGACAACATGTGTGGTGCTCATGGCTTCGCTAATTTTGCTTCTATGTTGTATTTTAAAAAAATAAGTACTAGGCAGAAGAAAAAATATTTGAAGGATTTCGTTTTTACGGAAGTGATATCTGCTAAGTTAAGTTGCCTAATATGAGTCCGAGAGTCACCGAGCGAAAGTGGGCGTCCTTTTTTATGAAAGCAGACGAATAAAAACTTGCGAATTTGAATAAAAAAAAAGAACACGAAAACATGCGTTGCCTCGTTTTGTTTTAAGAGAGATTGTGAAAGGTATCGCCAGAATCATCAATTCAAAAACGTTTTTTGTGTGTAGTTTTCTGGATCCTATGTCTGACATAGAGTTCAAGTCTTACTTTGAAAATCCTCACGCCATGAGTAGCAAAAAAGTGATTTAGTAATAAAACATCCATTATCAATCTGTATCATTTCTAGTTCACCAAATACTTTACATATTTTCACGAGACAAAATTTGAGCCTGTAGAACACTTTGTGCGGCTTACTTGAGGAGAGACCGTAATTGGAGACTTAAGATAACTGACCATACGCTTGGTATTAGAAGCTATGAAGATAAGATACGTGTGCATATTCTCGATAGGACCCAAATTTTACACTCTAACCGCAGTTCATGTGCCGAAGAGCATTACCCACTTCTTAACAAATGTGAAGTGTGATGGAAAGCCATCTGTATCTGAATTAGCACTGCGCATGAAATAGATTCTTGTTATATAATACGCCATACATGTTAGCTTTCCTTTTGGTAAGTGCCTTGAGTGCGTAGGGTGTAAGTTGAAATTAATGTCAGTATTGGCATAAAAAGTACAGTCCACGTCAAATTTAAACAAACTACATAGGTATACAAAAACAAATCAGCAAACAAACAAAAAAGGCGTTTACCTGTACAATCAATTTTGAGTTACAGCTCATGTTCAGTTTGCTCCATTACTTGTTTTCTTCAATATGAAACCTGCTATTGTATATACACAACCAAAAATCGAACCGAGCAATGCTGTGTCGTATATGGCATAAAAGGCGTTATATATCACAAATAAGTTTAGAAATAAAGGTATATATAATCATGCTGTTCGAAATCCGAGACTGTGGTGAGAGAAACAATAGGAAAATTTGAAGTCGTGTTTTAAACATGATTATTAACTATTACCAGCTTGCATGCACACTCACTGTCTTTTCGTTAATGGTATATCTAAGCTGCCTAGAATTGTATCACGTACTAACAACGACACAGAAAGGTGGCCGCTTCTTAAGTTGTGCATGTTACAATGTGCAACATAATCTGTCGCGTGCACTTCAGTGCATGGAAGTTCTCATCGTATAAAGCAGATCTCACGTATACAAAAACTCACGGGAACCCCCTACAGAACATATGGTGCAGAACCTGCTGCCGAAGAGAGTCCGGTTACACCTAATCCCGGTGGGCTTTGAACAACTCTTTTCCTGCGATTGGGGAAATCAGAATGGGAGGGTGCGGGGAGCCAGGGAACTTTTTTATCGCAGACGCATAAAGAAATACGGTTCTAGGGGCTCTTCTTCCCCTCTCCCCAACTCCCTCTTCCCCCTCCCTTCACGCGGTATACATACACACCCTCATGCATGGAGCGCCCGCCGCTGTAAGGGAGATTATCTGATTCCTTCGTTCAGTCGAATTGTGTCTTTTGCGCCCGGATTGTGAATCTACTTTGCAGCAACGGCTGTACCAATAGACTCGGGAGTGTTTTTTTTTTTTTCTTTAAGGGCGGAACGCTATATTCGTGAAACAAAGTCCCACGGGACCTGCTGTAGAGCTTTTATTATTGTTTTAAACGTCTCGTGTGCGATGCCGCGGTTCGAAAAGTGGTTTGACCTGGGCGAATGTATTGCTACCAGAGTTGTTGTTTTCTTTTAATAAAAGTATCATTAAAGAGCCTTGAAGATATGTGGTATGTATTGATATTCACAAGAGTACTCCTTGTGATTTTGTTGACCGAAGAAGAAAAATATTAATATACTGGAAACAGAGTACCTAAACACAAGAATACCAACTTAAGCTTGCTATATAGCTATATTTTTTATTGTATCAACATTAGCCGAATTTGTATGTTGTTTGTTTGTTTGTTACTTTTTCTTGACGGTACGTTTTGGGTATTTTGTGCACCGCTGTGTACTTTACATTTCAACTGCCGGAACAGGAGAATGGTCGTCCGCACGACAGCTTGGGGGAAACGTATTCGCGACTCCAGCAAAACGAATGGTAGATATCGAGGAAACACTGAACTGACCGGAACAGGTTATTTTGCTACTTCATCTCGTCTCTTCTGGCTTCCGTGATTGCATGTTGTCGGCGGCTGGCACGACAGCCGCCGGAATAAAGCGAGAGATGTTGCGTCGGTTGTGTTGGCTATACGACGTCGCTCGGAACGCAACCTACGCGACCGCGTGAAGCACAGAGCTTGCGTTTATCAACGTTCATCGGCGCGCTGGAAGGAAACTAGGTAGTCCTTCCATCGCTTCACCGAAGAAGGGTAAGCCAATCCTCTGGACGCTCGCATACGCCGTCGCAGGTTTCGAACGGAGTGCTTAAAAATCGTTGCAAACCATGTGGAGGCGAACGCTTTCCCGCAATAAGCCGAGTGTTGCGCGTTGCGCTGTCAGATGTGGCACGGCACGACCTGTTTTAGACGGTCATATTCGCCCCAAAGTTGCGACACTTATGGGTCGTTAGAGTCGAATATAATAAAAAAGAAATGAAGCTCACTCTGCTCACTCGTCGTTTCAATGTCTCGTGTTTTTTGCAGAGTCGATTCCAGCGGCTCTAAATTCGTCAAACACAAAGTTGGAGGCGAAAGTTCGTGGAGCGCGCCGAGTGGACGCCGGCGACAAAAGCGCGAAGTCATCGTCGTGATAGTCCAACCGGTGCGCTCCGTGAACTTCGGCCCTAACAAGCTTCGTACCCGAGGATATTTTGTGTGACCATTACCGCGTGACGCACGCTTAAGACCCCCAGGTTGTCACTCGTAACGTATACTGGATGAAATTGCGCACGTGACACCTATACACAGGGCGAGATTCGGGGACGTGGGTTTTCAGGAGCCCCTGAGCGTACATCGCACCGCAGTGCACTCGCAACGCCAATCATTAGACTTTCTCTTTATTCGAGAAAACCAATGAGACGGGAGATCCGTACTACGCAACAATGATGACTCTGTCTCGGGAAAGGGAGGGAGGGGGGGGGGGGGGGGGGGCGCCACGTTATTACTACCAAGACTGCATGGACGCGATACGACTCGCCTTTCTGATTGGCTGAACTGACGAAGGGAAGACCGATCATTGGTGCTCCCGTGCACTGCAGTATTCACATCGAGTTCTAAGACTGCCCGTCACCGAGAGTATAACGAAACGCGGGGCGGGGCTTATTATGTAAATGATTCTTGCTTCGTGGTTGATTCTTCGTCGTTCTTATCGACTAATGCCGCAATCTGATTTTCTGTTGAGCAATAATAAGATGCTCGTATCTCGCCACGCCCCGCGTGGCTTAGGTTGTCAGTGACTGTAGGATGTCCTACTTCCATGAGCCTTCCTTGAGTTCTCCCGTAACAAACATCCGGGACGAATTCCAGCGTTGACTTTGTTCTTCGATAAAGTGAGATGCCCACACGGCCCACTTCAGCCCCGACCACATCGTACAACGCCTGCGGCGGAAGCGACCCTTAGTCGAACCGTGTCTCTTTTTGTGTGCGCGACAGTTGGAACTTGTCTTGATTAAGGCGCCAGCGTAGCAAAACAACAATTTTAAGTTGGAAAGCACGAGCAGCCTAGAAAAGAGAATCCAATCAAAAAGTTTTCGATCCGAAAAAAAAAGATTCCAGAGAAGCTCCGGCCGTCCTAATCACGAGCGTCGCCGCTTCCTTCTTTGTCTGGTGCGCACTTGGTCGGGGACGGAAATCCAGATCTGCTAGTGGCACCGTCCACATCGACGCTCTCATTCGCGACACTGAATTGATTTTCTTTAGTTGTTTTTCTCTATTGTCCGTTAAATTAAAGCTATTTAGAATTTTTATTGCGTTTTTCTTTTTGAAGGAATTGGTATGCAGTAGGCAACCGATCACTGAAACGGCTGGGTGTAAAGATTACCGTTCTTTGAATAAACTAGTCGATTATATGACACTGACACTGAACTATGGCACTGAACAGCGCCAATAGATACGAACGACACGCCAAAAAAGCAAACGACAAGAAACATAAATTAAAAAAAACACGGAAATTACGCATTGACGGTGAGTGTAGCGTAAAACCCGAACTACAGATGCCGCTGTTCCCGTCGAAAAAAGCGTACGGGAACACTGTTGAATGGCCGCGTGCAATGCTTCACCCATTTCGTGATGAGAAGCAGTTTCTGCTACTGTGTTCTCTGATACTAAATAACTGCCCACTAATAGTCGTCCTTGTTTTGTAATTGAGCAAACTTACAAATAAAAAGTTAAAAACAAAATTATACATAAAAAATAAAGGTAAATTACGCTTTGACCACGAAAGAGTGTATCATAAAATCCGTTCAACTGCCGCCGTCAGAAGAAGGAAAAAGAAAAGCACCCCCCACACTGTAGAATGACCGCATACAATGCCAACCCTGTGTCGTGATTAGCAGGAAAGCCTGGCACAGTGTACGCTGATACTAAATAATTGCTCAGTAATAATCGTCCGTGCTTGTAATCGACCTGCACAAAAAATAGAATGCTTCAGAGAAGAAATTGAACCTGGGACGAGTTTTCAAAGCAGGCAAGGTGAAGTACTAAGTCAATAAAAGAGAGAGTGCAAAAAAAATAAAAGGGGGAGAGATATTCTCGACAACGGACCGAGTCAACGAGTTGTGATTGTGTGCGAACGTGTCGTGGGGGGGTGGACAACTGAAGCAACAGCTGCTGCCACTGTGTCGATCCCCCACGTCTGGAACGGAACACGCACAGCCCCGTACGGATACATGTGTACACACGCACATGCACGCACGTACGCACACGCACTGACGGAAAGAGATCCTCGCGTGCGGAGATGAGTTATATCGGCACTGGTTGCCAAATTGTCGGAAACAGACGGTGACAATGGGGGAGATGACAGCGACACGACGCGGGCGATGAGCTGCCGCTCGATAACGATTTCTCGGCACCGGGTTTCGCGTCGCGCGACGCCCCAGATTGACCGAGCGACTCACGTGATCACCAACGACGGCTGCGGCGCATGCGCGCAAACGCTCTCTAACACACTTCTGCGCGCTCCTCTTGTTTTGGAATTTTTTTTTTTTTTTTTCGTTCCAGCAATTGCCTTTCTCGATCGTCTAATTATCGTCCGATATCTGTCGCTGGATATTTGAGCAGCGCGAAGCGATCTTCACTCGTGTGAATGTATTACGTAGTTCTCGCTTATTTTTTTTTATGTTTTATATTTTTCTCGAGGAAGAAGCGAGAAAGTGCTTTGAATTGTCGTCATTGCTCGTCCGATCGAACGGTGTGAGAGAATGACGCCGTGTTTAGCTCGCACCTGCTTACTGCCTTTGTGGGCTTTCGCAACACTGACACGCGATCGTGTTGTGTTTTCTCCTTATTTTTTTTTTTTTTTTTTGTCCTTGTGGTGGTGAATGGCGGTGATAGAGAAGGGTAACAAAAATAAAGAGGCTGCGCGTTTTAATTTTTCTTATGTATTTTCCTTGTAACGAATCCGGCCACCTGATCTCCTTGAAAGAGTACAGGGGTTTACTTCTAAAAGAGTTCCTAGTCACGGGTGCTCAATAGATCTTTCCGAAAAATCCCCCAAGACCTCTCGTCAACCCCATAGTGCACCGCGCGGCGCGGGGAATTGTGGGGCCGTTCCTATGTACGCTCGGGGCCGGCTCATTTGCTAATTAAGTCATAGAATTAATTCCATCTCGCTTAGCACAGCGAGCTCAGAACAAAGAAAACAAAGCGGATCCGCACCAAAAAGCCGATACGCACCGTGCTTGTTATTGCCCGGCTCTCTTCGAGATCTGAAAAGGGAGATCGCAAAATAAACATGAACCTCTTCTTGTATTCGCTGGCACTTTTTCATGCGTTGTACGTTGGATTGCCGTAGTGCGTCAAAAAGACGTTACGATGCCGTGCGCATTTCCGGAAAGGTGTATATTAGTGAGTATTCGTAGACCGCGTTCCCCCTCCGCTATATAATCCCTCCGCAACGAAGTAGCCACTACTGCTCCTGCGCGCCAATGACCTTGATTGTAGAGTTTCGGGTATCGTAGCGGGTTGTGGAGAACATTGCGAGACGGAGGAAACGATCTACGACAAACTCCCTATTCTAGTTCCGGCTTCGCTGGGAACGGCCTGCAGAGCGGTTCTTCGAAAACGAGAGAGCACAGGACGGCCGCAGTGAGTTTTCGTAGATAGTTTTCGTCGTCTCGCAACGGCTCTCCGCAACCCGCTACGATACCCGCAACTCTACAGTCAACACCATCGGTGCGCAGGCGCATTACCGGCTTCTTCGTTGCGTAGGGCTTAGCGGAGGGGGAAAAGCGGTAAAAACTCCTTATTGAGCCTGGTGGCGCTTCCCGTCCGTCACGGTATAGTCGACGGAGAACGACCGAAGGCGGCCCGGGGCAAGAAGCACCCCAGAGGCATTGCTCGTGTCCGCTGCAGGCCCCGGCTCCATCGACGAACTTAAGAAACTCGGACGGATCGCGGTTTCCATGCATCTCCTGGTGAGGCGGGAGGCCATAACGGAGCGGCAAGGCCCAAGCTGCCGTGGTCAAGTTAGTACAAGTCCACCGCGAGCTGCAAGCGTCAGTTCCAGACTCTGAAACCGCAGTCACGTGATACAACAGACACGGTGTTCGCTGCGAACGAAAACTATCTACGGACGCGCCTCAGGCATGTTCGAAGCGTGTTTTCTTTAAACAGACGTATACGCTCTTTTAGAACAGGGACTCAAACCGTAACCGAGACCGTTTAGGAACAAAATTTTTTCACTAACCGTAACCAGAACAGGAACCGTAAATTGTTTACCGCTAACCGATAATTGAGAGTTTTAGGGAATTGTGTTTGCACATTCATTACGGTACGACGGGCTCTGAAGTACGAAGTGCTCAGGTGCGAGTCTTCTGCTGTAACGCATGCGCAGTTCGAACCGGATGGCCCATCGTAGCTCATCGAATGTGCAAAAACGGTTCCCTGAAATCCTCTATTAACCGGTATTAGCAAAAAACAAATATCTCTTTTTTCTCAAGAATGATTTTAAGAAGGGATCTTGAAATGGTCTGAGGGTTGTTTACAAATGCTGTCGGACAACAAAGTAGTATTGTTTATTTTTATTTTTATTATATAGAATGCGATAATCCCCCAGTAGCGGGGCTACCATGATTCCTTGGGTATCAAACTTAAACCGTTTATTATTAAACGGCTTTTTAGAATTTCAATTAAACAAATTATTGGAGAAACCAAAAAAAAAACGAAAAAAAACACGGCTTTTAGTAACGTGTAACAGATAAATGAAAACGTAAAAATTTAAACCGTAAGAAAAAAAAAAAAAAACGAAACCGATATTAACAACAAACGGTGACCGTAGCCCCAGCGTAATATCTTTTGGTTTGAGTTCTTGCTTGGAAAATTTCTACAGACAGTCTTTTTCTAGGACGAATGTGACCGTCATATAAGGAAAAAACACGCCTCAGATCTGCACATTTCTTTTTTTTTATGATGTGTTGACGACAGCGGCATGATGAATATTTCCAATATGCACACTAGCTCAGTGATGGCTTAAATTACAAATTTATTAAAATAACTTTTTTATCTCCTTTCTACTTCTGTTGACATAGCCTAAATCGATCACCGGCGAAACAGTCTGACATTGCCCTGCATATTTCTGTCTGCAAATGCGAGAACGATCAAAAATAGACAATGAAGTTAATTTATCTTCTATTTTGACTACCTATATCGTAGTTCGAATAAAAAAATAACGCTCATAGAAAATAAAACCAAAAGCAAACTTCGTTTACACGCACTAATCTAAAAAAAAATGTTTTTCACATGTGAGCAAGTAGGCAGTTTTTTTAACGAAACAATCTAGCAAAAAATATCTCTCGACGACGGATAATTCGCTCAGTCTAAGCTGCCAGAGGTTGACCACACCCGCAAAGCGAGAACAGTCGTCCGGCCCCCCGGCCTCCGGTTTCCCATCCTTGCTCCCATTTAAACACACCGGGCAATGCTTCTTAAGTTCAGAGCCCCGAAACTTCGAAACCAGTCTCGCGTCAGCCAGCCGGGCCGAACAGAATGACGTCACTGAGCGTAAGCAATGCCAGGCTTCCGTCGGGAGCCATCTATCGCTAAGCCGCCGCCATCCCGCGTACACAGGCAGTCCCGGTCACCACAAGTCGGCCAGAGCCCGACGGGTCGTTTCGTTTTCCGCACCAGCTGATCCGTCAGCCAGGGCCATCGTCACCCGGAGCTTAATCCCGCGTTAACGGGGTTCTTGCGTAATCAAACTCTTTTTTTTATTTTTATTTGTCCACGCGCTTTGTACAGACGGTCGGGAATCGGTCGCGAAAGACCGCACGTTGGAAGGGTTGCCCGAGGGTGCCTAGGTTTCAGAGTGCTCCCAACTGGTCAATCAGGGTCGCGTGGTTTGTAGGCCGCGTTCGCAATGCGAGCTGCGAGGCCGCGCGCGAGGAAAGCATTGATCATCTGTTGGCGCCTCTGCCCGGCACCGCATACGCTTCTTTTCAGCTGGAGTCCAGACGCGAGCCCACACTACGAGCTAATCAGACCAATCATACGGCATCAGAAGAGCACCAACATCATGTTCGTCACGTTTCTCTACGCGTGGTCCATCATCGCTGAACCAATGTACAGGGGTGCCCAGTGACTTGCGTTTTTAAGTCTGTCTGATTGGTCCCATCAGCTCGTAGCGTTGGCTGCTACACCTTCACGTAACGTCATCACACTTGGGTGGCGCCAGCTTATCTTTCGACGCATTGATTAGACATTAGGCCCAGCCGAAAGCCGACGCAGCACTAATGTCACTCTTTGTCCGCACTCGTTCTCCCTGTGATGACGTCGGAATGCTAGGGCACAGACTTCGATTACTTTACGCTCGGTTTCACCGTAACGTGGCAATGGGCGAACGCTATACGGCCCCTTGTAGCCAATCAGAGCGACGGAGGCGAAGCTCGTGACAGCCCTTACCGAAGGTGCAGGGCCGAAGGCATAACCCGAGCAGTTAAAGATAAGAGGGAAAGAAGGAACTCATCCTCTTACCCGAACTCATTTTTGTTTGACTCAGACGTCGCTTTTTTCCCCCTCAAAGATGAACCCATTTACTCAAACTTCGCACAAACTTGGGCTTTCGTTTCCCTCTTACTCTCTTTCTTGTCCGTGAATTCGACAGGACCGCGCGCGACTACTGAGATAGAGTATAGTCACGTGTCTGCCTCCGGTGCGCTGATTGACACGCCGGGTTCATAACCTTCGCCGCTTGCCAAGTTACGGCGGCCTACACCGACATACTGTTTCCAAGCAAGCCCGCGTTTGCCCACGCCGGGTGTGGTCAGTGCGCGTGCGCAGAAACCAGATTCGCGTGAGGCGAAGCAACTGCGCATGCGTAGTGCCGACAGCAGCGCTAGCGCAGTAGCGTGACGTCAGAGAGTTGAGTTGGTGTATAGATGGTGTTACTTTTGCGCCTGCTTTCGTCCACGCTACGCGACAACCCAACGCGTAAGTAGGTTGCATTGGATTGCAAATAGAGCCACTAATTGAGTTATACGCATAGAAAATCGGCACTCTATTCTCCGATCTGCTAGTGGGAGCCGCCATCGTGGTGCTAGAGTGCAGAGCAGACGCAACTGTCGATCGTCACATTTCAAAAATGCGACTTCCTCAGCTTTACATATGGTGTCAGAATGCTCATCTAGGGGATCGTTTTGCTCTATCGCGTACTCTTTTAACATTTCTGGAGGACAGAAAAGCGTCTTCTGCGATTTCAGATAAGGCTTCAGCACCAAGACGGCTGAAGTGTCGCTACTTTAAAGCGTAGCTTATTTAGTGGCTCTAGTTGCAAACACTCTCCGTGCTTTGAGTAGCTCCCTCTCTTAAAAGCTGGGCTCTCTGGGTTGCCCCCGCAAAAGAGCGCGTGGACTCTCCCAGATTACGTGAGCGGCGCCGAATGGGCAAAGCCGGTCCGTCTCTTACACGCTGTGCGAGTGGATCGGGGATTAACGCCTGTCGAGTTCGTGTTCTCCGACTGCGCTCCGCTGAGCAAGGTCCGCCTGTCCCCTCCCCCCCTTTTTTTTTTTAGCTTTTTTCTCTCGGTGTTCACTTTGGTTCGCTTCGTCGTGTACGCGGGCAAGCTGCTGCGTGATTAAGTAGTACAGCGCATTACGCGCGCGTGGATTAGGCACCGCCGTGTCATCGGCTTTTGTTTTTCCGTAGATACGGGCACGTACACAATCCAGCGCTTTTAAGCCGCAGTCTAAGTGTTCATAATTCACACAAAAGACACAGTGTTTTCCGCATACATAAGAGAGTCTTAGGGAACCGTTTTTGCACATGGGATACGGTACGGTGGGCCCTCCGGTACGAACTGCGCATGCGTCACCACAGGAGACGGGCATGTGCGCACTTCGTAATCGGAGGGCTCATCGTACCATACCTGATGTGCAAAAACGGTTCCCAAAAAATAACTATTAAAGAGATTTTGGGAAGCGTATGATTTGAGCTTCTCTGTGACCTAATACAGAAGGCATTTATCAAAGTGCGCCGTGTATGATAATATTTACGTTCGTACTAGGCACTAGGTGCGGAATATGCACGCCGTGCGGACTATGCGCCGGGTGGGGGGTATGCGCCGGGTGGGGACTATGCGCCGGGTGGAGACTATGCGCCGGGTGGGGACTATCCAAGCAAAAACGTTTAATTTTGACCCCAAATTTGCCCCTGTGGACAATATTCCGCAGAGGCAAGTTTGGGGTCAAAAATAAAAGTTTTTGCTTATATAGTCGGGGTCAAAAATAAAGGCATTTGCTTAAAGGCCGACGACCAGACCCGAGATTCTGCAAGGCAGACGATCCTCCTTGCCATAGGGGAGGAGGAAACAGGCAACGGTGGACGGGGTGGAAAGGGGGCGAGGAGGAAGAGGGAGAAAAGTGGAAAGCGCGAACTGGTCGTCGGTCTTTAAATTGTCCGCACCCAGTGCATTGTCCGCACGCCGTCCATAGTCCGCACCTAGTGCTTAGTACGAACGTTATAGACCCTCTTTTCCGGACTATAGTTCGGAAAATACGGGACGTAAGCGTATTTGTTTCGCGGAATCTGTTTCTGTAGAACACGCTTTCGAGGAGAGCATCCCTCGAATTTCAAGGCGTAAGGACAACATGAGTGGATGGATAAACCAAGTGTCATCAGTTCGCTACCGGAAGAAGGGACATATTATTCTTCCCGCCATCTTGTTTTTTTATGGTGCATTCGTTGTTTCGGGTGTTGTTATAAAAAGGGGACGTGGGAAGAGCACAGAAAAAAAAGGGGGGGGGGGGGCACAGGAGAAAGTAAAAAGAAGAAAGTAGGATGGAAGTCGAGCTCCAAACGAGCGCTTCGACTTCCCCTTCACATTAGCAAAGAGAATTCATCGCAGTGAAGGGAGCGAGGTCGCGTATGTTCGCCCGCAAAAACAGTTCGTTTTCCACACTGGCATGTATGTTAAAAAAAAATCAGATAAATAACCGAGAGTAAATTGTGATGCCAAACAACTTCGCTAAGTATGTTTTTTTGTAAGGCATATGTTTCGTTACAGTGTGTGTTGAAAAGAAATGTTGTGTTTCAGCGGCAGCATCGAACAAATGACTGCGCGCTTGTGTGATGTTGTTGCTTGCTTCTGAGAATCTTGGAGTGACTCTTTTTTCTGCGCGCGCCGGATGGGGCCTGTTGAAGGGCAGTATGTCCCGTAGAATAAAGGGTATCTTAATATTCCGAGATTGATGGTGGAAACGGAGCCGTGTTTTCTAGTTACTGTTTTTTTTTTTTTTTTTTGCTCATTGCCATGTTTACAAATGTGTTTTCTCACTTGAATTGGATTTTACAATCTGTGTGTTACTAGTTTTTTTTGTTTTTTTTATTGTGGTACTCGTCTTTTCTTAATATGCTGTCCGAACTCCTCCCCCTTTTTATTTTTATTTTCTGCTGTTTTTTACTTGATTCTCCAAGTTTGGGGAGTTCTTACATCAGTTTCGTACTGATGAAGATACGCTCCAAGAACTCTCAGATCTCTCACACGCGCAAGCGTGTGAACGCAAGGCATTATTAATGAGCCTATAGAAATATTTAATATCTCTTAAAGGTTCATTCATTCCAAAGTCGTGAGAAATTAACGTATAGTCTATGATAACGCCCGTACCTTTATTGAACATGTTAGATGGCCGTGAATTTCGTAAACTCAGAAACGTTCACTACTATACCGAGAAGGAAGCACATCAAAGCGAATCCAACATCATTCTCGTCCGGAAGTTTAATTTCTTCGAATCGAATCTGAATCTACGAGCGTGCGTTGGCGTACAGCAAGAATATCAAACAGAAACCGTTAAAGTGCGATCCCGGTACGGACAGATCGAAATTAAACCTTAATTAGGGTCTTAATTTTGTCTCTCTTTCTTTAATCGTCGGGGTTGGATGGGAGCTAAAGCGATTAATTATGCAGCGCCCTCCTTATGCGCGCGGGGAATCTCGCCAAGCTTTCTAATGGCCGCTGTGAATAATTAAGGTCAATCTCTTGCACCTCGAAGCAACATCGATCGACGGTCTCTGACGTCTTTGAGTCACCTGGATGGCGTTGCCGTTTTACAGAACTTGTTAACAAAACACTGATTCTTTTTTTTTTCTTTTTTTCATCTGCGAGTTGAACTGTAATTTTCCCGATCGACGGTGTCCGTAGGTTTACTCACTCGGACGACCACCGCTTGCAGTCTAGATACCACCCACAACGCGTTACAACATAAGTAACGCGTTAGAAGTTAAGCGTTGCAACGCGTTTTCTGCAGTCACATCATCTGCTGTGACGGAAATGCAGATTGTCCCGGTTCACCTTTGTACGTTTTTGTTTTTTTTTCTTTTTTTTTCTTCTTTTTTACCTTAAAACAAAAAAGATTTTTTTTCTAGCGTTTTTAGGCAAAGGCTCAGAGCGTGCTCATTACGAGGGTACGGACAGTCACATACACGCTCTGCATGTGGGCTGTCGTCGAAGCCACCGCTGTTGTTGGTCCCCAATTTCCATAAAACATGAAAGGGAAAAAACGACAGCAAGAAGGCGAGGAGGAAAGCTGTCTAGTTTGCGTGTTTAATGTCTAAACTGAAAACAGACGTGCGCGCCGCAACTGTCACGTTTTTATAAACAAGTATACGAGTTTCTTGTGCAGTCACGGCATTCGCACTATCCTGTTTGAAAAGCCCTTTACGTGTGTTACTTTTTTTTTTTTTTTTTTGGTAACAAAAAAAAAATGAATACTTAAAGCAACACGGCTAAGTAAGCATTTTGTCAATTTTTGACAGACTACCCTGCAATTAGACAGTTTATTTTTTTTTTTCAAACTGCAACGATATCGCTTTTAACCCCTACGCGTGCTGTAATTACGTCACAATAAAGAATAGACGAAAAAATGACGAACAATGACTTCACGAAGCTAATCATATGAACACGTATATTCCTGCTTGCATCAACGCTATCTTGTTCTTCATAATGACGGTTGTTTGTACAGGTAAGATCAGTTAGGTTCATTCGGTTAACTTTCCTGCCCTCGTTTGGCTCTACTACAACGTCTGTTCTTGCTAGTTTCACGTAGCTTATTTATAACTCTAGATCCAAAATTAATAATAAAAATAAAAACAATATTATAATAAAATAAAGCGCTTTGCTTGAGATTCGGTACCGAATCACGCACTATATAGGAGTATAAGTATACTTATAGTAATTGCTCTCCCTAACGCGTACATCTGCACACGGTTCGTTGTTTTTGAGTCTACTCGCACAGTCGGAGCACGTTTTGAACGTATGCGCGTTGTTTGCTGTTTACTACTTCGCAGTGAATTATATGAGTGTTAAAGCGCTCCCCCGCCCTCAGTATTGTTACTCAAATGATAACTATAGACACGCTACTTTTTACAGTTTCTCAAAAGATAGCCGTTACCTTGTTTTAATACATTGATTTTTTTTTTCTGGTGTTCAAGTCGGAGTAAACAGATGGCTGATGTGACATCAAAAAAGTCATAAAAGGTACAAGGAGCAAAACAAAGGCCTGAAACGTTAACGAAACAAACTTAGGTGATTTTACTTGTTTTCAGGTTTGCCTGCGGCAGTTACTATGAACGGTGAATGAACGGAGTTGTGTGTTTAGCAAAGGGCCTAGCTCTATCGCGTTTATCTCTTTGACCCTTTCACGGCGATGCGAACACAGCGCGAGTATAAATAAAAACAAAGTGGGAGTTGTGCACGTTTCTCGGAAAAACAAAACAAAACAAAACAAAAACAAAATAGAATTACATCTTATCTCAGTCCGAAAATATGCTACTCGTTCCTGCTGGCTAAAAGTAACTGAGTTGCCACTTGATTATCGCCAAAAGTATGGAGTTAAAATCAATGAATTACGTAAAGTATGGGCATTACTTTATAGGCTAGTAGTTATTTGGTCTGTTTTAGATACATTTTTGTTTTTCTACGACGCCGCAATATATGACTGGGATGTCGAAAGGTTGCATCGACATCAGAGTGCGAAATTCGAGTGCTGCAATTGAGGGAGAAGGGGCTTTACATCGATTTTTCGAGTCAACATCGGCAACCCTCGCTGCAGATACGATTTATCACTCTAAATGTTGACTCTGTTTTTGTTTTTTTCCTTTCTCGATGTTTGGTTTTTCGTTATTCTAGCTGTGTCACTGCGGGGCTCTTTCATCGCTCTAATAAATGGTTTTGCCCGCGATTGAAATGCTTCGAGGCAAAGGCAGCGGGCGTGTGGGTCTCTCATTTTTAACCCTTGGCCCCCCGGTCCGAAGTGACGTTGAAATCCAACAGACTTTCTAGTTCTTCTTCTAACTCCCCAACAAGTAGAAAATCTGGAGTGGATTGTTCGTCGTGGGGCGTAAATATAAGTAAACATAAAAATAAAAGACGTACTTCTAAAAGTTACGAACAGTTTTTTTCCCATATGGGCGAGTGGACCTTTCGGTTCCTTCAAAGAAAAAATTCATTCCATGTCCTTGACATTTTTTTGCAACTTCTGTCTTCAGATTTTTCATCGAAAACAAGTTCAAATGGCCATCTAGGATTTCTAACCCGGGCTTCCTCGACTGTTTGAAACGGTTGTCAAAAAACAAACAACGGCGACAACGAAACGAACCAGAAGAATGAAAGAAAGAAAGATCTAGCTTGGGTAGGTGGGAGAAGCTTATATATCGAAGGAGTATATCTCCGCTCCTATTTGACAACTTGATCGGATTTATAAAGCAACTCTCACCCCTCACCCACCCGCCTATCCCGCCCCCTCAACCCCAACCACATTTTCTTCGATGTAGTTCTTTCTCCCTTTACTTTATACGAGCGTTGTTTAAAGAAAGAAAGTGCTGGGTGAACGTTGAAAGAATGAGAAAAAAAAAAGACATTCAATTCATGTTTTGCTTATAAACCTTTTGCAAGTTTGTTTTGTTTATTATTGAAAGCTGCGGGGACTGTCCTTATAGGCCCGTTCGGCTATAAAACATTTATATATGTACCCAACTGAATGCGGTAAAAGTTTCTTCGCTAACTTCGGTTTTTATTTATTTATTTATTTTTTTTTTTTTTTTTTTTTTAAGGGATTGACGTGGCTTGCACCAATTTCCACTTAGGTAGGTTCGTCCAGTGCAATTCTCCCGGTCAAGAGCTTAGAGTCCGCTTTCCGAATTTTTTATTCTTGTTTCTTCGACGGTTGCTGCTTTTTTTCTTTTTTATTTATTGCTCTATTTCGCAAAGCGAGGCGTTGAGAGGTTTACAGGAAAAGAAAAAAAAACGAAAGAGGGAAAAGTGGAAGTGAACCAAGGGAAGAAACGCTGCAATGGCGCTGCTTTAGGAAAGAGACGAGAGGGGGTGAAAAGTTTGGGGATGAAAATAGGGAAGAATAATATTAAGAAAACCTAGAGAACCATGGCATGTCCTGATACTTTCCGAGAATTTTCAAGCAGGAGATCGTTGATTAAGCGAGTGTCGCCGTCGCAACTACTCGATCCGTGTTGGGAATAAGAAAGCGAGAAGAAATCGGTACGCTTTCAGTTCAGAGTGCGGCGATATTGAAATGTGGTCTACCACCCTGTTATAGTTTCTTTATTTGTTTATTGTAATAGTATTTTTTTTATCGCAGTGTGCTTTACTTTTTTTTAGATACAAATTGTGCATTGCCTAATTGAAAGCAATATTATTTTCTCTACTTAGCGTAGATATGAGTAGCGTATTGTACAGCTTGGTTGGATGATTTTCTTAATTAGAAATACAGGGTGAAACAAGGAGACGCCAGGCTCTTTAAATCGACCGGAAAATTTGGTTTCTTAACCTATCGCGATACGACTTTGTGCAGCGTTGCCCACAGATGGTGCTTTTTTTTTTTTTGTAAAATTTGCAAAGAGCGAACTTACCTGAGGAAAAAGTAAAGAAAGAAAAAGGCTTAGCTCCTATAGAAACGCAGCGACGCCACCGGTCTTCAAACATCACGGCGCCGTTTCGCACGGGAGACAAGAGATGGCGCAAGCGGTCGCGACGCCAACTGTCGCCAACGAACGAGCAGACGAAGCCGAGAGCCGGCGTAATTAGCAGACAAGGAACTGCAGTTCCTTGTTGTTACCGTGCCTGTTTTTGTTTCTGCGACTGCCGCCACCCGCGGAACGCGCTCCGCTTTTGAGTCGAAAAGATTGTCTGCTAAAGACGCTGGCTCTCGGCGCCGTATGCTCGTTCGTTGCGCCATCTCTTGTGTCCTGTGCGAAACGGCGCCGTGTTGTTTGCAGACCGGTGGCGTCGCTGCGTTTCCATAAGAGCTAAGCCCTTTTCTTTCTTTGCGTTTTCCTCAGGTAAGTTCGCCCTTTGCAAATTTTACAAAAAAAAAAAAAAAAAAAGCACCATCTTGGGGCAACGCTGCACGAAGTCGGAGCGCGATAGGTTAAGAAACCGAATTTTCCGGTCGATTTAAAAAGCCTGGCGTCTCCTTGTTTCACCCTGTAGATATCGAAACACTTTTCTATATAGCAATTAAAATCACATACCGATTCCATTAAAAGGTAACGAAAAAGCTGTTGTGTTTTTTTTTTTTTTTTTTTTATCTCTTTGACGTTTTTTCTGTCGATCATTTGATATCCATGCAACAAAACACAACGGCTCAAGAAAAGTCTATGCCTGACTGTTTTTTCTTTTGTTACACTTTTAGATCAAGATGGATATCACTTTACGGCTTCACTGCGTCTTACACTTCTTTTGTTAAAGGGGCGGTGCAACAATTTGCGAACTTTGGCTAATTAATTGCGGGAATTGATCCCGGCCACATATAAAACGAAGGACCGAAAACTATTCTTTCCTGCTTGCCCTAGTTTTCATTAAAAAAAATAAAAGAAATTGGTATCTCTGGCACCCCTCAACTCAACATTGAAGCGGCACCAGCTTCGCCTGTGACGTCATTCGGAGTGGCGGTGGTTTCCGGTTGGGTTCTTCTGGCTTCCGTTTCCCTAGCGCTCGCCAGCTCGCCAGGCTCGCCGCTCTCCCGCCGATTCCCGACCAACATGGCGGCATGGGCGGACGGCCTGAGCGACGTCGAGCGCAAGATGCTTGCGACGCGGCGGGCAGTCGAAGTCGAAGTCGAGGTCGAGACACCAGGAACAATAACGATACCACGATACTACGGACCACGACCAACGCACTCCGTCGAGCGAGGGAAAGACAAAACGTCCGGGTTGCTCGTGTAGCCGCCGTAGGCGTATCGGGCGTCGACGGATGACGGCGACGGCAGGTTTTGTTGACTTGCGGTAGATGGCGCCACAAATAATTCATACCCTTTTAGCGGCAATATTAGGCTTTTGAAGCATTTACCTTAAATCAAGCTTACAATTGCCTAACACTATCACTTACAAAAACCACTTCGAATGACGTCACACCACAGGTTCCATTTGCGGCCACCATGTGGCCGCAGGTTGGGAAAAAAAGCGTTTTTTATTGTGCGATTACGCAGCGAAATAGAGGTATTTTGGGGTATGGTGGCACTTTTTCTCTTACTTATGCCGAAGTAAACAATATAAAAAATACAAGCCGCACATTCGTTCAGTGTTAAAATCATTGCACCGCCCCTTTAATTCTCTCTGTTTCGTATTCATAAATATCTGCTTTGTTTCTTTCTATATTCATTTACAGCTAACCTATCTCAGCTACTTAAAAAGCAGGGAAAAAGCGTAGAAGTGTTGCTGAATTTATTCGGACTATTTAAGTTGGTACATGTAATTGTTCATTGTAATTAGGTACGTGTTTTTTAACCATTCTACGTGTCAAGAAAAAAGGTACGACGCAAGACTGGTTGCTCCTGTTTTTAAAATGTTAATTTAAGAAAAGAAGAAAAAAACTTAGATCTGTGAACCGCCTAAAAACCCCTCGGCAGTTTTTTTTTTAGTCTTTTTTTTAGCTTTAAACATTTAATTTTGCGTGTTTCATCTTCCTTTTTTTTTAGTTCTCGCATTTTTTTATGACGATAACTAACACGTCGGTGAATAGCGCGAACATGCGTTCCCGTTCCCGACGGTTCCTGTCCTTTGTCGTCCAACAAATCCGACAGTCGGGACGGGCACACAGCAGCAGCAGCCGGAAGTGTCCAACAAACGATCCACTTCCCGACATTTCGAGTCGTTTTCTTTTCCGGCGAGGCAGAACCCCGCCCCACCCGACACCACAGGCCACGTCGTCGCCGCCGAAGGACAGGAACCCCCTCTCTGAACCCTGCACCAGCCGCAACACTCGGAGCCGGGGCTAACCTTCACCCTGTACCCGAAAAAGAAGAAGAAAGAGAGAAAGAAAGAAAGGGAAATAGAGAACGGGCATTGTCTTCGTCACCGAAAACGACAGACTCTGTTTTAAACCCAGTATACTCCGAGCCGGAGCTAAACTTTACCATGAACCCATTAAAGAGAGAGAGAGAGAAAGAGAGGTAAAGAAGGGGAAAAAAAACCTGACTGTGATCTCACGACGCATTCAGTCGCGCAGATCAAGCGGTCACACGCCCAGTGATATTCTTTTATGCGACACTCTTTCCCCTCCCAGGGAGACACTATATTAACTAGATGAACCCGACGAGAGTGGTATGTCGCCACAAAAAAGAAAAAAAAAAAAAAAAAGAAACATGACGTTTATCGGGGGAGCGTCAACAATGAAAAAAAAAGGCTTCTCTTTCATTCTCTTTTTTATCCCCTCCTTTCCATCTGCCAAAGAAATGAAAGATGACGAATTCGTCCCGGAGCATAGGCTTCCGCTGTAGAGACGCGTGACGCGTGAGTGGGCAATATTCCGATGTTCGCGAGCGTTTGCTTGGAAAACCGAGGCGTGTTTGTCTGCGGGTTGCTCCTCTAAATGACCATATACCGATTGTCCCTCGGGAAAAACCAGGCTTCAAGAGCGGGGGGTATTGCGCAGGTTCAGAAACCTATTTTTCGACGAACGAAGGCTCTACGAATAATTCCTTTGCCCGTCAACGCCAGCGTGACGCCAAAAACACGAATTAGTGTACACGGGTCATTTCGTCTGTTTGTTACAAATGTCTTCGGTGGACTTGGGTGGGTGTCAGTGTCCGTAGTGGTAGAGGCGCGGCCAAGACGTTCTTTACGCGACGTTAATTAAAAAAAAATGATGACAATAGGTGTGTTCGTGGGAGAGCTGTAAACAAACTGGGCTACATTGCTGGCGAACACGACAAAAGCCTGTTTCATGTGTGTCCCTTTGACGTTATTTGGTTTTGTTTTTCTAGCTTTCTTCAGCATCAAATATCTGATAAAAAAAAATCACTTTTTTTATACTAACAGGTTATGGTTACACCATAGCCTCCTCTATACTGACAAAGCCTGGCAGTTCGACGACGGAGCCATAGAGTGCTCGGTCGCAGATTTGGAGCGCGAGGATCTGGTAGCACAGAGCATTCCTCGGGGAACCTGGACGTCAGCGCACAGCTTTTGAAGCGGCGAGGACCCGAAACACACTTGTTCGCTCGGGAGAAGTGTGTTTCGGTGTCTCGCCGCAGCGGTACGCCAGTCACGTGGCTCTCCTCTCATTCATTGTCTGCCGTTTCACCTTTTCCATTTGGGCGGCCGCTTCTCGTGGCGATCTGCAAGGCTTTGTCAGCATATAGGAGGCAATGGTTTCGTTCATTTTGTTCCAAACGCTTTTGTTCCCTTTTTCTTTTTTCGGAAGCGCTTGAAAGCGCGTTTTCCGGCACGAGCTTTTGCCATTGACAATGCTTCGACAAAATTTTCTTATAGGCTTTTTTTTCCCCGATCGTACGTGCAATGGGCATTGGGTACTAACTACCATAGTCTATGGCTTCGTCATCGAACTGCCAGGCTTTGTGAGTATACAGGAGGTTATGGTACTACAAAAATCCTAAGTTTAGAGCGGCTCACAATCTCTGTGGCGTAGATCAACGGTAACGCCTCCGCTTCGCAATCGGCGGACCCAGGTTCGATTTCCGCTAGCGGCGGGCGATCTTTTTCACAGATTTGGCAACTTCGACGACGGACACCCTACATCGTCAGCGACAACTAGTACAACGTCGACAACGGACGTCATTTATAGTGGTTGGAAAAACCCATAACAGCTATCGCTGTGAAAAAAAGAGTTCGATTTAATGCGTTTAATAGTGCCAACGATTGACGTCTAAACTCTCATCAACTGCTCGTCACCACCTATGTGAGTCGTGCACTCAAGCGGGTTGTTAGCAGAGGATGCAGGATGATGACGAACAGTGCTTCGTGCGTGATATTGAGACATTTTGCTACTTTATGACTTAGGACAGTCAATAGTTTAGATGACCATCGCCTATATTAAGCTTCGTTGTGTCGTATTGTGTTGCCTAAATGAGCGGGTAAAAATATGTACAGCTCACGCGTATACAGACCCACACACAAAAGAAGCATAGCCATCAACTTGACTTTGAGAGAATGATATGCAGCTGTTAACAAACGCGTACTCATAATGTATTCCTTTATTCGTATAGTTAGCGATTCGAAATGCGCTAGTACGTTTGAAACCAAGCGTCGGAAGGGTACGCGCGCGGAAATTTATATAGAAAACGTTCCCTGCGTGGCATCATGTACGCAACGTCCGTAGCCCCAAGACCCCTTGAAACGAACAAAAAGCCGTAAAAGCTCATTGACGGGCTCCCATTTGAGAATAGAATCACGGAATATCCGAACGATGTTCGCGTGGAGAGCACGAAACGAATCTGCCCTTTTAAGGGTTTCAATTCAGAGCGTCAGTTTCCCGCCGTTGACGGACGCAGACGCCATTGTGGTACGAAGCGACACTAATGCGTCGCTGAGAGACTTGGGTGGTTAACAGCTCGGATTGGATACGCCCGCGGGGTTGGGATTGGTCACGGGAAAACCCCGGGTTCAACGCAGAACCGATCTTGCATGTCGCCATTTTGGCGAGGCACGCGCGCTTTAGCCACGTGCGAGATTCGCTTCGGATCGGGAGCGCGTGCATCGAAGATGACGCTGGGGAAGGGGGGAACGAAGGTTGTTATTATTTCGGTCGTTATACTAAGTTTCATCTCAGACTTGCACTGAAATCTAAGCTGATCGACGATTTGTGGTCGTAGCTCACAAGGACGCGCTCGCTCGTGTAACACAGGGAAACTAAAGCGTAAGGCGTTCTGGTGGTGTTTCCGTGGCACTAAAGCCCGGGTCCCACTGCATATAATACATCGTGCAAAAGACAGTCTGCAAACATCAGTCACCGCGATATTCGTGGTTCTTATGCCGCGTATCAGGTATCCCCTTGAACTCGTTACCATGCGGCATTCGAAGCGCGCATCTCGTGGTGACCTGCATTCGAATCTGTTCGCAGACTGTATTTTCGTGATCCCGGCTTAGAGCTGTTGTCACACATGCTCACACATCCCGAATAACATGCGGTGTGTGCAAAAGACATGACGTAAGAATTACCTGCGGACAAGCCTCAGTCATGTTCGAAGCATGTTTGCTTCAGCCATGAGCATGCTAGGAACATGTCTGCAGAACATTTTTACATGACCTATGTGACAGGACCGCCATACAAGGAAGGAACACACCACCAAACAACGTCTGCAATTTTTTGTATGATGTATTAGCAGTGTGGCCACGGTTTCGACGGGATGTTGAAGCGGTTAGAACTCCCGTGGAGAATCACACCATTACAAGAAGCATAATACAGAGTTCAGATATGTGGTACACTATTTAGAAGCCCTGTGACGCGTATTCAAAGAGGCAATAATTTGCATTTACGTAATTAGCCAATTAGAGTGTCGAGTGGTATCAATGATTGGTTTCCCAGTCGCTAGCAATTATTTGTTTGCTTTTTTTTTTTTAGATTTGTTTTTGCATTGTGGGGTAGTATGTGAGCAAGATCTTCTGTGTATGCCAAATTGAACTTCATTCGATATTTAAGAACCCTATACAGCATGACTTTAGTTGGTTTATGACACAACTATAGTACGTTCGATCTGTCAGTCACTCATTCAAACTCCTATTCGACTCATCGTCGCGTGGCAACACAAACGAAGGCACAATGGTTACACTCCAAACGAACGGAAGATGCGGGAATACGAAAATAGAACCTCCCCATCTAAGGCCTTTTGTAGACTGGTCGTCACGGCAATGCAAGCTGGCGCCACGACTTTAAACCGTCCCTTTTACGAGTAACAAAAATGTAAGCTGAGCAAAAAGACTCGTTCGTATTGCCGACACAATTGTCGACATTACAAATCCCCGGAACTCACTTTTTTTTTTTTTTTAACGTGCGTATAGTTACGTAGGTAAATTTAAGAAAAATAAACATTAAGCGTAGAAAATTGGTCTCAGTAACGAAATGCATACAGCTCCACACAAGTGGTTTCGCGCACGTTAGGGGTCAATTTCTCGCAACGACTCTCCCCAGAGAAAGAGAGAGAGAGAAACAGAGCATCACAGTTCCTGCAACCCTCAAACTTGGCGCACACGCAGAGTGGACCTCACACATCCACACACGCAACGCGAGCAGAGCATCGAATGCTGCACAAAAAGCCCCAAATAGATCTCGAATTGATTAGGGCGAAACGAAGCGTTTCTTTTTCTTCTTCGCCGCCGAAAGGCGCCATCGGTTCGGGGGAATGTTAAACTGCTGCTTTTTGCGGCCGACCTCCACAATGGTCGGTGCATCAGAGCCGGCGCCGCGGCAGATTGTGCGCATGAAAGCGTCGCTTTTGTTGCTACGCGCAGACACCTTCTTCGTATAGTATGCTCCGTTCACCCTTAGGATGACAGCGCGGTCGAGGCTCCGTGCTCGATGTACCAGTCGCAAGTTTGTCTCGCGTCACGTGATCAAATTCTCGCACCCCATACCGACAACTGATCTCCAGTAGGGTGCTGGGTGGTGTATTTAGAAAAAAAGGTACGACGCCACCGGAAGTGAGCGGCTTGTCCCGGAAGTGAGCGTTTAACAGGCTTTCCAATTCTTCCTAGCCGCTTATTCCGAACAATGCTCCAGGCGCTGGATTTTTTTCTCGTTATTTTAAGAGGGCATGCTTGTTGTGCAACAACAGAGCATGCAGACCCGAGAAAATTCTAAGAAGCCATTTGATTTGTGAGAATTATCCTAGTTGATCAAGTGTGCATGTCCCTCGTTTAAATGCCTCGATTTCGGGATTTCATTCTAAAGAGGGTTATTAAAACGCATTTAAAGCCGCAAGGAAGCGCGGACCAAAGCACCGACTGAATGCCCTAAGAAAAATAAACAGCAAACACCCGACTTCCAGGGCAAGCGTCGAACTTCAGATGGCTTCACTCCCGCCCAGGTCGGAGAGCGGCTAAGCGCCATCCATGCAGCGAGTAGCGAGTGGGTTCAGGTGGGGAAAAAGAAGGTGTCTGATTGGTCGTGAGAGCGCGTAGCTTCCACCCGCACTGTCAGCTGAGGGGTGAAGGGAGTCGGTATAGCTACCGCACGCCCGCGCGTTGCCGAGCTGTTTCGTTCACCAGCGCAGTGCGGAAACCAGTTTTCGCGCGGCGGTTTAGCCGGGTTCGCAAACGTCGGACATGACTGAAAACCTACGGGCGCGTGGCCTTCGTCGTTGGTCGGTCCGCGTTTGAATGCCGCATCGTCATGAAACGTTTATGTAATTTCCCAGCGATGGTCCGGGCTTCAGTATAACAACGCGTTTCTGACGTCACGCCACAGCGTGACGTCAGAACGAAGCATCCACAGAAGCTTTGTTCTTTAAAAATAAAACAGGTTTCTGCGCATGCGCAGTCGTTGTGGGCAAACGTGTTTCTTTATAAACATCGCGTTCACGCGTACTCGCATAGAGCGTTACTAGGAACGAACTTCTCGCAGCAACAAAGTAACAATGGCTACGTGATCTGATAATACGTCAGCAAATGTAAATCTGCAGAGAGTTTTTTTTTTTTCGATGCCGAGTTACGCGCGTGAAATTATCTAAATTATTCCTGGCATCTTTTTTTTTTTTTTTTTGCGTGCGCCGGTTAATGACAGAGCAGCATATCAACCACGCTTCTGCTTCAGCATCAGATGGAGCAGTATTCCAACCACAGAGTTTCTGATTTCGTTGTCGAAATCACAAGTGTGATTTCCACAACGAATGTATAATCGAATAATTATACATTCTGCGTACCATCTTTCGTATAATTTGTTAAGTGCAGTGCGAGTTAGTGGCGGTCACGGTACAGTGAAGGAAAAACAAACACAAAAAAAGACACACGTGTGCTTTCTTTTTCGCACTTATGTTTATGGGCCCAGTGTTAGTGAGTGAGCTCCAAGTCAATTACATCTTTCTATTTTTTTTCCTTTCCTCTTCTCACGTATCTTTATTACTCTTCCTCAACTCAGTCTCCAACCAAGGCAGGCCACCATGGATAACCTCCGTTATACATTATACGTTTCACTTGTTGCTACAATCTCTTTCCTAATCGCTGCTCGATAGCTCCGTCGGATAGTAGCATTCACTGCGTTCAGACTTAAAGTGCTGAGGGATTCTTTTTCTTTTTTTCTAATTGACCTCTTCCGCATACCCACGGCACCAGGTGGTGGCTGCACGAACCGAAGACCCAGGAAGTGACCTAAAAAAAGTCAAATTGGACGTTCAGTGACTTATACAGCGTAAGGTCGGTTTGCCAGGATAGGGCGACACTGGTTTACACGTACATTAGCAATTTTGCCAGTGCAGTACGACCGTTAGCCAGGGGTCTTCAACGAGCATCACGCAGTAGTGATACACGACCGCACGCCGGTACGATGCTCATCCAGATCGAAACGGGCAGAGGTGGGGCTCGAACCCAGGATCCCTGGGTTCTGCAGCGCGAGCTTTCGCCCCACGTACTCCGAACTGGTGTGCGCTGGGCCACTCGGCCACCGATCCCCCGGGAAGTGACCTGCCTGCGCTACCAATCGATAATGGGAGTTACGCTACCAGTTTCTTCGCTCTCTGAGCTGCGGCGCGTGCTCAACGCGACCTTAAAGAGGGGCATCCGTGGCGTCCACCCAAACGTCCCGTTTTTCTTTCCGTCCACTTTCTTTTTTTGCGTAACACAATTATATATATGCTGCAATTACGTGTTCTAATCGCTGATCCAACAGCCTCCTTCCCAATTTCCTCGATTTTTCGTGCCGACTTCCGCCGCATGGCATCGGGCGCTCGCGCGTGCGCAGAACGCTTCTCGGAAAAGGTCCATTGTGTCGGAAGTTTGTTTGTGATGCTAAGTTTATGCTGTTATGATCCTCTGTATTTGGGAACAACTTTTTTTCTGGCATTTCAGAGAAATTGAGAACAGCGCGAGCAGAGCTCTGATCGGCGTTCAATGTGCGCGACCGCACGGCTGCGCATATAGCTTTGGCTTCCTTGCCACGAAACGTTGCCCCGAAGTATAGCAACGACATCATCGTAAACAAAGATGGGCAGTATTTCAAATACAATTATTTGAAATACGCATTTCAAATAATTTGTGTATTTTGCATTTGTATTTAATTACAAAGTGGGTAATGTATTTGACGTGTGTATTTAAATACTAAAATGTGGGTATTTCAAATACAATTGTAATTAAATACAATTTTGTGGGCGAAAATACATCTTGTTTTTATGCATATGGAGATATAGTCTTCATCCTTTATTCGGCCATGGGGCTTGTTTCTTTTTCTCCTCCGGCTTTATTTTAAAGGCACTGTCCAGAGCAGGAAGAAAACTACGTTCTGCACCGAATGCAGTGTCTCTCAATCAAGCACAAGCGTTTAGTGACTTTGTGATTACGGTGGTAGTCCAGGGCGAGAATAGTGACGAAATCGACGTTCACAGGCAGACTGGCTAAATAAGTGCCTGCGACAACTTGTGATGCTTTCCAGCCTGATTTACATACATACTTTTGCCTGGAATATTCAAAATGCGCGGGTTGTCCAGATTTTCCTAACTGGTGCGAGTTGCAACAATAAAAAATTCTCTAGCTAGTGCTGTGCGTCTTGGTCGTCTCGGGTTTTTGTTGGTCTATACCAAAATGTAATCGACAAAAAAAGCTGCTTGAAGCTCTGTACTTTTTTCACCTATTACGTCCATGCTGATTACATTTTTTCGTGATTATATTTCTTTTACGTTACCAGAGCCTCGCAGACTAACTCCCGAGTGTGCGATGCAAAATTGAAATGAGATACCCAGAAACCCTTTGCAGGTGCCCTGAAGTCGCTGACGCAAATTTTGAGGAATGTATTTGGAAAAGTATTTGGAGGAGACCAAATACATTTGGTTGTATTTGTATCTTCTACTTAAATGATTTTTTTGGAAATGTAATTAGATTTGTAATTAAATACATTTTTGACGAAGTATTTTGTATTTGTATTTCGATACATATTTGCATGTATTTTGCCCATCCCTGATCGTAAACAATGAGCGGATAAATCGAAACGTGCGTGTCGTGCACCCTGCTTTTATTGAACATCGTAAGCAGTATAGTCTTAGGTCTGTTGTATTCCGACAACATATTCCTTTCGGGCAATCCTATTTAGAACCAAATAACAAGAGCTCTAAGCCGCCTAAAAAAAGAAAAAGATTATATTTAACTGCCTCGATCGTCGCACTTTTATTTATACGAACTCGAAGCAGTGTGTGATCATGTTAAAATATAATTCTATTTTTATTATTATTATCATAATTATTGATATGATTATTTATACCACCACGAACGCAAATGCTGAGAGCAAGTTGTCTGCTTCCCGCGCGGGAGCTGCGGTGACGTCAGAAGAACGCCTAGCTCTGATTGGCTTTGATCGAAAGGATAGTGCATATACCTCGATGCCAGATGCCTTGAGGTCTACCAACTATTCTTTTCCAATCGGCCAATAATTGTCGGTGTTCTGACATTATCGCAACCCCTGTGCAAGGAGCAGACGAACTTGCCTTCCGCACTGTCACTGGCAGTCAATCTAGTAACGTTGCAAGCAGCTTAAAAGAAACGCTTATTGCTATGTGGTTCGTTTTTTCGCGTTCTTATTAGCCATTGACTGCGGAGTGACAAGAAGGTGCTCATGCGTTTTTAACACTGTCCGTGGTTGTAGCTGCCGTTATCTTTTTACTCACTGTTCGTCAAAGAGTGAGCAGAGGCAAAGTCAGCTGCATTGCGTCCATACCTGCTAACCATTACAACAAGAGCTCGGTGATTTGCCTTCCCCCAGCCGCTCTTATCTCCTCCTCCTCTCTCTCAGTTTCTATACGTATGGCAGAAGGTTCCAATATCAGGATTAATTCAGCGCTGGGAAAGACCCGAAAGACCCGAAGGTGTAGGAGGGTCGCGCCGAGCCGCTCCCAAGATGAAGCCCGCGTCGGCAGCGAGTTCATCGCTGAACGACCCGTCTACCGCCGGTGAAGCCAACCGCGGTGTTTGAATCGCAGGGGCGGGGGTGAGATAGATGATACGGTCTTTGCGAGTGGCGTAGCGGTGGAGGGTTTCGAGGTAGCGTGTGTGCCTCCGCATGTCGGGGGCACGGCTGTTTCGCTCCAGCTGACGCCTAGAGCTATTCGGCTCCTAACTCGGTGTGGCGGACGCATCCAGCGTCTCCGCGGAGCCGGTGGCGGCTCCGTCTTTGAGAACGGGTTTAGGGTCCGCTGGTTCCTAATGGAACTTGAGTGTTCGCGCCTTTCTCCGTCTTCCTCGTCGCCCGTATCGCTGCCGCTGCACCACGTCCCCCCGCGTGTTCTTTGCTCGTGTATGCCTGCGTGTGGATGTGTTTGTGCGCGTATGTATAGGCCCGTGCGCGTATGCATAGGCGTGTTCGCTTGTGTGTGTGTACTTATGCCAATGTGCGTGCGTGGGCTGGTTCAAGGGTTTATCCAGGACCAACAATCTGGGGTTCGGGGAAGGGGAGGGGAGGGGGGGGGGGGTATGCTATAAGTGTATGCACTTTGGGGAGGGGGGGGGGAGATTTGTTGGACGGTGTTGTTGGATTCAGCTTGGGGTTGTGTCCGCGGGTGTGTATTAGCGAGCATGTGAACGTATGAATGACGATGGTAAATGTCCGGCTTAATAATTCCCGAGGCACACGCCTCCCACCCATCCCGAACATTCTCGGGCATCAACGCCTCGGCACACAAACTAAATCGAGAATTTCAATTGAACAACAATAAACATCGCAATCTTCCCAGGCACATTTTAGATGACAGTCATATGATATCAATAAGAGCAGCAATTAAACTTTTGAACGTGTAAAGCTTTTACTTCACCGATCTACAAATTTGTTTGCATTGAATGTCACAGTCGAACACTCACAAACTTCTAAACTTTTTTTTTTTTACAAAATATTATAATTTTTTTATTATTGTAGTTGCCTGGGTATCATAGAACGCAAACCAATTAGAATTTTGATGTTTCCTATAAATCTGTTTATTTCACAGAATGATCCAAAAAGTTGGCCATGAGTTTGTCTATCCATGCGTGCGTGGTTTTTTTTTTTTTTTTTTATGATTTCGTTGACGGCAGCAGTCATCGCATAATAGGTGTCTGCCTTTTGTCTGCGCATACTACACGCACCGATAGATCTTTTTTTTTTATGTGTTTGAGTTGACGGTTCGAATTGTATACGAGAGCGTTTAAATCAGCAAACACTGGATCATTCTTGCATGCTGATTTCAGAAGCGCTTTCCTTCAGATGTGCGCGCCTCCATTGTTTTGTGACTGGTCGAGCGTCTCGTTCGGAAATTTACAGTCGTCACGGACACATAATTACCCGTCATTAGAGTGTCATTAAATACATTTTGTCTACATATTATTGTGACCGTCTAGAAAAACACAAAATATACAAGAAAAGAAAAAAGATATTCGCTCGGACGTTCTTGCTTTTGACTTAGTTCACGGGAATTACAATTCAGAATTTCGCGACGTTCTCTTATCTTCGCGCGCTTTATTATTCTATCCCCAGCCTGTGAAGGTTCATCTTATCCCTGCATGCGTGAACCGTGCCTACATATGTGTATATCGTATCATGCATGCAGCCCCAAGAGCTTTTTGAAGCGTAAACCTAACGGGTCACCTACAGGACGCACTTCGTCGACCGCTTTAAGAGCGAATGTTTCGCATGCAGCTTTCAGTAAATATACGCGCGTCTTTGGGTGCATATATATAGGAGATTGAGATTGGTCCCATGGCCCTTCCAGGTACATGCGAAGACGATCTTGAACGACGCGTCTCATTTGAGGGCCTCCGTCGGTATAGACGTGCGCAATTCGCCACCCCGTATGTTTGAGAGACGACAGTGATCGATGCCAATATTTCTTGACCGCGCGACGGGCTTCAATGTAGATTCATGCCAAAAAGGTGTTCGCATTTTGATTGGACCCTTATATTGAAACACGTGGTGTGTGTGTGTGTTTGTGTTCATGCATAGAGTCTGGCACCCGCTTGTCATCAATGCAACACGCTTTCCCAATCTTGTAAGTACGCTATGGTGATTCTACGCAAGGGTAGAAATATAATAGAAATACGAAATGGAATCTAAATTAATAACACTGTAATAAAACGTCTCGCGATAGCTTCAGAGAGCGTTTGAGGATAGGTCTAATATTATTTGAGAATATACTTTCGGAATGATTCGAAAATAACATCGGAAAACTCTTGTACTTGTCAATTCATTTTAGTCCGGGCCCGCAGTCTCGTGTACCAATCATAATCACTTCACGAACTAATAGAAAGTTACGAACACCTAGAAAAACGCGTTGCAGGTTTTGAGGGCCTTGCTAAGAAGTTAGAGGGGCGTGTCGACGACCTCGGGAGCCGCATGCGGCGATGCAATCGTGTGTTTTACGGTATGCCTGGGAAAAGCGAAATGAATCAAGGGAGGAAGGGAAGAATCATGTCTTCGAAATTTGGGATGGAGTCATGAAGATTAACCCAACTTTTATTCAAAGGGTACATCAAATTGGTCATTTTATAGGGGCCAATTATAGAGGCTAATTATAGTCAATTTCATGTCGTGGACCGATAATGAACCTATTTTACACTTCGAACTAAAATTTAAAAAGAAATACTAACTTCAGTTTGTATGGAAACTAGCGATTCACTGCGCGTAAAAAAAGAAAAAAGACGCATGCTATGAAACTTCTTTACAGAAATGACGCAATACAAAGGCAACAAAGTTTATATTTCGCATGATAAGCTAGTCGTGAACGGAAAAACCTTTATCTAAGATGCTGAGCCCAAAAAACAATACTAAATAAAAACATTTTTTTATTTGGTGATAAAAGCACAACGTCAAAAGAATTAGCTATTCTATTTGCCGGAGGAAGACACCTCAGCAGATGTACATGCTCCCCCCACTGTATAGTTGTTAATTTGCCGCAGTATGAAATAAATAAAGGTGACCATTTTTTTTCTTAGTAGAGACATTAAAGCCAAGCATAATCATGGTCACTGAGTCATGGCTCAATGATTCAGTGCTGAACAGTGAGGTATTTTCAGAAGGTCTCACCATCTATTGTAAAGATCGCCACGCGCATGGCGGTTATCGACAGACGCAAGATGGCCGAGCAGCAAGCTCCTTGTATCACAAAATTTTATCGGATTTGTGTGGTGCCGAGTTCAGGTTATCTAAGGAAGGCGCTCTTGTCCTCGGCATCATTGAAGAATTAAAAAAGTCAACAACGCTCAAAAAAAAAAAAAAAGAAACACGTCCCGTACGGATTGAGGTAGTATCCGTAAAGCCTGGGTCACAAAATGCAGTGTGCAAACAGAATCGGGCGCAAGTCACCACGAGATCCCTAGCTGCTCCGAATGCCGCATGGCAATGATTTCCAGAAGAAACTTGGCACGCGGCATTCGAACCACGGATACTGCGGTGACAGATGTCTGTAGACCGTCTTTTTCTATGATGTGTAAGCAGTGTGACTCCGGCTTAATAGAAACATTGCGCCCCTGTATTTCCCATTATCATTCCGCACCTTAGCAAATGAAAGAAAAAGAGAACGGCCAGTTCTTCTTCGTTTGTATTTGTATTCCTTTATTTAGATTAACAACTAGCATCAACCAAGGGACTCCACTTTCTGACGTCATAACAAAGCGGTAACGCCAGCTGTAGAGCTGCGCGTTCGCCTAAACTTCGTTCTTAAAATAAATAATAAATAAATAAATAAACACATTTTAGCGCATGCGCATTGTGGCCTTTTCCGTAGGCATATAATTTTGTTTTCTCTCAAAGTGTATTTACAACTACCATGGAAGAAATAATAAAACTGTTTAACCCCCCCCCCCCCCTTTTTTTTCAAAAAAAAAAAAGCTTTGCACGTTTTGGGCACTATTTTCACGTTTCCTCAAAATATATATCAGAGGACATGATAATGCCAGTGATTTCGATTACATGAAGAAAATACATTTTCCAAATCCTTTTCCCTCCTCTCCCCGGGGCTTGGCCTAGGTGTGCACACCCTCCGTTTATACCGCACCCACCAGGGTAGGCCGGCACTACGTAGGCCCCCGACGCCAACGGCCCAAACCCTGCCCCACGCACAAGGTGCGGATATCGGACGCGCCGAGAGATGGCGTGATTGCCAGGGCTGCTACCGTCCCATTGGTCGAGCGGCGCTCGAAGGGTGGCCGCCTCGGCGTCGCCCTGGCAACGGGCCTTCAGTGGCCGTCGGCGAATCGCGCCAAGGTATATTCGATCGCTTGTGCTGGAAATTGTCCATTAGCGGTCCCCCGATGACCCGGACAAACCTTTTAGGCTCTTTCTTTTTTATTTCTTTTTTTATTCGGCCAGCCCAGAACTGGGACTTGCTCACTCGGCGGTCCCTCGGCATCCAACGGGCCTCGCTTTGCGCAGCGTCTGCGATCAATATGGCGGAAAGAGGCTCGCTCTTAACGCCAGGCGGCGCTTTTAGCGCTCCTTAACGAAGTTTGGCTCTTAGAGCTCTCTCTCTTTCTCTCTCTAGCTCTCTCTCTCTCGACGTTGAACTCTCGCTTTCAGTATACCCATCTCCTTCTCGCCAACGATCGACGAGCTTTGCAGGCTTGGTGCAATACTACAGGAGCGGTGCCAGTTCTGGCTCGGGTCCTTTGCGCGCTGAGCCGAAAAGGCAGCGGCGCTCTTGTCAATTTACGCGCGGATGCGGTGGAAGATGAAAGCTGCACGTCCGACCGCTCGCTTGAAAAGAGGGCCAAGCCGAAATCAGAGGGGGAAAGGCGAGATGCTGATTGGGAGACGAAAACGCAAAGTGGTTGCGAAAACTGTATGCTTGTGGTGTGTTGGTCGGTCATCTTTAGTTTAACGGCACGCCGCATAGTAATTGCGTTGTTTGTTTGGTTCGATAGTGGGAAATCAGTCAGCCCTCGTGGGCGTCTGGAATTTCTTCGGTAGATGAGAAATTTAGCCAGCACAGTACAACCGCTAGCTTGGGGTATTTTAACGTGCAATGACGCAGTAGTAATTGAAGTGATACACGACGCACGCCGGTGCAATTCCTATGCTTATCGAAAGGAGCGGGGGTGGGGATTGAGGCCAGGGCACTTGTGTTCTGCCTCGCCAGCTTTCGCAAACTTGACGCTCCTAAAGGAACGTAAACAGGCGCGAGTATTCGTAACTTGGCACAGTAGGTGCGCGTTGCCTGTTTCTTCGTTACAGAATGCGTACGAAAATTTCTTACGTTTGTTATATGTAACGTGTTACTTTAACGTTTTTTTGTTTTTTTTTCGGTGGGGGGTATTAGTGTTTTTCCGAAATTCCGCCAAGAAAAAATATTTTTTTTGTTAAAAATACCAAGAAGATACGGCGTCACAGCATTCGAGGCGGACTTGGAAAAACCAAACTGAGCAAACATTTTACCGCGCACAGTTAAAATTAAGTTTATAAGTATGTGGTTACTGAGACTGCGAAGAGTTGTGGTGAGTTGAATACTTTCAACTAGCAGTTGCTTTACCGGCCGTCTTCGCTCTAGCGACTCCGATGATGAGCCGGATATGTGAAGTTTGGCAGACACTAACTGAAAATAGCTCTAAAAATTATTCATTCTGAGTGTTAATCAAACAGAGAAGCTCTGCATACGTCTGCCAGTAATATGTAATTAACGCTGCCCACATCTTGAAAGGTTTCGATGCGCACAGTCTATCCATGGCACAAAGGCGTGCGTAAAGCCTGCTGAGAGTTGGCTTTTGTGCAGTACACGCTTGTGTGCCGTGAAGCCCACCCCGCATCACGCTGGTCTGGCACCGACGAACCGCTTGCTTATGTATGTGCACACATAAAGGTCCTATAGCCCTAGTAGTTTAAGCAAATAGAACTTAAAGGTTTCTGTTCAAAGCAGAATATTAGAAAAAAATGAAATTATTTTTTGTTATTGCTCGGAACTAAATGACAAAGCATCAAATGCTTTCTTGGAGTAAATTCTTCTGCATTCGATGCAAAAAAAGAAAAAAACACTTAAAAATTTTTTTTTGAAAACGGGAGTTGCTGCAGAGTCAGCCACCTGCCAAGTTGATTTCGTCTCTCGGTCCAGCTCCGTCATAGTGTCTTGGCATGGCGTCTTTTGTTCAAAAAAGAAAAAAAATAACAAAAAGAGGGGGTGGAAGAGGATGACGAGACCACGCTGACCACGCTTCAGCGTCGCATGCCAACATGCTTCTCGCTCCAGCTGCGTTGTCGCCCGCGGCGTCGGGGGTACTTGAGTCGAAGCTCGGCATTGCAAAACGCTTTAATAAAAGCATTTTATTTTTCGGGCATAACTGGGCGTCTGAGTAAATGCTGTGCATTCATTCTCGTTTTTTAGTTCGAATACACTGATACAAACTTACACGCGAGAGCGCACACGCGCAAACGCAAACATACAAGCACCAAAGAAGAACACAGGCACACCCTCACGCGTCGCACACACGTACACAAACGCACAGCGCACACACATACATACACGAACAACAAAAACACACCGATTTAGGGCGCTCTAGAAGGTACCCGAGCTTTCCCGATCGCAGAATCTCGGGATTATATACGACAGGCCACAAGCGGAGAAAGCTGGAACAGCCGCGTGAGTGAGCCCACACCGTTTCGGCGCTGTTGAATCATGCGGGGATCTGCAGCCCAGCAGCGACCCGCGCACTCGCAGCGTTGTCAGACGCTTCACGTGAAAACAGAGACGCATCCGCTTTCCTGCCCCCCCCCCCCCCCCCCCCCCTCTTTGCACGCTCTACAGGTCTCTGTCGGGGAGTGCGAGGCGGCGGGCGGGCGCTTGAGCGCGGGGTCGCTAAAGAGGTCCTGACACTAACAAGATTTCTCGATTTCAAGAGCAGGCGCCGCCGACCACCCGATCTGTCGTCCCACCTCTTCCCACACCTCCCTTCTTTCTTTCTTTTTTTATTATTTATTTATTATATTTCCTCGTCTGAGCCTGTTCGGATGGAAGGAAAGTTTTATTCGCGGTTCCCCTCCAATTTTTGTCAATCTGGCCGATAACATCACCCGGATTTCTACTACGGTGCTAAGCCTTACTCCCATATATTCGGTGGCGTATTTTCGCTCATGCATTTCTCGCTGCATATACATCAACGTGTGACTCTGACGTCACACCGCAGCGGTGGCGCTGCTGTCGGCACGGCGCATGCGCAGTCTGGCTCCTCCGCGAGCGCAGCGCCCACACCTGGCTTGTTTGTATACACATAGCGTGTTGGTCTACACCGTTACAACGTATCTGCTGCTCGAAAAGAAAATTTTGCTGCAGCATTCACTCTTTATATCAACCATGTTAACCTTACAAAGCGCACCATGTAACAGTGATGTAATGACGTCGTGGGAAACCGTAACTGCTGACCTATACAGTATCGAATAAAGAAAAAAAAAAAGCGCATCTCCACGTGGTGAATGATGATGATTGGGGCGAAGCTCTGGTGGTGCTTGTCTGCGTAGACGCTGAGCCGCAGCATGCCGAGCCTTTCGTTCGTTTTCATCCATGTCAGAAAGAGAATGTGTGGTATGGAACGTGGTTATATGCGCATTTGAGCATTTGACCGCATCGTGACATGGATGAAAACGAACGAAAGGCTCGGCATGCTGCGGCTCACCGTCTACGCAGACAAGCACCACCAGAGCTCCGCCCCAATCAACATCATTCACCACGTGAAAATGCGTTTGTTGTTTTTTTGTTTTGTTCTTTGCCCTACACGAGCACGGGAGCACGTGCTCACGTGCTCGCGAGCACGTGAGCTTACGAGCAGGAGCACGTGCACCCAACGGTGGACGGACATACGGACATGGCTAGCCCTTAAGGAGCTTCGCCCCTAAAAGTGACGCGTACAGAGAGTGAATTAATAGATTAAAGCCAATTAGTTATAAGAATAATGCGCAGCAGAAAGGGGGCATTGTTGTGACATAGCCGAGATTCTTATGAGTGTTTGTGAATCTGCGCGTGCGGAAAAACCGTTAGAAGGGGGAGCCGTGGTTGTTGATATGTATGTCGAATACAGCACACATCATTGTTCTGACGGTTTTCTTCCCAGCGCCAAGCGCCCTCAGGACCCGCCAAGTGCGTCATCGAAATGAGACTGCCTAGACCAATCCTTCTTTTCCTGGCTAATGTGGGGTTGACTAGGCCTGAGATTGTCACATGCAAGGAAGAGAACTTGCTGTCTAGTTGATTTTCCCACACATGAACGCTAACAAACGCATCAATGCCCTTGCGTTAAATGCACTGTAGCAAAAAAAAAAAAAAAAAGTTTTTTTTTTTTTTTTTTACAGTACAGCGAAGCGTACAAACTCTCTAGACAAATCTCATAAAATTCGACACCCACACATAAGCTGTGTTGTACAGAAATTATAAACTTGCGTTTCTCCATCATTCGTTTCTCCGCCATCCGCCAGGTTGCTTCATCGTCTTCGTGCGTATACCGCCCCTATACTTGCACTAGCATTCCTGAGATATTTCGGTAAAATGCGCCAAAATGTATGAAATGAAATCTGTCCGGGAAAAGAGAAGGCGTTGCCCTCGTCTGTTCATGCTATGCTGAAGCTCGGCCCTTGCCACCATCAGAAATGTCAACACAACTACATTGCACAAATCGGAGATTTTAATTCCCGCTGGAGGTGGACAAAAATCAGAACTGAGTACCTTGAAGCTACAAGAACCGCAATGTGCCTCCAGCTCTCCGCCCCGTCATTAGAGAGTTTTAGTAGATCGTTCCGATACCTCCGATAGCCCCGATAACGATACTATGCATGCGCAAGAGAAGCGATAGCGGTGTATCGGGTATCGTTATCGGAGTCATGGGAACGATCTACTTAAACACTCTATTGAGCATACGCAAGCGTTCCCGTCCCAAATTCCCTTGACACTTGAGCCATCCTCATGCGAAAAGGTAGTTCCGCGAAATGCACCTTGTCCCAAGGCAATTGCTTTTCGGTTCGACCCTATACCAGTGTCGTTATCGTATCGTTATGGAGTATCGCTATCGAAGGTATCCGAACGATTTACTAAAACTCTTGTAACGTAAATACGATTCATCTTACCGTTTTGAAAATTCGACTCGTCACCGAAAAAAGAAACGCGCTACCAGTAACGCTGTTATTTGTAACGCGTTACTATACCAACTCTCTATGTAAACAAGTTGCATTGTAAAAGGTCGCTTCTGTTGACAAAAAAAAAAAAAGTTATTTTGTTTTGTCAGTGAACTAAAACCGACGTTTGTCTTTCTAGTGAAAGAAGGTCATAGGACTCACCTGACAGTAACATTTCAATTTGTATAAGGAGTCCCAAAAATGTTTTTTTTTTAATTAAAACTATTAAAAAATTATAGTTAAAAGTGATTTTCTGAAATTTTCAATGAGAAGATGGCGGCCCACAGAGCACTCGAATACATGGAGGTCTGTCTCTTAAGTTACCGAAAACGGGCGAAAATGGGCCCCATTTTCCTATTGAAAATTCAAGAAAATCACTTATAACTTTGGCATCTGATACGGACCTCTAACGCTACATTTTTGCGGAGAAAAAGCGTTCGACGATGCATACTTTATTTTTGCGGTGACAAAAACACTACATTTCTCGGGGACACACCCTGTGTTTGTGGTTAACCGAGACATTAGAAGAGATGACATTAAACAGCTGCGTTAAAAGTATCTCTGGCTTCTTGCCGTGATCCCCTTGAGTTATTGATGACTCCGGCAAAATCGACGACACCTAGCGGCTAGAAAAAAAGCTGTGGCGTCTGGTTAGCTCGCCAGCATTTTCGAGCGCGTCCGATATTCCCAGCGCCTGGCGGTTTAAAGACGAAGCTGTGAAAGTAAGGGTTCAAAAACGCGCGCTAAAAATCGTCCATTCCTGACTCCACAAACTGCTCCTCGCTTTGAGCTATATATGTATCGCGCACACGCTCTGTCCTGCCGAAGCTGATATGTGACGTTCCACGAAGAGCTCAGATTTGACTTCACCCACTTTTGTTGAGCTGGGAGGCGCTCCGTCGACAGTGAATGCCAGCTCGAAAGCTTTCGCGGGGATTAGCTGCCAACCCGCAAACGTCCCAGCGGATGGCAGCAACAGTATCACACAACTCAAAATGGCACACACAGACAGAGTGGAGCTTAAAGTCGAGTCGCACGTTCCCACTATAAAGACAGAAAAGAAAAAGGAGTCGACTTTTCGTGCCTTTTACCAACGCAAACACCGGTTCAAAACGAAGGCAAAGCGAACCCATGGAGCTCGGTGCTTCGTCGTATAAAGGGGCGTCGTATTTACAGAAGTGAGCCTCCCTCTTCGTTTTCTCGCCCTCTCTCTCCGTCTCTCTTCGTCTCGGATTCGTTTTATTCAATTAGAAGAACACAATGCCCGCTCCTTTCACAGGACTCTCGTTTGAGCGTTCCCCTTTTATTTCTTCTCTTTTATTTTCCAGCGGTCGCCGCCGCACGACGCATAGCGAGCGATCTCCACCGGAGCACTCTTGGGAGGTCTTTGTCACGCGGCCATTCTTCCAATTCTCGCCCACTTTTGTGCGCAGTGTTGTCCGCGAGAGGGGGGTCCGACCCCCCCACCACCCCGCCACGTTACCTCTCATTTCCTCTCGCCATTGTCGAACGCCGCGGATTGAGAGCGTCAGAGGCGTTTGAGCGAATTCGAAAAGAGTATTGGAGCCAACACAAGTCCCCCGCGCCCACCCCCCGAACCCAACCTCCGAAAGGCCAACTTTAGGGCCTATGGTTCCCTCGCGCGCACGAAGCAAGAGGCTTCACGCAAGCGGTCTCAATCGGGTACCCGGGGCCCCTTTTGAAAAGAAAGTTGGAAAGTCAATGAGCGGGATAAGCAGATTGTTGCCGGGGTGGCCCACTGGTCCTCTCTTCTTTCCTTAATCCTAATCCGGACGTCGCCGTTGTCGCTCTGAGTGGAGATTAGCCGGCGACCGGCCGCTGCTGTGGTGGCGTGGCGCCACCTGGAACGTTTGTCCCGCGTTTTTGGGGTTTGTTCGGTTGGAGAGGGCTGCTGTTTCGTTCTCCGGACCCTCTCGAAGGATGATGGCGAGTATGTGTGTGTGTGTATGAGTGGGAAAGGGGGAGGGGGGTCGTTGATATTCGAAACCGCGTTTATCGAGTGCAGAATCGTGCTGCGTGTGGAAAGCGGGAGGCGGTGGCGGGCATCGTGAACGTTGAACAACCGGGCATATTGTTCCGTGATTTGCCGGGTCGCTTGTGGCTGCAAAACGAAAAGCGGGAGACACAAAATAAAATTAAGTGCAGTCACTGTGGTGGTTCCTCTCGTTGCTCTTCAATTTGCCCTTCCGTGTGAGATGTGTTCCCTCTGAATAGAGGACAACGTCAATATGCGGTTGAAAAAAAAAAAAAAATATGAGGCACCATCTGTTTACATTTTAAAAGTGTTGGTGGACGAAAGAGTTTGAGCATCCGTCTTCAGCAGAAAACTTTCGGAGCATTGGTTTGGGCTTCACGTTTAGCGGTTGCGAGACCTAAAAAGAAGGTCGCCATGGTTGACTCGTCCGTCTCATCAAGCCCGAAGGCGGATCGCGGATTAGAGCCACGGATCGCTCTACTCCGCAATACGTGGTGGTGCCACTGAATAAGCTACGCGTTGTCACCGTGCGTATCTCGAAAGAAACTTCCCCGGGGAATTTTCAGTCAAAGTTGTGACTGAAACAGATCGCGACAGAGCGCGACAATATACCTCCGTCGTCTCCTATACGTCGCACTATACAACTTTAAAGGTCGCCTTTCTGCTGCAAGTGGTCCGTGCGGCTCTAGGCAACGGAATGGTGGACTATACATCACCATCGCGGAAATAAACTTTAGTTGCCGTTAATGGAAATGCATATAGGAAGAGCATGTGAAGGAAAGGAGGAGAAGAGACGCGTTTTAAGGGAGTGATCGCGTGTGCAACAAAACTCCGCCCTCGCTTCACAGCCATCTACCGGAGATCCGTGGAACACTCGCGGGTTTTCCGTATATTTGTTTTTCGCCCGTCATATTTCTTTAGCAGTTGAAAAAAAAAATTGTCAATGTTATAAACGACCATTTTTCATATATCGTACGTTCCTTTGGTTTCGCAAATACTGCAAAACCTTCGCTCTAGTGAAATGTAGTTCTTGGGCCACCTCATAAATGGCGCCAGCGTACCACAGTGCTCTCTCGTCGTAACAGATCACAAACCTCGGTCGTAAGCAGTCGCAAATGTGTGAACATGCAGCATTTTGACGAACTCAAGGTACGAAAGTATTTTCTCTCCCCTTTCTCTGATGCCAAGCCCTGCCCCATCCCACTAGCTCCCTCCCAGATGACTTCAGTCAATTGATTGCTCGGTGTAACTTTCTGTATAAAACATCTATTCATTCGTCATCGTTTGTAAAAAATGAAACCCTCAGTAAGTATTTTCCGTTAAGAAGCTAACATATTATACCACATTCGTTGGGCGCAGTACTTCCTGGAGGCATCATTCAAGTAGGTATATTCAACAACAAATGCGTGCCGCCTGCTTCGTTGGTTATGGCCGGTTCATACGACGGACTGATCCGCGGTAGGATTGATCACGTAACATGTCCGCGGTTCGTCCGTCTTCCAAGCGCATCCTCACAAAGGAGACGACGAGCAGACGCCAGCAAGAACGGATCGAACCTTTTTGCCACCCCACAGTGCCGCGAAACTCCAACATCGCACTGTGGAACCGTTCTCCAAAGGAGAAATCGGCGTCTGCTACTGTGATAAAGAATCGCACATCGCCGCTATACGTACAGTGCGAGACAGAACAAAATGATAGGCTTCGCGCAAAGCGCCACTAGCTTTACAAACCCAAGGCATGACAGTGACACAGGCATGGTCCTGCTCGAGAAGGCTTCGGCGTAGAAGAGATATAGTCTTGGGCTCGCGGAGGGGGTGTTTGGAGATGCCTTCACGTACTCTCCCGCTCGTGCACTATACTTAAGTCCATTACAGACCCACAGCCACAAGAAAAAACTTGCTCGGTGAAAGGCTCTTTGGACGCGCAAAAATTATCGCGGCGTGCTCAAGAAGTTTTGACAAAAGCTTCTTGACAAGAACCCGGAGTGGTACAGGAACCCGCGTCGCATCAGCCGGGCTAAGTTTCTGCAGTTTTTTTCACGCGTGGAACCGAAAATCGCGAGACAAAATAAGCCAGCGAACGCACAAAACACAACGAGGCGCCTTTTTTGTTTTATTCGTTTGAAAACAAACAAAAAAAAAAGAACATCTACAAGAAAGCATTGTACCGTTGTCAGACGAAAAGCTTTTCAAGTCAAATACTTGCCAAACATCCGCGAGAGAGAAAAAAAAGGCGCTCGACTTTATCGGTCCGCGCGTCCGCGGACGAGACGCAAATCGCAAGAATCGGTGACGTGCCGGTCGCGCGGCACACTGTGCACGGACCAAACTGTTTTTTTTTTTCCCCGTTTTTTTTTTCTTGCAGCTGTTGCCAGAGCTACCCTCGCACTCGATCGGACTGCACTCGCTCGGAAATACAGTCGCATCCAATACCCGTGCTACAGTAGCCTGGCAGTTCAATGGCTCCGCCATTGAACTGCCAGGCTACAGTGGTCTAGTACACTGTACCCGTGCCACACGGGCAACTCGAAAGCCATTTAAAACGAATGACATTTGTGTGATCGGCCAATCAGCTCGCAATCTGTCGCGCGTGGAATGCGCTACGCCCGGAGTGTCGCGCGCTGATTGGCCGTCCGCTCGAATGTCATTCGTTGTAAATGGCATTCGAGCTGCCCGTGTGGCACGGGTACTAAATTGTATACATTCTTCCGCACCGGGCTTTGGCGCGTGAACGTCAAGAAATTTCACTGGCGTGTTACTTCCTAGCAACCGATACACGTATGTGAGCTCCGATCGATACGCAGGAAGAGTGGATTGCGAAATATTGAACAAAGCCGAAATTCGTACCTTTTGCTTACGCTGAGGGGTGTAATCTTTCTGCGAAGCACTGAACCTCAAGACATTAGAATATTGATTAAAGATGAATTGATCAATACGACTGCAAACTTTGAATCGGGCGGAGGCTTTCGACAGGTAGATTTCTTTTAATTTCATGCTTTGAACATGGTTTGCATTGACGTCACATCAGCTGCCATTGTGGAGGTCTCTCTGCTGAGCGCGTTCCTTCTGTTGCGTACATTTCGCACCAACGAATTTGTTCTTGCGGTATTGGCAATTTTCATCGCGTGTTTTTAGAGCGTCCTGACCTTGCTGTCCCGACCCAAGAAGAAATATTAGGAACAAAGTTAGTCACTCCCTGCATTGACCATGTTTTGACACAGGCACCAAGTATCTATGTGAAATCAGCTGCGATTCAGGAACATTTAGCCGATCACTACTTCGTGGGCTCTGCACTAACACACGCAGTGGGGTCCAACTCCAAATGCGAGAGTTCAAGACAAGCACAAATTAATGATATTGTTGTTTTCGACAAGTCAGTTGCTTCTCATGACTGGCCAGCCTTTTTAGGTACAGTTAACAATGCTAATCAATACTCAAGTTTTGTGCAAGTTTTTCGCTCGTTTACTGTAGCTTTCAGTCGAAATATTACGTTGAAAAAGCGCAGACCTTATCATAAATAGCTGACCAGTAATAGTCTTAAGATGACTAAAAAGAAAAAGGTCCTGTGGAGTCGGTGTCGGCGATTTTCGAACAACGAAGATTTACAAAATGAATTCAGGCAATTAATAAATAAAGTAAGCGCTGTCATTCGTTTTGCAAAGCGACAGTTTTTCAAATCAAAATTCGAAGAATTCAGGTTTTGATCAATCAAAACATGGTCACTGATTAATTAATTCTGAGGCACTGGTTTTGAAAATTTTATTGACCAAACTCTGGAACAAAATTTGGGCTCACTTACTTCAACATTAGCAGACAACTTTAACAACCTTCTTCGCTAAATACTCTGGCGTGCCAAGAACCACTTTTGTAACGTTATGCACGCTAAATCATGCTAATTTGACGTCAGCTTTCCTTCGTCGCTTAGATGCCAAGGATCTGCACTCCCTTGTATTTAGTTTCAAACCCAGCAAACCTCCCGGTATTGATGTTATTCGAGCGTAAGATCTTCAGAGAAATTTCACATCTATTAAGGATGTCCTGCTTGCTATACTTACCACACGGCTTCATTACGTCTGACAACATACCTGATCAGCTCAAGGTTGCTATGGTACGGCCGCTTTTCAAAGGGGAAGAGCGATTTAATGTTGTAAATTATCGCCCTATTCCGATTCTACACATTTTAGGACAAATTCTTTTGAAACGCCTCTTTCTGACAATAGGCCGTTTTTTAGATAAGAACAAGATTTTTTCATCGTCCCAGTACGAATTAATTACTAAGAAAGACACGCCACCGGCCCCTGATGATTTATTTGATTACATATATTCATCATTTGAAAGTAATATGTGTTCATGTGCTCTTTTTCTTGGGTGTGTCCAAGGCTTTCGACACTGTCAGCCATCAGATGTTCCTAGCAAACTGATATCACCTTGGTTTTCATGACCCATTTTATTTTTTACTGGAAAACTTTCTATCTAACAGGTCGCAGTTTTTACTAATTGGAAACTTTAAATGTTCTCGGCTTTCTTTAGTGGCAGGAGTGCCTCGGGGTTCCGTTCTTTCTCCTATAGCTTTCAATATTTTTGTAAACGACAATGCCCAGTTTATCAACGGGTATAAAATTTACCAATATGCCAATGATACTCTTCTTGTGTCACGTCATGTTAATTTTTCTTATTCACACACAGACAAAAACGCCACTCATATAATTGATTGGATCGCTGACAACCTCCTAGACATAAACCGCTCTGAAAGAAAGCTGGTATGTTTTCATAACCCCCTTAAAAGACACCAGGCTCTAGTAAATTTTATTTTTCACCCTTCCAATTTGCTCAATGCGACTGTGTGTCCATCAAGTCTGTCGATCCCATGAAATACTTAGGTGCACATTTTGATTTTGATATGTCATGGAACACGTATATATCATATATTTGTAATAAATTAGGGACTCTGTCTTGTATGCTTTATGACACTAAATGTGTTGCGGTGTAGGGCAACTTTTCCGATCGCTGGCAGTCCAAAGTTAATTTTTTATTGAAAGGAATCCTGAGAAACGTTGCATATTATTGTAATTTTTCCAGCAATATCAATATTTTTCAGCCTTGAATTGTGTAATCTGCGGTCTTTTTTATTCTAATGGCAATGGTCCTTAGCTTTAGGAAATACTATTTTAAAACATTATTTCAGTACACCCGAATACTTCCGCGTTTCTCGTTTTGTAGTGCCGATTTGTTCGACCAGAAATGGTAAATGCACTCGAGATTGCTTCGTTTCGTGTTTGTTTAACGTCCTCCCTGACATTTTTATTGAGATTACTTCACTGAAACAACTGAAGAAGGAACTTTAGTGGACTTTTATTTCACTTAGCGCCTCTGCTGTGTCTGCATGTTTCTAACTTGAACTGCAACTAGGCTAATTTTAACTTAGTCTCACATTACCTTTTTCCCTCCTACTTCATGTCCAATCAACGTGTTTTCGCTTTTTTTTTTTTTATGGGCGTCATTAAGCAATGGCTTTGATATGCCTGCGTTTACTATTTGTATTCCAATCTGTACGAAAATAAACTAATAATAATTATTATTTTTATTATTATTAATATTAGTAGTAGTAGAAGTTGCAGTAGTAGTTGTTGTTGTGGTTGTAGCAGTAGTAGTAGTAGTAGTAGTAGTAGTCAAATTATTAAAATGAGGACACTTGAGTCGGGGTGCATAATACTGTTTATTTCAGTTTAGTATATATAATATTTGTGATCCCTCGTCTTTCTGTGTTCTTCGGTTTGTCATGTTCTCTTCCTCCCGAAATGGCAACCACTCAATCATAGCGGTCGTTAAATCCCGAATATAGAGAGTTTCAGGGAAACGTTTTCGCACATCCGATACGGTATACGATGGGTTTTCCGGTACGAACCGCGCATGCGCGAATCTTCTGGGGTAGAGCATGCGCAGCTCGTTCCGTAGAGATTATCGTACCGTAACCGATGTGAAAAAACGGTTCCCTGAAACTCCCTTATGTCTACAAACGATAGACCTGATGTTGTCGCTAACATTCCAATCCCTTACCTGATTCTTTTTTTTTTTTTTTTTTTGCATTTGAATTTGCTTGTGTCAAGTTTTAACGGTTACCGACATTCACAGATTCGGACGAGTGTCAATACAATGACCGACATCAAGAGAAAATATCTCAGAATTAACGTTTACCCCTTATGAAACACGTAACATATGGATCTCGTGAGGTCAGCTTTGTAAAAGGATCATGGAGATCAGTTCTTGTTTTGCAGTTTTATCTTTTAGCGAGTTGAAGAAGAAAGACAGAAAATGGTACAGCACGCGTAGGTAGATACTGTTTGCTTTGACCTAACCTTCATTTATTTTGGACAAAGTGATTAATATGTTGTGATTTTCGTTTTGACTTTCATAAACCTCAGCTAGGTCTTCCGAAGAGACCTTATCATGTACATTCTGATTAAGGCTTTATTTTGAAATCTTTAATTACTTTCACAGCGCGTTTCATGTTTGGAACTTGAATAAAAGAATGAAGATCTTCTTTGTGAAGTACTCAGTGGCCAAGTGCAATACTTAGACGCTATCCTTCCCTGTGTGGTAAAAATATCACAATTTCCACGCGACAAAGTAAGTCTTCAGTTGTGTCCATTTCCACAGCGGGTATTTTGATGCTCGGGAATTAATCCGGAATCAACGTAACATTGACAGAAGTGAGTATCTGAAACAGGCATCTCTCCCGACTTGACAAAATGCTGACGCACACTGAGCCACAACTCACTCGTGAAGCAGGATCAACAAGCCGGCATATCTTCGATGTTTGGTTTTGTCTAATAGGCAGTACCTAATTTCCCAAAAACATTTCAACTGAGTGCTACTTCTGGTTTGTCTTGCCTAATTTTCAGTCGTGACTAAGCTTTTTTTCTTTTTTTTTTTATACGCTTTCAGTAATTTTCGTGGAGTCCTGTTTAGACCGCCGCCAAGAATTCCTTTTTTAACGTCCCTGAACATATCATGCTTGGAAATTACACTTGGGCACAAACTTGAGCTGAACTTACTGGAACAGCACGCAGAGTTTTCAGGCAAGCATACGAAGATAAAGAAATATTATATGCACTAACTTATATATATATATATATATATATATATATATATATATATATATATATATATATATACAGGGTGAAACAAGGAGACGCCAGGCTCTTTAAATCGACCGGAAAATTCGGTTTCTTAACCTATCGCGCTACGACTTCGTGCAGCGTTGCCCACAGATGGTGCATTTTTTTTTTTATTGTAAAATTTGCGAGGAGCAAACTTACCTGAGGAAAAAGTAAAGAAAGAAAAAGGCTTAGCTCCTATGGAAACGCAGCGACGCCACCGGTCTGCATACAACACGGCGCCGTTTCGCACGGGAGACAAGAGATGGCGCAACGAACGCCGCCAGCGAACGAGCATACGGCGCCGAGAGCAGGCCTTTAGCAGACGATCTTTTCGACTGAAAAGCGGCGCGCGTTCCGCAGGCGGCGACAGTCGCAGAAACAAAAAAGACAGGCGCGGTAACAGCAAGGAACTGCAGTTCCTTGTCTGCAAAAGGGCCGGCTCTCGGCGTCGTCTGCTCGTTCGTTGGCGGCAGTTGGCGTCGCGACCGCTTGCGCCATCTCTTGTCTCCCGTGCGAAACAGCGCCGTGTTGTTTGCAGACCGGTGGCGTCGCTGCGTTTCTATAGGAGCTAAGCCTTCTTCTTTCTTTACTTTTTCCTCAGGTAACTTCGCTCTTTGCAAATCTTACAAAAAAAGAGAGAAATGCACCATCTGTGGGCAATGCTGCACAAAGTCATAGCGCGATAGGTTAAGGCTGCGGTCCCACGGCGGCCATGACATATGACGCTTTCAGCACGTTTTCGAAATGCGATCGTGGCGTGTTCAAGCTTGCTAAAATTATGTGTTATATATCATCTTGTAGTGTACAACATTATCTTTTATCTGATGCAGGATTTGTTTTCCTAGTGCAAAAAGCTAATTCAGAGGGCACCCGCGAACATTGACCTTTTCAGCAAAACATGGTTTCGTAGTACAGTGGCACAGGGTGCACTATTGGAGCAATTTCTTTCTAATTTTAGAATGTTATAGAAGAAGAGTGAGTTCATTGTCAACGGAGGCCCTTTTTTCGTTTTTTATTTTATTTTGACAGATATTTACTTTAGAAAAATTGACTTTGCGGAAGCACTTCAGTCGCGAAGTTTTGGGCGCCTACTCGGTCATTTTATTTGAAACGTTTTACATCAGTTTGTAATTATGGTCGAAAGAGTTACGCTAAATTTCATTGTAATATGGCTTAAACTTTTTTCGGAATGCTCACGTGAAAAGTGACAAAAACCGTTAATTTTGGCAAACTTCATTTGGTAGTACAGTGGTACAGCGCTTAGGGATTGGCACACATGAATAAAGTTGTAGGCCCGCAAAGAAAAAGATATTCTACTTTGCAAAGCGAGGCCCTTTTTCTAAATTTCACTTTTGATTTTCCATAAAAAAAGTTTGAATATAGGTGAAATCACGTATTTGTTGATAGTCAAAAACGAGTATTTTGACCCCTTTTGGCAGACATTTAGGCCGATATTTTTAGTATTAAATGGAAATTACTGTTCCAGGTCCTGATTATTAGCCCACATTTTCACTAATCGAGCCTATTTATTAAAAAGAATCATAAAACACACAGAAAACACAAATTGGATGTCTGGTTGCGCCCTCTATGTGGCGGTGGCTGAAATGTGACTACGCGAGGTTCAGGAAACTGCCGAGGATGGCGCTGATTCCAGCTGTGGTTGCCAGCTTCGGAAACTGGTTGTACACTTGGCTTCTTCCGTTTCTTGCAAAATAACGTGCTGGAAAACTTGGTCGAAACTCGTGAGGTCCTTTATAACACGGTACTTTCTGCTAATAAAGCTTTTAGGAAGAATTTCAGTCGCTTTCATATTGTTAAACGATTTTTTTTTTATGCGAGGCTCCACCGGTTCAGTTTGCTTAATAAATTGTTCACGGAATCGATATCGAAGTTTCAAATTACCGAAATGCCAAAATCGCCAGTTCTGCGTAGATACGCAGCGTGACGCACGTGCTTCTGGTGCGTGTGCACGTACGTGTTTGCTGCGTAGTTCTTCGGTTGCTGCGAGTTTTCGCGTATTTATTGTGCACTGCTTACCTCCGTCTGCGCACGCATCTCATCCTTGTAACTACCCCTGCTCTGTTTGCCTAGAGTGAAGTTTGTGTCTGTCTTTTCGTTCGCTGACTAAGCTCGTGTCGGTGTCCTTCCTATTGGCTGCTGTTCGTGTTTGCGTACCATGTGTGTCGCTTTGATTACTAGGTCCCCTGCTTATGGGGTGGAGCAAGCGGTGGGCGTCGCGCCAGGGGTGGGTCGTGATTGGGGAAACAGCTTAGCAGCCGACGCCGACTTCGGCGCGTTTCTTCTGCGCACGCGCGTACTGTCATTGATATCGCTGCTTCGCGCCGTGACGATGCGCTGATCTACAGGCCGGTCGGCGCTCGCGTGATATTGTTGAAAATTCTCGAGCGTGTATTTACGTTTCGAAAGCCATAATAGAATTAAAGTGGACATTTGGCCGGCAGCCGGCATACCGTGGCTCTGAAAACAGATTGCTAGGAGTGCCCTCTCATTCGCTGGTTCCACGCTGGGTGCGCGCAGTCCGTGCTTCTGGCCTCCCCGGCCGCCCAAATGCGTTTTTCTGATGCTTGTTTTGTTTTCAGTAAACAGACAATAGATTCCTGCTGATATTCTCCTTTATGATCTTCACTCTTGACAACTCTTTAGTGTTGGAAGGAACTCCGTCAAATTTGACGATAATGCATGTGTAAGTACAACTGGAACCTCATAGTTGCAAGAATACTTTTCCTGGATTGTCTGCATTAGAGTGCCTCCGTGTGCGCTTCGCGCACATGAAGGCTCCCTAGTCTGCACCTTTCTGATAATATGATCGGTCTCCATAAATTGCACTTCCCCGCTTCGGGAGCACGGCCAGCGGTGGTTCTCTGTCGGTCATCGAACCTCACACACGTGAAGCGTTGTCAAAGCTGTGATATACCGGGCGTTTTATTATTGTTTTTTTTTTTTTTTTTTTTGCTGAAATAAATTATACTTTTGGTATTCCCGGGGATAACATTATCGGCTGCGGCGGACGTAAAGGAACGAGCGTAAATTGACAGTCAGTGGCCTAATAAACTAATATTTGCCATTTGCGAACGCTGGAGAGGGGGCGACCTCCTCTCCCCCGTTCGCTCCGCTGAAGTGGAACAGGGTGGGAGGAGCTCCCACTTCGTTCTTGACCTGTCACCGACTACAGTTGCGAATTCCACTTGTCATTTTGGAGCGATGACGAGATAGAGCTGAGTCATGTATTGCGTTCTCTGAGATGAAGAACGCAATGCGCGCGGAGTTGCTCCACGTATGCACCAGTCACCAGTAAAAACGACCTGTCCTCCGAGGAAGTCGAGCGAGACGCCGGCGGACATGGGGGTCGGCCACCTCACCGTCACCACCGTCTACCGTGCCTTCAAAAACACGGGGTGCAATCTGTTTCTGCAGTGTAACAAAAAATCGAACAAACAAGGCGCAAACTTTCATTTTTTTCCCAAGTGTGGTTTGCAGGGCTGAACCGAATACAAAAACGATACGCCGTGCTGGGGTGACGTCGACTACAATGGTACACGATCATAACAAGAGCACAAATCCTGCCACGTTATTTTGCTAGAGTGATAAGAGCATATATATCTTTGTCCGCGATGCGGCAACAGAGACATTATTTCCAAATTAGAGTTCGAAGTTAGCCTTCGATGCTAGCACTGACCAACTCACTTCACTCACAGGGTGAAAACGTGAAACTTTGTATCATTCGGACAGAGATCGAAAAATAACACGCACCGCTTCAACTTGGACACCCCAAAATAATTAACTGTAGTGGATCGCACGCAAAAGCTTCGCGTACGCAATAAAATTGCCGGTCAGAAGTACGGTTCCGCAAACAAAATCAACATATGAGTCATCAAATTATGAAGAAAAACCAGGTGTGAGCGTGCCAAAAATATTCGACAATTATTGTTGTCAATATTTGTTTTTCTATCCACGTGCTTATGTCGCAGTGGAAAGCCGTGAAACTCCCTATAAAATTATTTTGGGCAGTGTTTCCGACGGTGCTCGCTCGATCGTAAAATGTCACTTTGTTGCTACTTTGGCGAATTAAACAAGGAAGCCACGTTCACCTACAATGCCCTGTCCACAAGAAAGGAAATCGAAATTTTCGCTTCGTTTTCTTCTTTTTTTTTATATTCTTCTCTTCTGCACGATATAGGGTATGAATCATTATCTTCCCTGTACTCTCGCTGCGACGAACAGTCCGATAAACGAGTCACCCTATGACAAAGATGGGGGTCCCGAAAATCTCCTAAAATCGTGTTTGTTCTCAGAGACACATCCGTGTGTAAGAAAAACCGCGGCCCTCTCCACGAAGTACGGACATATTTGATAAATAGCGTTGACTTGAGGTTGAACTTTTCATTTGCTTTGTAAACACAAGCGTGACGTCACGTGCGGATCCCACGCGACCCGACTGAAGTCTGAACTGGTGTACTATGTGTGGACAATAGGGCATTATTTTGACTTCCCGGCCGCGACGACCTTGGCGAGGGAGGACAGATGGGGGTCCCGAAAATCCTAGAATCGTGGTTTGTTCGCAGGGACACACACATCCGTGTGTAACAAAAAACGCGGCCCCCTCCACAAAGCTTACACAGGCAATGTTGTGTGACTACTGAAGATGCCTCCCGCAAGGGAGGCGAAACTGGTCAGAAATTCAGCTTGGGCGAGTTGGTTATTCATGATTCATGGAGGCTTTTATTCATGGAGGCGTTTATTCATGGAGGCGAAACGTCTAGTGAAATTGTTTTTTCCTGTTCTGTGAAGTCGGTGCTTTTATTTTAATTATGTTACCAGTCGGCCTGTGTGACCAGTGCTCATTTGATGAATCGCCTTTGTCTTTTTTGAACCCTAACAAAAACACCCTCATAACATTTTTTTTTACTGTTCGGCTACGTTGGCATAGCCTATAATCGACATAATTTTTGCGAAAGCCTACTTTTATTTTATAATTATCTTTAACCATTTCTAATTGAAGAAGTGACAAGTATAATAATTATATTATGATTTCATATCAAAATTCGACGAACCGGGAGATGCGAAATTCGGTGAAACAGCTTTTCAAAAAAATATCCGGTGCCCGAAACTTGCTTATATTAAAATGTCTAACATGTGTATGTGTTCTAATACAGAAGATGAGTGCAATGTGGAAACTGAATGGCCTCACAAACAATTGTCAACGAGTTGGAATTTTTGATGAATTACCCTTTGTCGAGTCATCCTACTACCGATTGGCCTCTTCAATCAATTGCCCGTCGACAAATATTGTTGTTGGTTTATTTGCCATCTGCTGTAAGGGGAGAGTGTGGGGCTCGTCAAGCCGACAACTGCCAGCATTTTCATCACGCCTCCAGCGCCTGTACCGACTGACGCCGACGAGTTGGCCTAGAAATAAATACCCACGGACTATACTATAGCCGCTAAATATCTCTACGCGAACATGATTTGTTTTCAAAGGGGCACCCGCCTGTCGGTGCTTCTTTGAATTATACATACGTCACGGTCAAAACGTTCCGCAGCTAATGAGTGAAGGCCGACCAACCTATTTTGTCCAAATGTCCGTGTATGGGAGATGAGAATGCCACTGCGTCAAAGGCAAGACGTGTGCGAGCGTCGCTAAAAATAGAGACCACTATCGATGTTTTAGTATACATGGTTTCATTCTTAGTCAGAGCGCAAACAGAGGTTAGATGTCACGAAAACACATACACAAAGACAAAAAGCACTTTATCACGGCGCATTGTATGAGTTGTTATATTAGTGGGTGGAATCACCCAAACAAAGATAGTGAACGCCGTGGCGTTTAGGTGTTGAGCTGTTGGTGATGCTTGATCGGCGCAATGTGTCAGTCGAGCTCCAACTGAGGGTGATATGAGGCGGGGCAGCTCTGTGGTTTTACTTGTTGTGTTGCATAGTTAGTTTCGGCCGTCAGCAAATAGTGAAAAATATCTATCTACCTATCTCTCTCTCTCTCTCTCTCTCTCTCTCTCTCTCTCTCTCTCTCTCTATATATATATATATATATATATACAAAGGCAAAAATGCGTACTGTCAGAGTTACTAATTCGAAGTTTACTACGACGTTTCGAGCGGGGACCACTCTTCATCACCTAATGAAGAACGGTCCCCGCTCGAAACGTCGGAATAAACTTCGAATTAATAACTCCGACAGTACGCATTTTTGACTTTATATATATATATATATATATATATATATATATATAAGTACGGTTCATTCATCTGCACATATTCGCTTATATATATATATATATATATATATATATATATATATATATATATATATATATACATTTTACTAATACGATGTTTGGACATTTACTTACCAAGTAACCATTTTCAGCTGTGATTTGAGACTGTGTTGCGCTTATCCCGCTCTTATTTATTTATTTTTTGTTTCTCTTGTTTCTGGCCTTTTTAGTATAGGCTTCCACCAGCTCGCTTGCGCGTGAACTCTAATTTCAAGTGAAACAAGTTTGTAAATTAGGGCGACACTATATAGGTTTGAAATCCTATACCAATTTTATTGCCATTTGGTGAGCCACGTACGAATTTTGAAATATATCTTTTCATCCAAATAATCGATTAGTAAATCGAATAGCGATTCGGACGAATTTACTACGGCGGGAAGAACGAATTTGCAAATCTCATGGCAATTAGGAAATTTCAGCCATCCTTGGTTTCCGATTGGTCGCGCTCAGTAGCGGCTCCCTCCGCACAGAGTAGCCTCGAGTCAGAATTCGCGGAGTCTCTACTGACCGGCCAAAAAAGTGCGGCGCTTCAACTGCTCCCGCCCAGACGACTTGATGTATTTGTATACGCCCATGACATCGGCCGCGATCGGCGATTGAGGTTCCGTTAGTTGACGCAAGCGTCAGCGGACGTCTCATATTTCCATACTCTCATTTAACTACAGAAACAAAAACAACAACAAAAAAATCATCCAGTTCATGCTCACTATGTTCACCACTGACAAGATAGTCGGTAGTTTACGAGTTTCCGTGCAAAGCCGATCAAAACGAGGCACCAGATCAACTTTTACGGCTGCCATCAGGAAAGATCTGGCTTGTCGCGTTCCCTCAACGTCACTCCGAATATTGTTTGTGCCCCACGCACCATCCTCTTGTAGCAATATTTTTATTGTCCCCATGTGATTTCTTTTTTATGTTCTCACTGGTGTTTGATCATAATTTGGTCATTGAAATAGTTTTTGCTGCCGACCCTACCATTATTTTGACCCTCTGGCAGCAAAGGAATATTATGCCGGCATTACACACGAAATAAGAATGTAGACACTCCGTCCCATATCTCAAATTACATCACAACGTGTTTACACAACTGTAGTGCAGAGGTACGATGAGCAGGGTCTGAGAAAATATTAGTTTCAGTATTTTCAGAAGAGCGACGAAACAAAATAAAGAAAGGACCGCCAATCGGCAGCGCGTGCAAGCAGAGGCAGTAGTGACAGGAAGCGCGAGGTGTGTCTTTCGTACGGCCGGCATCAACTCACGCACTGTCCGAAGATGTACTCTGTTTTACTCGTAGGATTGCAACGCTGCGGAATGTAGGCGTGTGATTTCAGAAAGCGCGTCCTACCATTTCTACGCGCGAGTGCTCCTGCAACCCAAGCATTGTATACAGTTACGACCTCGCGCCCGTGCCTTGGCCAGCCCCGTACACAACTTATGCAGTATCGAAAAGGCATAGTTCAAAATTGACGGTCCCACTTTTCCATACCGCTTCAAAACCCCATCTCGCTCAAATCACTTGGCAGCCGGACAATTTTGGCAGGGGGCCTCAAGTTAGGGATTATCCGGTACATTGTCCTCCTAACAATGAACGTGGGCGCGACGCGCCAGAGGGTGAACACGTGAAAGGAGGGGCGTAAGAGTGGAGAAGGAAACTCAAGGTCGCAAGCGACGGGAAAAAGGGTTTCGAAATTGGCGCGCAGGTTTTGCAGCATTTGCTCATACGGACAGCCAACGCCGCCCTGGTGGTTCAACTAATGTTTTGTTCAAGATGGCCGCCGTGGTACCGCAGCCTTAAGAAACCGAACTTTCCGGTCGATTTAAAGAGAATACACAAAAAGAATAAAACACATGAAGGACGAACACAGACGCACACAGTTCTTTCAATGAGCAACGAACATTTATGAAATGCCCATGACACTACGACCGTGAACTTCAAAGAATTGAAATAAGGAGAGCAAAAAATTAAACGTAAATGCTCAAGTTTAAAATAAAATAAATTAAAACTAAATTGTTCGAAAATTTTAAAAGACCAAAATAAAACGATAGGACATTAATAGAAATTAACCCCTGAATAAAGGAGAAAAGGAAGAACATTCGTTGCTCATTGAAAGAACTGTGTGCGTCTGTGTTCGTCCTTCATGTGTTTTATTTTTTCTGTGTATTTTGTAGTTTTCAACGCGCTCTGCTACGTGTACGATTTAAAGAGCTTGCCGTCTCCTTGTTTCACCCTGTATATATATATATATATATATAGCCAGTCTAAAGTGTCCTAATTAAAATCCCCCCTCCCACCCCGCCTCCCCCGAAAAAAATAAAATAAAAAGAAGTCAGAAACATGCATCGCAATGAAACACCTGATACGGAGGTGTGGAAATATTAATAAACTTTCAAGTCGAAGAAAAATACAGCAGTAGGAGTACATCCCAACGGATAAGGTCTCAAATTGTTTTAGATACGTTAAAAAAAAAATTAAGACATTCTCCTACTATCTTTTTCTTCATCTTGTACGTTTCTTATTGTTTCTGCTCTACAGTCTAAGGTGTTATGCCATGATTAACTATCCCCAGTTCGCCTGTACACCCTCTATTATTTTGTTAAGAAACATACGTTGCCACAAGGCGTTAGAACAGCAGAGAAATAGGGAAAAACATGTTTTCCTAAATGGGGCGCGTCCACACACCTCTCTCACCTCCCCCTCTCCACCGCCCCTTTCCGGCGCCCCTTCACCTCCCAAGAATTTCTGACCCGCTATTCTTAGCATTTTAAGGAAAAAAGCCTTGCAGTAAAGCCAACTTGCAAAACTGCCCTTTTGCCGATTCGGGTGCAGATGTATGTGTTTAAACACTTCTACAGAAAATACAGCGTGTTTTCCAAAAATTGTACACACCAAAATGGCCCGCAAAAGTCAGAAACTTGACGAATCAAATTGCAACTTCTATCACATATGTATTTTACTGGTCCAATTAAGATACTAAAATTCCGGCAATTCACTACCAATAAAACTAAAATGATAATTCAAAAATCTTTTCAACGGTGAAGCGGCAGCTTTCGGAGGGAGATCGAACGACGGCCATGTTTGCCCAGCTTATTCAAAAATGGCGCCACCGGTGCAGGCATTGGGGGCTCTTGCCGTCAAAAATGACGGCGAAAATGCGACTCTTGTGTCTCTTGAGACAAACCAAACTGCAAAAGCAGCTAGAAACAAATGTTAATAAAGGCAAGTGATTTGTAAAGCAGAAATTAGCGTCTTCATTTATCACTATCTATTGCGTGACGCTCGCCGTGCTGAGAACACGAGCTGAGAATTCTATCACCAGCTTGCATTTTCGCGGATACCGGAAACACGAATCGAAACACGCGCGTGAAAGAGAGTTCTGTGCGAACTCCGTCATCCTGCGCCCACTGCGCGTCATCCCGACGCCATTTGTGGCGCCATCTGTGAATAAGCTGGGCAAACGTGGCCGTCGTTGGTTCGCTCTCCTTCCAACAGCTGCCGCCCCACCATTAAAAAATTCAGTTTTTTAATTGTCATTTTAGTTCTATTGGGAGGAGAGAATAGAAATATTAGTTTATACGTTAAGTCGCAGATATTTACGGGCCATTGTGGTGTTTAACGTTTGTTTTGTGGGGGACATGCTGGACAACAAAAAGGGGAGAACTTTGAATAAGTTCACAGGAAGTTAACATAATTGGGGAAAAAATGCATTAAAAATCCTATATAAATTGTTACGTGAAAATAAATTAAACTATAGTGATAACAATCGATAGAACATGTATAGACACAGGGGTGCATAGTATTTAATAAACAAAACTGTATAATGAACCCTAAAATTCAATGCTCCAAATGGGTCACCAAAACGTCATAGATGCGATGTTCGGTGTCTTCTCTTTTTTTTTACTTGTGGCATAAAACATGCCAGAGCAATTTACTTTAAAGAAAAAATAAGTCACGCGTCATACATTTACATAAAAATTACACTGTATGTTTTCCTTTTCTACATACCTATAACAACCGTTAGAACGAAGTAGAAAAACCAAGCGGCCTAGACGTAACATTTCACCATGTTCCACTTCAAACTTTTTGTTGAGAAAACTTTTTTTTTAAATATTAAAAAGTGGTTTTGTTCATTGCGGAAATTGGGATATGATATATAATTTTCAGGCAAATCAAAATAGCCACCCCGACACGTGTGTTCGATTTCATATGAAACGACCATGTTATTATTAGTATTAGTATTATTAAGTTTAGTATTTAGTTGTTCGTATGAAACCTAAGAAAAATATTGTCTCCTAACAAATTAAAATTTAACAATAGGGTGCTAACAATTCATTCTTACATTTCAGTACGCACCGCTTCCCATTCCAATAGTACGTTGTCACATTTTTCTTTAACAGCAAAGATTTCGAGAATATTTCGTTCCTAGCATTTGTGTAATGCGGAATTCCCCACTCCAAGCAACAATGCCTCTGGTCTTTAGGATAACAACCTAAATAAATAAATTATCAGAGCTTACCTCTACCGGAGTATGGAGAATTCCGCTATTTCGAAAATCTAGTGTCCCTACAATAATGTTGTTTTTGTCTAAATCAATGGGACCCTCTAATTAAGTAGCTGATTTATAAGGTCGAGGAAACAGAATAGAGAATTCCGTAACTCACCAACTATATTAGAGGGTATTTCTCTTTTTTGCATTTGTGTTGCCTGTATTCACGAAATGTCTGAACTTAATAGGTATGAGGTGGGTCCAGAAACTCAGAAAATGCAACCAACACAACACTAATACCAAACATTTATATAGAAGTTTATCTTTTTTCAAGATTTAAGGAATATCTAGCCTGTTTTTTCAAAGTGTAAGGAAGAGGATTAACATTTGGAAGGGACAGACAAAAAATAAAACACTTCATCTACCTTCTGCAACAGAAGCCAGGATTCAAAATTTGTGTAGACCAGGGGTAGAAGAATTAAGCGTGAGAGAGATGGTTGGGCCTCAAGTAGAAAGCGGAGTGCTAATTGATTGATGGATTGAACGGGTGATTAAGGGTTTTGGGTGCAAAATTCGGTAAATCCATCATGCACCATAAAATCTAAAAGTTCAAACGTGTCTTGAAAAAAGAGTTCAGATCAAAGTCTAAAGGTGTCTAATAAGAATAGCTTATTACATCACAAAACGTTTGAATTCGAAAAAATGAATAGTACTGGAGTAAAACTACCTGGCTAAAATATGCTTAATCTTACCAACTCATTAGAGCAGCCGAAATTTCACTTGCTACGCAGGTAAACTAACGTTGAGAGAAGTTCTGCCATAGTGAGACGCCTGTGGGATTGATGTGATGACAGGCTCTAAGTGCAAGCTCTTCTGGTGTCTAAACAAACCTCGACGAAGACCCTGTGTTGAAATGTGTGACTCTTGAGCTGCGCCTACCACTTAGAAAACAAACCATCCTGCACAATCTGTGTTTTTTTTATATTCAAACCAACTACAAGCGAATCCTGACGTATTTCTATGATTTTCATATTGGGATATTTCTAATCGTTCCCATGTAATGTAACATTTTCGCTCTGTTGCTGGCTTCCCATTATATTCATATACTATTTACGATTAAAAACGTATACTTTTACTTAATACAACAAAGACATAAGCAATAAATATATGTTTCGCAACCTATGCATATAGGTTGCGTCAGTATTTAACTGACGCGAATGAAGGTGCCACCTAGATAGGTGACGAAAAGACTAATTTTTATGTATGTATTTGTTTTGTTAAGTCGAAATAAACAATTTTGGTCATGCATTTTCTTGTCTTCTGGAACATTTTGGCATGTACTATTGCACAGTAGTGCGTAAGTGATCGATAAAACTAATAAAAAATATCGCTCATAAGTAGCCGAAAAGAAAAAAAAAACTTGACGGAAAGCAAACGGAAACGGAAACAGCGCTTGTGTCGTTCGCGCCTCCTTTCGTCCTTGTCTATTTTTGCGTGCTGTTTATTTCCACTTACCATGAACCAACTCGCCTGCATCACGATACTTATTCGAAAAGCAAAATATTTAGAGCCACAGTGGCGAGAGAACGAATATACGTATTACAGCCGGCTTATTGTAACTTAGCTAATCTGTTTGAAAATTATTTAATCTGAAATTATTTAATCTGAAAAAAAGAAAGTCAAATAAATAAAGCCGAACACAAGCCGAATCAAGAGGTTACCATGCATCCATTAAGCCATCCTTGTTGATGATTCTGTCTCAAAATGTCAATGCCCATCATGGTTTTCATGTTAAGGAAATCAAGGGTTTTTCGGTGAGAATGCTTTTCCTGTCTTGTATAGGACTAACCGTCAGACTAACCGTCAGAAGCGGTGTTAAGGGGGGGGGCGGGGGGGGGGGGCAGTTGCTAAAGGCTGGTTATGGATGCAAAATGCTAAGTCCGTGGGACTGCACCAGAACATTCAAGGGGATATCTGTGCTCTTGTCTTCAGGCTGGCACTGAAAAAAAAAAAAAAAAAACGTTCAGCCTTTCCACTCTGGTGAAGAAGGAAGACCAGCGAAGCTGTACTATAGTGAGATAGAAGTAATGGCCGACCTCAAGTCGGCAAGCGAGAGTGGAAAGGCTGGAAAAGTTGCCGCCATCTATGAGCGACGGCGGCAACCAGACAACTGGTAAGCCTGTTGTCTGGTTCCCGTCGTCGCTTATAGGTGGCGGTAGCTGTCCAGATTTTTGTGTCATCATTTGTTTGCTGATAGACACGATACTGGGTAAACTAGCCCTTTACAGATCGGCTGTAAAAAGGAAAATACTCGAGAAAATTTAAAGAAGAATTTTTAGGTGAACACCAGTACCGGAATAAAATTATTCATTTGTGTAGAAGTGATCGCACTGCCGATTTCCTACTTTGTCTATTTTGCAGCCGTCGATGCCACCTCTTATGTGATGTGCCCTTGAAGCAATGAGAAAGTGACGAGGAAGTAAATGACTTCGAAGCACTAACTTGTTACATTTATACAGGGAGTTTCGGAGAAACGAGAACCGTGTTTTTCGGCCCAGGTAAATAAACTATGCATCGCAGAAAGCTCTATCTTTGTGAGCATGTGATGCTGTCAGTTTCTAGGAGCCGACGTCCACCCAAGCCTAATATCATGAAAACAAGAAATGACACTGTGGAACCATGTATCAACCATTTCAGAAAAAAAAAAAAAAAAAAAAAAAACTTCTCAGCAATAAAGAGGATATTATTTTCTTTCTTGGTGACACGTTCTTTTTTTTTTTTTTTCACCGAAATAGACATTATAGTCGCCCACAGTATCATTTCTTGTTTTCACGATATCGGGCTTAGTTAGACGTCAACTCAAAAAAAAAATTTCGTTTTTTGTCAATTATGTTTTGATTTAGGTGAAGCCATGTTCTCAAACTATCGTGTTCTACCCCAACCGCTGGCGTCACATTCTCACGAAGTTTGAGCTTTCTGCGATGCTTAGTTTAATCACCAGAACCGTAAAAAAAAAAAGAGTTATCGTGTTTCGGGAACTCCCTCTGTTTAATGTTTCTCACGCTGGTGCAGCGTACCACAGCACCAGCGCTGCTGTTTGATGATCAGCGCTGCAATCCCTCTCAGTAAGTTTCAGTTTGCCCGTAGACGCCAGAAACCGAACTTTTACCCGTGATATTTACAAAACTACAGAAAATATCGATAAACAAATATTTTGTAATTCAGGGAACTAACTGAACTGAAAATAGTCGCAATCCCAAATTTGAACATTTCGACCGGAGGTGCCCTTTAAAGGAATACTGAAACACTTTTCAAGAAATCTGAGTTAGGAGTGGACTTCTATAGCTTTTTGTCCCGTGAATTCAGTTATTGCACTAGTTTTGGGCAGAAGTAAACGTAACCAGCATTCATTTTGAAGAATACGTGCAGCGGTTGCCGCATACGGCCATCTTCTTTGCCTATTGTTATCTGTCCAAAGCGTTGTGACGTCATTGACGGCATCCGTGAACCAGCTTAGTGGCGAGCAAGGGTCCTCTTACCCCGCGTATGACGTCACTTTTGCTAGTTTTTCTCTCCGCTCTCGCGCTTTTCTACCGCTGGCGCGCCGCAACGGGCGGGTCTTCGTCGACATTTTGATTGGCTATTACGACGCTCCTACTAATAAGATCGAAAGAAAACTCTGAATTACGAATGTTACTGTTTGTTCGAATTCGGTGACCTCTTCAGCTTCCCTTTAAGAAACTGAACACCCTCTTAAAATTTCCTCACTTCGACTTTCCAGCGGTGCACTGGGAGAACCAACCAATGCGATCTATACACATTCATAGCGCTTATCACTAAGGCACAAAATGCCGAATCATGGGGCTTTCACGGATGCGTGGGGTCGGATATCCCGCGAAGTGATCCAGCTCAGAACACGTTCCACATCCCAGCTCACGAAGATGGTAACCTGCTGAAGGTGATTATTGGAATGGTATATAGACGTTGTCCGGCGAACGGCGAGGCTAAAATGAATCCAATGAAACTTAAAAAAATTAGGTCTATGAGGTGATATTTAGCGTGCCAAAGAAACATTTAAATGAGGTTACAAGTTGTCTTTGTCTTCGAAGACTGTCACCTCCTTCGTTAACCCAAGATTCGGCCTACGCAGAAGCTGGCCACACCAGGCTACGTTTGAGAAAGAATGGATGCGGGTGGGCGCATCCATTCTTTCTCAAATACTCAAATAATGTCCTTAATACTAAAAATGAATCAGTGATTCGATCATATTCACGTTTACCGTATTTCAACTCAGCCACCATCTAATGGTCCCACGTTTTTAGTTCCTGGAGCTTTGAACTCTATTAAAACATATTTATGTCGAGGACACTGGACAAAAAGGTTCTGATTGTTTTCGTAGACCGCTTCACGCCCTGAGTGGAAGCTACTTTTCTAACCAACATTACTGCATCTACTGTGGATGAAGCTGATATTACCGGATGGGTCGCAGGGAAGGGCTATCCTTCCGTCATCAATTCAGATTTTGGTCGGCAATTTGAGACAAAAGTTTTCAGCGACCTTACATTTCTTCTTGGAAGCACTCGAATACACACCACATCACTCACTTAGAAGCTAATAAGGTGATGCACCTCAAGATCACAATCTGAGCCTTTTAGGCAACTCAGTGGATCGAACAGCTCTCAAAACTGAACAATTTTCAAAATTGAACTTTCAAAAGTACTCTTTGGTATTCGGTGCGCATTAAAAGACCTGAGCTGCTAATCAGCGGGGCGCTATCTGGCACAAGCCTCCATCTCACTGACCAGTTTATACAAGCAATACCCTCTCAGCCATTGACATCGTAGGTTATGAAGCTCGTCTACAAAGCGCAACTCTAGTAACCAGTTAAACCATGAGCAACGTCACATAAACATAAATTCATAAAAACAAATATACCTAGAACAGTTCGCCAATGTATTTGTCAGAGAGACAAACACAGAAAATGACCCGATCCTCATTATGACGCGCCCTACAAATTGATTCGTCGAGACACGAAGACGTTTACCTTGGACATTTATGTTGGCCCGTATTTATTCGTCCGTCCATCCACCAGCAGTGACATATAGGAAGAAAGGTTCAGGCCTTCTCTTCTATGTGCTGGTAACTAGTCTCCTGCTCTACTTGTCAATCTTGTTTTTTTTTGTTTTTTTTGTCTTAACATAAGTCACAGAGCAACAACAAAAATGATAGCGTCCGCAGCGCCGGCGGCTTACGCCTGCTCAGTAGCCGCCCCGTCGCTACAAAAGCAGACACCTTTTCGAATAATAAACGGCGTGCGTTTTTTTAGTGCTATAATAGTCAGTGCATGATATCTTTTTCGTTCCCAATAAAACATATTAGCTGAAAGCAAAACAAATAAAACCGGCGGTTCCTCGAGTAATTTCATCTATACATCGTCTCAGGCACGTAGTTAGGATTTTGTTTCAAGGGGGGCCCGCCCATGACAAAATGGTCGAGGAGGGGGAGGGGGGAAAGGAGGCCCCAGCAAAATTGAAGATTTCGGAGGGGGCCCGGGCCCCATGGGCCTCCCCCCTGGCTACGTGCCTGCATCGTCTGCTTTTTAGCGCGACCGGACGGCTGATGAGCTGCCATAAGCCACCGGGGCCGCTGCCGCCATCCGCCGGTTGTTGCACCAGTCAAAGGGTGCGTGGTTAGCAAACGGGTGCTGTATAGTAGAGAACATCTGTTATTTTCGAACATATTTCCATCGAAGCCGTGATATTTCAAGAAAACACAAAAACGGCAACTAAAGGGCACGGCTCTCAAATAAAGACCGCTAAGGTCTTGAACCCGCAACAGCTGGCAATATCTCATTTTACAAGAACGAAAGCGAAAATTGAACGGAAGTTTGGCGTCATCACTAATTTATCAAAATCAAAATAAAACTACCAAAGAATCAAAAGGAGAGAAACCAGTAAAACCCTTTACTTGAAGAGCACACTGCGATCAAGACTAAAATTGTGTGGAAAACTAAAGAACAGGAATGAATTTCTCAGTTTTTCGGTGTATTCAGGGACTCGTACTTGTCTTGGCGGTAAAAGTATCGGGAACATGCCGGAAAGAACTTTTTGCCCAACGTCTAGGGAGGGAACCAGACGCATGGAGGGTAAGTAATATTGGCACTATAAAAAATTTTTTCCCGTAACTATGGCATTTATGATGTTATCTATTTTAACGACAGATTGAGTGAACGTGCAAATGATAAACTCCTAAGAGTTTTCAGAAATTATCTACTGTTGTGTTTTGCTTAGGAACCGAGGCAAGTTTCCCAGTTATCAAAAAGCACAGTTTACACAGTCAGTACAATTCTTTTATACAGGCATGCAGGTTGGGCAGGGAAGTAATGTAGAGCTCTCTTAAAATTAATCATAATTTTAGTATATTCTGTGAACGGCAAAGTAAACCCCTCCCTTTTTATCGTGCTTTTGCGTTCAGTCAAAGGGAAATACTGATATTAAAAATACTTCAAAACTGAAGTTAAGGAACTTCAAATACCTAAAGAAAATATGTATAGCAATTAACTATTTTAAAGAATATTCATACTGATGTAATGTGGAACGACTCTTTAACCTTATAAAGCAAAACGTAGCAATATTAGACATAAAAAACAGCAACTTGTTTTTGAAAGCCATAATTAGTTTAATGTCTTAGCACTACTAACACTGTTTCTTTAAATGTTTTATTGTTCTACTTGAGTGTAATAAATATAAGGGTACAAAATACCAAAAGATTCTCTCATATTTATTTGGAAATTTAAAATCGAGTCATTGAATGTAAACAACACAAAACAAATATTTATATTTACCACGGTCATAAGAGAGTTTTAATATACTGTGCCGATGACTCCGATAATGATAGCTGATACTCCGCCGCTACCTTTGCTCAAGCATCGTGTCGTCATTGGGGATATTCAAACGATCTACCGAAATTTATTATTACGGCCCCATATATATATATATATATATATTTCTTTTTTTCAGATTCTCCGAAACTTCACGCATCAATTCTTTTTGGCGTATTATTCAAAGATTTCTGAACTAGGATCCGAACAACGGTGCTTGCATACGATTAGACGTTATGAGAAGCCTATGATCCCATGGATGACCATTTTAGTTTATGGCCACACCTTGGACAACATAACTTTGTAGGTAAACGTCGACCCTTTTTGTCAACACCGTATTACAATACCGGGTGTCCCAAGTAGCGGCTGGGCTCTTTGAATCGACCGCAAAATTCGTTTTTTTTTAACCTATCGCGCTACGACTTTGTGCAGCGTTGCCCACAGATGGTGCTTTTTTGTGTAAAATTTGCAAAGAGCGAATTTACTTGAGGAAAAAAGTAAACGAAGAGAAAGGCTTAACCCCGGTGGAAACTCAGCGAAGACACCGGTTTTCAAACAATACGGAGCCGTTTCGCACGGGAGACAAGAAATGGGCAAACGGTCGCGACGCCAACTGCAGCCAACGAACTAGCAGACGACGCAGAGAGCACGCCAGGCACGTAGCCAGGGGGTGGGGGGGCATAAGGCCCGGCTCTTGCCCTGAAATCTTCCATTTTGCTCGGACCTCCTCTCCCCCCTCCCCGTCATATAGCAATTTGTCATGCCCCCCCCCCCCGAAACAAAATCTTGGCTACGAGCCTGGAGCAGGCGTCTTTAGCAGACGATCTTTTGGACTCAAAACCGGAGCGCGTTCCGCAGCAGTGACAATCCCAGAACCAAAAACAGGTGCGGTAACAAGGAACTGCAAAGCAGACAACATACGTACCACGAAAAAAAAACAAAAAAACAGCCAAAATATTCCGACAAACCATTTTTTTAATCGATTATGTGTCCATTCAATGTGTTTTACTAGTAAAGATGATAAAATAATGCGTTGGCAACTGATATCAAAAAAAGCTCGCGCCGTTTTCGAGTCGAAAAGATCGTCTGCTAAAGACGCCCGCTGTCGACGCCGTATTCTCGTTCGTTGGCAGCAGTTGGCGTCGCGACCGCTTGCGCCATCTCTTGTCTCCCGTGCGAAACGGCGCCGTATTGTTTGAAGACCGGTGGCTTCGCTGAGTTTTCACAGGGGCTAAGTCTTTTTCTTTCTTTACTTTTTTTCTCAGTTGAATTTTCTCTTTGCAAATTTTATATAAAAAAAAAGTGCACCATCTGTGGGCAACGCTGCACAAAGTCGTAGCGCGATAGGTTAAGAAACCGAATTTTGCGGTCGATTTAAAGTGCCTGGCCGCTACTTGGGACGCCCGGTAGATAATCAAAACCCCTCATGTGTTATAATAGATAATTAAAACCCCTCATGTGCACTAAAGAGAGTGCAATCTAATAGCCCTATACTTTGTTTCAGCTTAAGTCCAAACGCAGCAAACGTAACGAGTTGATGGGACCAATCCAGCAGCGTCGAAAGCGCAAGCCATTGGGCCTTCTCTGTTTATGATTGACTCAGCGATGATGGAACATGTAGAGATATATTACAAGTACCGTGCGCTTTTGACTCTGATTGGTCCCATCAGCTCGTAGCGTCGGCTGTATCTAGACGTAAGGTGAAACGAAGTATATGTTATCAGTTGTTTTGCTCAAATTACGAATTTTTACATAACTAGAAATACAATCTCACTGTAACCAATTTTGTCATTAATTAGAGCAAAAGGTCAGGATTTCTTGCGCAAGAAAAGTTTTTTTGGCCCACACTTTATTTTAAATACCCATAGTCTATTTTTGCACACATTCTGATGTGGATAAGGCATGGTGATTTAAATTGAGCACGCGGAACAGGATATTCGTTTGTCCTTAGCAGATTGCGTTTCTGTTTTTTGGCCGAAATAGTCTTTTACCTCTTCAGTCGCACGATGAGTTCCGCCAACCACCGTCAAGGACGGGGCATGTGTTTTCTTGGGAAGTACAGTAAACAGGGAAGCACTTTTTATTGCAGCTATGTAGCGCAAATAATAACTTACCGAGAATAAATTGTTGAGAATTTCTTTGATATTTTACTTAAAAGAATAAGTGGATCTTAGGAAATGCATCTCTGAAATGCGGTTCACTAAGAAAACACTACATGGGAGTGGTTCAGCTAGTTCAAAGAAGAGCGCATTTTTAACATATGTTATTGTTTCTTTTTATTTTCAGACTGAGTGGCACAGTGAATGTTGGCGTAACTAAAACGAATCTCTCGTTTGTTTTTGATGATGCTTTTAAGACAACATACAAAGAAAAAGGTAAGTAATAATATAGGAAACATGAAGAATGAAGAATGAAGTTCTTATACCACTGAGGGGATAAGAACTTCACGAAGGTCTTTTTACATCTGCCGCTTCCAGCGCGAGCTTACCTTTAATAACGCTTCGGTGCCTTGTGAGCTTCCAGTGTGTGCAAGTGCAACAAAAGCACGACAAAGGTCAACGAGAATTCTTCTAACGCACGCGGTGCATAACGTGTTTGTAAGATATTTGATGAAGTACTGTTTTATTATGGTAATATAAAGGGAAAACTTCAGCATCTTTCCACATCGAATTACTTTTAACTGAGTCAGGTGAACTGGCTCCTATTAAAGTTTGGCGGATAAAATATATTAATTAGGCGCATATTTATTTCTCAAAAGCAAAAAAAATAGCATGAGTATAACTATATCAGTACACCGTAAGCGTCATTGACTATTCATTAATGTATTAAAACATGCTGTTTTTTTAATTTTTTTTCAGTAAAAGAGGGGGAATACGAAGACAGATTCGACATAAGCGAAATAATTTACACAAATTTTGACACCTGTATGGTTCTCTTCTCAGAGTTACTTGGTAAGTAGAAAACGTCATAGGAATTCGACATAATGTGGTCTCTGTAACAAATTTATAAATTATATTAAAATTACCGATGCGTATGCCAAAAGAAATCCTGCGAACACGTTCTTTAATGTAATTTTTTTTCATAACGTCCATTTACATATTGCCATGTGCATGACGGAGAAGAAAAGCCTCTCCGTTTTTCTACAATATTCAAGGTTACTTTTACTTCGAGCGTAAAAGATAGAGACAACATATGGCCTTGCCGAGTCAGTCTCGCAATAGCTCATTGTCGAACATCTCTGTCGAATACTCGAGATACCGAGTGCAGTAGATAAGGAGCCGAGTGCGGTCATGCCCACTCACTCAGACTCTCCCGACGACGACGCACTCTCGCGCTAACCAGCTGTCACGACGACGCTCCGACGCTCGCGGCTCCTTTCCCGGCGGCGCTCGTTCTTCCCTTTCTTTCTGGCACAAGTTCGCCGATTAAACCTTCATTTTCAGTTTTACGCTCGTCCATCACTTCCATCCGCGACAATATTGAGTGGCTTTTTGTCGTGCGATATGTAAAGTGTACGACAGAAGAGTGCTGTGATTCTACACGGCTCAAAAAGAAGACTCATTTTTTAGGCCGAATCACTCAGGTGGTGACATCAATTGTCTTAAAATGACACTAAACATTTCTTTGAAATCGCATTTTTATGATACAGCTTCAAACTACGTGCTCTCAGTATCCTGAAATCTCAAAACTGCTACTACACTTGGTCATTTTTCTTATTCAAATCGACACATAGATCAGGTTATGCGCCTTTTGAGGTATATCCCAGATAAAAGGGCGTGGCATTCTATTTTATTATATTTTTAATAGAAGAAAGGCCACACACAATTTTATTTTTTCTCCCAACAATTACCTTCATTTCGCTACTACAACAAATAGGTTTTGGTGGCACTTATCTTGCAGCAGGATTTGCGGGCTTCTAACTCCGATTCCCTCAGACCCTGTTTCCGGATGAATATGACACAGTAATACTTCGCTCTCGGCAAAAGGCTTTATTCACTCACTTATTGTCTGGGGGGTTTCGGGATCGGGGAACGGTCATCAGCGAGGCCGGGGGAAAGTCCGCTGCTACTGCAGCTGCTCCAAGTCCCAGTGGTAGTCGTCCACACCGCGTCATGGGGACGTCGTCGTCTAGGGCCGCCGTCCGGTCCGTTTGTCGAGTCCGCAGCCCGACGTAGCGCCCGCACTCCCCGCACCTGCGTCCGCCTCCCCGCCGAATCCTGCGCGATCGTCCTCGTCTTCTGTCGCCGCTGCACGCTCCTTCGTGTCCGCCACCCGAGAGATCCGCCGTCCGAGAGAGCCTCCTCTTTGTCCCGCGTCCAATTGTTCAAGCCTTCGCCAGGGTTGCCAGGTGTTTGAACTCCAACCCGCCAAACGTCTACGAGATATAGCCCAAAAATAGCCAAATGTCGATCGAGAAAAATAGCCCAAAATATCCCAAAAAAACTTATCATTTGAAACGTTTATTTTGAGCAGAAAAGACACATAATACATTTTTATCCATCAAATGCCCCAGAAATGGCGTCCCTTGCACGTTCGGCGAACTTCCTGAAACGCTCGTGCAAGTGCATGACAACATACCTTCCACTATATTGGGACTGACCAGAATGACGTCACGGGAGAACTATGCAGAATTCAGACAATCTAAAGAATGCGCAGAACAGGTGCTGTTAAGGCCGCAAGGAAACGCGCCGTCACTTGTTGAGATGGAGGAATAACAGCACATGCTTGGCATTCGGAGGTAAACAATTGTACCAAGGTGCGCAAAAAAAAGACGAATTTGTTTGCTCTCGCAAACTTATCAGGGTTAAGGGACTGAAGCGCCAAATGTTCACGTAAGTTACTCTAAAAATACATTCAAACCTCTAAACCCAAGTGCTTTCAGGCATTTTGGTTCCAGCACAGGTCAGAAATTGCCCAATGCACAGGTCAGAAATAGCTGAATGCACAGGTTAGAAATAGCCCAATACTAGCCAAATAGCCAACTACCATTTTTTCCCGCCAACTGCAAATAAAACTAGCCCAATTTGGCTATTTATTGCCCAACCTGGCAACCCTGGCCTTCGCCCCTTTGTTCTGGGAAGCCAGTCGTGTGACGTCAGTTGGCTTAGGGGAGCGGCGAAGCCGGACCTTGTGGTGCGCGAGGCCATCGCCGCTCCCCCGAGGCATGACGCATCTCGGAGGCATTGGGTCCGAGTTGCCGGAATTTGGGGCCCGGAGGGTCGGCGCGGGGGAGGGCAGCGAGATCTCCACAGATGTTAATTTGTATTTTTATTGTGTCAAGTTTGAAATTATGAGGTTCAGTCGTTATAATGACATTATATCTCTTATAAGTCTAATCTGCGCTCAGAAAATTAATTTTACGTGATGTTGCTTTATTATTTTGTGTTATTCTTATTGTTGATAAAAACAATATCGCGGGTGACGAAGTAGTTCGAAATATTAGCAATCAATCTCTTTTTGTGTTCCCAAAAGTGCGTTTTTTTTTTGTCTTTTTTTTCTTTTTTCAAAATATAAGAGTATGCAAGTTAATGAAACGCCTACTTTCGTTTTTGTAGGATATCAAGTGTGGGTTACGGGAAAGAACCCCACCGGAAACAGCGGTCTACCGTACCTTTGCACGTTTATATACGAAGCCTGCGCTGGACGAAAAAAACAATGGGCTTACGATTGGACTATATGCCCTAAAATTAAAAATGCTGAGCAACTGACAAAGCCACCAAGATGAAGCCTTAAGTCATGATACCAATGTGTCGACCTTCTTTTGAACTTGCTTCCCACCTCTATGTCACGCTGAATTAAATTTCATAATAATTTAATTACCATTGGTAAAAAGCAATACAAAATAAGTTTATACTTCTTTGGACTGATTTTTTAAGTGTAGTTGCCAATGCCATACAGTTTAAATATGCTTTTATATTTCATAAAAGTACAAAATTAGTATATACTAATGTTGTACTTTTATCAAACAAATTTCACACTAAATGTATATTTTAGTAAGCTTTTAGAATCTGAAATATGCTCTTAAAAAGGCACACCAAAAAAAACCAATTTTTTTTTTTTTTTTTTTTGAAGGGCATAAGTAGGACACGTATCTTTTAAAATATTTTTTTCACGAAGTTTCGAGCTCGTTCAGGCCGATGTCTAAATGCGATTTATACTAGAAATATATTGTCTGTCCTTCGTACCATTTATTTGTAATCAGGAATATCATTGCATGCATCTCTATGTATTTATTTTTGGGGTAACGCGTTGTGTGTGGGATTATTTAGAAGAATACTATTTATTATCTTTCTGCACATTTTGTGTATTCGCCTTCAGATCTACTGTCATAATCCCAAAATCGAAAGTATGGATCGGAGTTGCCCTTTAAGTAGCGGCAATGTCGAGTAGAATATAAAATATTACTTTGTTCTATTTAACAAAAAAAAATTACGAACTAACAAGGGTGATGCTTATTGCAAAATAACTTTACCGGCAGTTTGTCAACAAACCTCAAACGCCAAGCTCTGCCGAAAATATTCACTTGGATCCGCGCTATTTTAGACTAGATTCGATCTGAGTAAGAAGGATCATATAGATTAGAGTGAACAACTATAACGGCACTTTCTTTTCTGCATGATTATTCACCTGCATCACGGTGCTGCTTGTAAACAATGTTGATCAGGACAACAAGCGTTGCGATTGCCGCTTGGTGTTTCAATAAAATGTAGGCTGCAAGGGCTTGCCCTAAAACTTTCGTGACATTTTAAAAATAATATTGCTTTTAGCTCATTTGCGTCGTCATCATATATCTTGTGAAAAGCAGTTCGCAAAACTAGATTTCCCAATATAAATGGCGAGGAGTTGCCCATTCCATAATTTTATGCACTGTATTTAATTCCTAAGTTCACGAGCACAACTAGGCATTCAACTTTTAATACTGCGACGCAAAGTTGCACAAGTCACGGGTATCTTAGGCGGCCTACCAGGCTGTTACCCTTCCGATTCAGGTAAAATATATGCGATTAAGGTAAAAAATAGATATTAAGTCATATAAAGACGCCATTTTGTATGTTAATCTAGCTTTTCTTTTACTGTTTCGCTGAAATTAAATAACGCAATTAGTCACTTTCGGTACCTGAAAATAAAAGTGGATTGTGCGAGTGATAAGAATCTATAAAGTTTCTCATGGGTGTATAATAGTGCCTAAAGGCAAAACAACGCGGAAAATATATTATCAATTTAGCCGTTCAAACTGGTTTCAACCGGTTCGAAAGGCTATTTTTGCTCATCGGAACTGAACCGGAACTGTACCGAAAGCTATGAACCCGAACCTAACCGATAAAAATATCGGGTCGACATTCTGCCTCCTTCTGAATGGCGGTGAGATTCGAAGCGCCACTAAGAACGGCAACTATGAATGCCTGCGGGCTCGCAGCCCGGCGCCGGCAATACCAGCTGAATCGACCGTTTGCGGAGAACGAGCTTCATATCATCGCTGTTTACGAGACAAAGGTCGAGAGCCAAGAGCGGACGGGCCGCACGGTGCAGCCTTTGCGAACTCTTTTTTTAATGTATCTATTTCGCACGCCGATGGAACCTCGGGCGGCTGTTGTTTGTTTGTTCGCCCGTCATTAGGTGTCACGGAGACGGCTATGCTTGCGTCTGCTTTCGGCCGCTTTGTTGTTTGCGATTTTCCATTTTCTGACGTTGAATGGCGTGACATTTGCGTTTACGAGCCGACTAGCGAGTGCGAGCGCAAAGCTTTAAACTATTAACGAGTACCTTAACTGTGAGAGGGCTGTCATTTTGCTCCTCGAGTTTAACTGTGTTTGTACGCCTGATGATCGTTCGAATCAGGAACGCGTCCGCGACCAGAGCGCTTTTTTTTTTAAACGACATTGTCGCGGAAAATTTATTGGAGGATGTCGCATCTGTTTCCTCAAAAAGCAGCGTTCCTTTCACACATTTCCAAGGCCAGAGCCACGCTCGACTAGCCAGAGCATACATATATATCTGGATTCAGTTCCTCTGTGCTCCCATTACTCGGTTTAGATTGTGTCTTTCAGTGATCACGTCTAGTTTTGTTTACTCTTGGGAGCAAAGTCAAAATTCCTGGGTGGAACTGGTCATTATAAAAGTTGAACAGTGGCCTCGTCATGGTGCCTGGACCGCGTCTTCGACTGGTGTGTTTAGCGTCCTATCCCGCCCATACATCAAAAGTGGTACCAGTGTGGCAAAAAATGACGTCACAGAAGCCGGAGTGTCATGCTGTTGCCTGTCGTGATCCTGGCGGTTGGCCGTAGAAATGCTGGCTAAAAGCACGAGCGAACGTGAGTGTCGCTGTCGTCACGACGTCCCAGGCGTCCCAACTTCCGCCTGCTCTAGCTTCCGTGAATGGACCGTTTCCGAGAAGCGTTCTGCGCACGCGCGAGCGCCCGATGCCAAGCGGCGGAAGTCGGAACAAAAAATCGAGGAAATTCAGAAGGAGGCTGTGTATCAGCGAGTAGAACACGTTACTGCAGCATATACAAAATTGTGTTACACAAAAAAAGAACATCGACGGAAAGGAAAACACGGCGTTTGGGTGGACGCCACGGATGCCCCTCTTTAAAGTCGTGTTGGGTAGGCGCCGCTGCTCAGAGAGCGAAGAAACTGGTAGCGTAGCTCCCATTATCGATTGGTAGCGCAGGTAGGTTACTTCCTCGATTTTTAGTTAGTGCAGCCACCGCCTGGTGCCGTCGGTATGTGGAAAAGGTCCATTGTCATAGTGGAGAGTGACCTGCAGCAGAGCAGGCGTCTGCCACTTATATCACAACTGTTGAGACGCTGTCAGGGTCGCAACCGGCGACAACATGACACTTATATGGCGTCATCAGGCGGAAATCGAGGGACCACTGTTTTGGCCGCGGAAAACACACCAGTCGGAGACGCGTTCCAGGCACCATAGCCTCGTGAAGGATGAAGTTTTAAATGTAAAGTAGATGCTCTATTTAGGAAGCTATACGAGGATGCGCAGATATTGGAGGGAGGGGGGGGGGGGGGGGGATTCTTTAAAGGGGGAATTAAAATGACTGTTATTGAAAGGGGTACTATTTTCAGTAACCAGATGAAGCAGAAAGAGAAGAAGCTGCGCCGCCAGCTGTACATCCTTCTGATCGAAGAAAGCGCGAAGCCATGCGAGTTTGTCGACGAAATAAGAAATGTTAAAAGTCAACTGGAAGTCATCGACTGCGAAAGGTACCGCGGGGCTGTTGTGTGGGCGCTGTCTGAAAGGTTGTGGTTAAGCGAGAATCCGACGAAACGGGCACTTAGAGATGGAAAACGGGAAGCGCAGAAAAAGGAGATTAAAGAAATACGATATAATAACACGATAACTCGCGATAACGGTATAATTAGAGGGTATTTGTTGAGCATTTCCGTGATCTCTTTGCGCGTAGCGCTCCTTCTGACGACAGCTTTAATGATAATTTTTTTGTCCTTGATGCTCAATCTGCAAGATGACGTTCGCGAAAAATTAGAAACGCCGATTACAGCCTGCGAGATTGAGACGGCCATCGATAAGCTAACTGCTGGCAAAACGACAGGCCCAGACGGCCACTGTGGCGAATTTTATAATGTGTTTAAAAGAAAGGCAGCTGACGTTTCGTATCAGGCGATGACGGAGGCGTATTGTAAGCGTGTGCTGTCGTCCCCCTTTTTGGGGACACACATTGTCCTCATTCCAAAGGTTGACGACCCCGTAAGACTTTTTGTCAGTCGACTCTTGCAGGCCATTAAGTCTGACAAATGTTGACTACAGTATAAGATTTTTATGAAAGTCTTGGCCAGGTGCTTAGAGAATGTCATAACTAGTCTTGTGGGACCGCATCAGACATGCGGTACTAAAGGGCGCAATATATTTTTACGAATATTCATGCTGCAAGTAGCACGCTAGAATGTTGCGATGCTCTCGATTGCCGTGTGGCTTTGTTGCAGTTAGACCTGGAGAAGGCGTTCGACAGGGTGTCGCATAAGGTACTTTTTTCGTATTTACCTGCTCTGTGATCTTAGGTGGTTTAAAAATGGCGTACGCCAATTGTACGACGTCTATTATTATAAATACGAAAGCTAGTGAAAGTGTATCTGTCCTTTCGTCTGCAACGCACTGTCCCCCTCGCTGTTTGCGATGTAGTGCTTAGAGCCCTTGTGTTTAAAACTGATTATCAATGAAAACATTCGTGGGTTTAAGTTGGAGTCTTGCGAGATAAAAGTTCTTTCTTACGCAAACGACGTTGCGGGTTTTTTTGTTGTTTTTTTTTCGTCGATCAAGACAGCGTGCGTGAGTCGGTCCTGTTGCTTCTTCGTATTGTAAGAATACGGGGAGTGTAATAAACTGGAGAAATGCCCCGGTTTCTGAAACGGAAACTGGGACTTCCAACCGGAGGTTATTTTAAACGTTCAGTGGGCAGCCTTGCCCGCAAAGTAGCTTGGTGTGCCGCTCGAGCACTACCGGGACTGCACGCAACTGTGGAGTGTGGAGCTGTCAATGTCGCGGCCTTTACGTGCGGAGGTTGCACAGGGTATTCGCCGTTTTTATTTGGAGTTCGTGCTAGGAGAGTTAGGCTCGCACAAACTTGTTCCGATCTGTTTGTTCGCAATGGGGATCTGGGATTGTCCCATCCTTTATACGACAAATAGTGTGTCGTTTTATGTTCTTCCGCTACCAGCAAGATTTGTTTTACGCACAGTCATGCAGGTGTGACTGCGAAATGCGCTGCCCGAGTGTGTAGTGTCGACTGATGACGGATACTGCGCCAGTATTCAAGGTTTCCTCCGTGAAGCGGTGCTTTCTGTTCGTTTTCTTTTCTATAGAGAATCATAGTTCAATGCCTCGAAAACAGCTGTATAAAGATTTAGCAGACGCTTTGTTGCCCATACTCCTCTACAGGTCATTGTACTGGTAGGGCCCAGGGCAGGATGTACTTAAAAGGGTAAAAAGAATGCCGGTCAAGCCATCGGCAAGAACATTTTTTTTTTTTTTAAACTGCACTGCGGCGCGTTTTTGGTTCAACCGTGGCTCGAAGCGAAAGGTATTTTTTACCATGATCTGTTAATTGTTTTCTCTGTAAGGTTGCCGAGTCTATAGAGGATGTGTTCATCGATTGTTGGGACGCTGTTCTGTGGGATGTTCTTCAGCGCACGCTGAAGAACGACATGCCTCTTACTACGCATGGGATTCGTTTCTTGCCGCTAGAGAACGAAAAATGGCATCCGTTCATGCTCCTCGGCCTCCACAGCCTGTGGAGGGCTAGGCTAGGCTCTGCGAGAGATTATTTCGTTGAAAACGTTGCCAATATTCGCGAGGTATTCCGCGCGCTGCCTGAACCGCCTGAATGGTTGCGAAGGCTTGATGATTTAAGGCCGGTTCACACATGCAGCGAAGCGCTAATGTAGCGCCTCTCACGTGTCGTCCGCTGCTTATTGTCTGCCATGAACAACAGTATTGACGGTGCCATACAAAGCTGGTGAACACTCCCGTCAGCACGCGCTTAGCGCGAGGTCAGCGCTACGCTTGTAGCGCTCCGCTGCATGTGTGAACAGGCCTTTAGTCTCCTCAAAACGCTTTTAACGTGATCGCGGCAGCTGTGTTTGGCTGTCGCGTTTTAACATTTTGTGGGTGCGGGTATCTGGTTCCGTCCCTTATGTTGATCATGTCAAAGCAAGCAATAAAAAAATTTAAAAAAAGCCTTGCGTGGTTTAGTCAGTAGCGTGTCTAGCTCGCAACCGAAGGGTATACTTGGTTCGAATCCCGTCTAAAATTCTTCCCTTCTTTTTCTAGGCAAATTAATTACTTTGTAAATTAAAATAATTTTGGACGTGCTGTGACCTTTAATTCGCATGACATGTCATGTTTTTAAACAGTTTAACTCCACGCGTGACGTCTCGTTTCACGTGAGCGTTGTGGCATTCACGCACGAGCTCATGTGGCTATCGACTAATCCTGGATTTTAGCGCACGCCACCGACGCCGGCTTTTCTGCGAATCGAGCTCCTTAACGCTATCGCGTTGAAAACGATTGGCAGAAACGAGCGAATGCCGGCAGGAAAGAAAGGCGACACGCGGGGCTTGTATCCACGCCAACTCTGAAGGATCGAGGTTGCCTGGCGATCGCCAGATTTGTAGCGCCGGCAAATGTCAGCTGACAGCAGCCGTTCGCAAAACCCAAAACCCGTTATCGAAACACCGCTGCTCTGCCTGAGGCTTTCCAAGGTCAGACATGGCTGTGCATGGAGGCTACCTTTCTATTGCTGAATAAGAGTTGCGATATCTACTCTTTTCATTACCGATCTACGTCAGCAGATATCTTAAGGCAAGGATTATAATTTAAAGTACAAATGTAGCAACAAAAACATTTGAAAAATATTAGTTGTCAAAGCACCCCCGAGTGTGAAAGGTGGGAACGGCCCGACCGCTCTCGAGCTCGGCATATTTGCAAGAACACAGCGCTGACTGGATATTGCATCGTTCCGGCCAACAAATATATTGGGGCATTTTAGAAAGATGAAATCAAACTAGTAGGTTTTTTCATAATTTGAACTAAGTCAAGCAATGTTTTTGCTCAATAAAAAAATTTTTAACACTAATTAATGAAGCTCTAATGTATTCTAGTTAGAGCAATGCCTTCAATATTAAGGTTGAACAGCGTCCTCCGAAACAACCAATTCAGTTGTTTTTATCAAAAATCTTTTGAACGCGGTTCATTTTCCGGGCTTCGAAAAGGGCCCAAGATTTACGAAAATAAACATGTGACTGCACGCTCGCGCGCCTTGTACTGTATTAATATTACAAGGCGCGTGGTCCTTGCAACGTCCTTATAGTGCTAATATACATCCCATAGGCTCGCGTGGCCCTTATGGTGTATTAACGTGACTCGAAATAATTTAGCCTACAAAAACAAAAACGAGGCAATGATTGCGACGCGAGATACACGACAGCGAGTTGTTGCGCGAGCACGGCCGATGTTATGAGCCGTAGGGCCAATGAAACAGCGAAAAAGGCACAATATCATGGTGTGTTCTCTCCATTCGAGAGGACCGGCCGGTGTTTGCCGTCTTTCTGTGCGTGATCCTCCGCTGGTTCATTCTATCTAGCACAGGAAGCACGCCATGATGTTGCGCTTTTTGCGCTGTCTGATTTTACACTCTAAAAAAAAAAAAAAAAAAACAAGGAGGAAAAAGTAGCAACGGTGCGTTTTACTCCCTTCTCCTGACGCGCCCTTATGCGGACACGGAAAGAAGGGAGGAACGACACGTTTTTCTCCTTCTGTAGGCAGACGGAAGAAAGGTTCCACCTTCCCGCATCATATTCTTTCGATTTCATTTTTCGAGCACGTCGCGCGCGTTGTTTAATAAATGTTGTTGAGTTGATTCAGCTTTAGCGGCAGCAAAGGCCGACGGTAATTCTGTCTCCCAGTTCAAACGTGCAAAACATTTCGGTTGCATTGATGTTTCTACCATTAGTTTGACCATACGAGCAAACGAAGCCTTTAGAAACAGCGAAGTTCCGGAGCAGTGCCAGCAGCGCTACGTACACTGGGTTAATATGAACGCCTCCGGATTGCGGAACGACGTGTCGACGTTGATGACGTTATGGAAACCGTGGAAACTGCGTCCAAGACAGTTGCTGCCTGGCTGCCTTCTGTGCCGAGTTCGGTTCTGCTTTTAATGCCGAGTGCCAACCGGCGTTCAACGTGGTTCTGTATTTATGCGTGTCAGCCACATAGCAGCAACATCGCGATGGCAGTGTTGTGGGTTGTGAACAGAAGTCTGGAATTATCGCCGATGTGACCGTGTGTTCGCGTATCAGTGGTGTAACAACAAGATGAGATGACGCAAACTGTAGGGCATTGATGCCGCTTGTGGGGCCGTGATTGGGGAGGGGGGGGGGAGGGAATGTCGCAGGTTGACATTTTGCTTTACATTAAAGACTTTTAAGACCTCTTGAGGGATTACGGTGCAATTGATTGACCTGCGGATAGTCATGTTGTAACGCTGGTCTGAACCGTATAGCTCCTATCGTACAGTGGCCAACGCGACTGCCGTCTGCGATGTCCTGCTGTCTCCAACCCGAAAGCGATCGCGCTCTGGAGAAATGACTGAACACTATGGAACAACGACAGAAAGTGCGTATATTTACAGCTTGGAAGTTTAGCATTAAGAAAGGATAATAGGTAAAATTGACAAAAATAAAAAGCTATCCTAGATTTTGCTGTTTAAATATATAACGGTTCGTGGAGAAACTCCCTCCAAATGACGCGCTAAGATGAGCGCTACAAGTTTTCCAGCTCACCACGGCGTAGCTCCGTACACTTAACATCTGCCGCAAGTCGCGGCTTTGACTGCATTCAAGTTTATCGAAAAGCGATTCATGGCCCGTGAAGCATCGCTTCCAGCTGAGTGAATACTCCCTCTACAGCGATTAATTCAAGACGATAATTGCAGCAGCACACGAACAGCACAAACAAACAGAAAGCAAATACTACAATAAAAAAAAAAAAAAACTGGCTGCGACGTGCCGTGCGAGGGAGCAAACACATGGCTCTGAACAAAACCGTGGAGCGGTTTGTTTTATTGGCTTTCAAATAAGTACGGCAAGAGTGTTTACTTTTTACTAAAAGATTCATCCCCTGAGCCATTCAAGAAACCCTCAGAGGTATGACATTACTGAAAAAAAAAAAAAAAAAAAAAAACATTCTGGACATGCTCTATTTCTGGCCGAATGTTCAGCTTGGGGCCCCAGTGCCGTAATGCAAATCTCTAAAAGAAGTCGGTATCAGCTTTCACAAGTCGTCGAGGTTAAAGTAAGCATTGGGAATCAAGCTTCAAGCTAAGGATGGGAAAGGCGCCGTCAGCGTCGGCCGTTGTGTGCCCGAGGAACGGTACTTCGTTTACCCGGTGTACAAAACGCAGACCGATACGTATACGTGCTTTCTTGCTATTTCTAAGCGTGTTTGCTTACCTTTATAATTAAGTTAAAACTACCGAAAGCAATCGGCGGAGGCAATTCTCTTCGCACGACACAAGGCGATCGTGCGAGAGGTCGGTGAAGCGACGGTTTAAGTGTTTCAGGCCCTGAATTGCTGCCTCTCCCATGTTCACGAACTAGGTGAATATTCCACACCGCTTCGCTGGCATTTCAAAAGGTATTTATATTAAAGGCCTTTGGGCGGTCGTCAAATCAGCTCGCGACCCCGACTCTTTGCGTGCCGCCCTGCATGCGCTGGTTCGAAGATGTTTTAATGGCCATACCCAGGCGGCACAGACACGTTGAAAAGACGTCGAAAGAACGTGATGACGTCAGGAACAACATGTCGAAAGAACCTCGAAAGTCTGAACGTCAAGTCCCTTCGACGTAATATGGAAAGGCTAATGTGTGGAAAAAAGTGTGAACTTGACGTCGACATAACGTCCCACTTAACGAACTTAAAACGTCGAGTGCACGTCAGAACTGGACGGGAAGCCAAGTGATAACGTTATATCAACGTTGACACAATGCCCCATTTAACGACTATAAAACATCGAGCATACGTCTAAACTGAACGGGATGTCGATTGAGAACGTCATATTAACGATAACAGAACGTCCCATTTAACAACATAAAATGTAGAGCGCACGTCTGTGCTGACGTCATGCCAACGTTGTAATAACGTCCCATTTAACGACCATAAAACGTCGAGCACATGTCTAGACTGAACGGGATGTCACTTGATAACGGTATCGACCTGGTCACCGTGCAACAATGGAGTCAACCGGATCTGGCTTCGTTGCTCAAAGGTATGTTCGCGAAAGCACGTATATTCGGACAAAATAGACCATTTGCTAAATCCCCCAAGCGCACCGCCCGCTATCCAGGAATCATGGGAACGGTGTTCCTTCAGCTCCCTAGTGATCGGTAATTTCGACCGCCTCCATCGTCACATACTTTTGGGTGTATTTCGAAGTCACCCTAAACAAGCGCCCTATAGTGCCCAAGGACCTGTCATATCACTTTTAAGATTTCTCCTCAATGTCAACGTTTTCGATACTGTGTATGCTGTCAACCCTTCAACCTGACTCAGCTGCCGAAATCTCTTACAATATTATCATTCTCTTACAGCTTCAAAGACGCTAATATTAAGTTAGAAACGCTAAAGGTGCTATAAACAGCCCCGCTGACTCCGAGCTAAGTCCTTGTTTTTGTTGCTTTGAATTTTCGGCTTTTAGGTAATTCTTGCTAAAACAACATTCATGAGAATGATAATATTGCAATAGATTTCAGCAGCTCAGCCAGGTTGAAATGTGGATTGCATGCACAGTATCAAAAATGCTGACATTGGCGAGAAATTTTAAAAGTGATATGACGGCACTTCGGGGCTCCATAAGGTGCTTGTTTAGAGTGATCAAGGTGTTCGCTCATACATTCTTGGGACGTCTCGCGCTCAACGTTCAAAGAATCTCCCAGAAAAAAACGTAGAACTGACGTCGAATGATGTCGATGACGTCAAGGTGTTGCTCAGGACATTGTTGGTACGTCTCGTGCTCCACGTTCAAAGAACTTCCCGGATAAAGCGTAGAGCTGACGTCTATTATTGCCAAGGATGTCAAGGCGTTGCTCAGACATTGCTGGAATGTCTCGCGCTCAACGTTAGAAGAATCTCCAGAAAAAAACATAGAAATGACGTCGAATATTGTCGATGACGTCAAGGTGTTGCTCACGACATTGTTGGGACGTTTGGTGATCCACGTTCAAAGAATTCCTGGAGAGAATGTAGACCTGACGTCTATTATTGCCTATGACGTCAAGATGTTGCTCAGACATTGTTGGGACGTCTCGCGCTCAACGTTTGAATAACCTACCAAAAAAACGTAAAACTGACGTCGAGTAATATCGATGACGTCTGTTGCTCAGGCATTCTTGGGACGTCTCGTGCTCGACGTTCAAGTAACTTCCCGGAGAAAACGTAGAACTGACGTCGATTAATATCGAAGACGTCAAGGTGTCGCTCAGGACATTTTTATTACGTCTCGTGCTTGACGTTCAAAGAACTTCTCATACAAGGCGTTCAACAGACGTCAATTACTGTTGAAGACGTCGAGGTGAAGCTCATGACGTCGTTACTATGTTGCGTGTTCGACGTTGTCGGAACCTCTCATGTGGACGTACCAATGCCGTCGATAAAAAGTTTGTTAAGGATTTTGACGTCGCCCAACGTCTAGGACCTTATTTCGATGTCATCTCGGCGTCTTGCGCTGCCTGGGTAGGGCTGAAGGTCATCGAAGTGCTCATGGAACAGGGTTGTTTTCTAAAAGTATAATTTTTTTGTGAATTAATGATATAGTTTGTACATGTATGTGGGCATGTTTTATATTTTCAGAACACGCTCAATTACTGAAAATGTGTTTGTATTGTAGCAATGAAAACGTCAGAATTGCCCCGAGTAGCATTAATGAGATGTTGTATTGCGCTGCCGGAAATATACACAGCAATATAGTTTTGTCATTTGGAATGTTTATAGTTTCCTGACTTGCTGTCTTCATTAAAACCTTGTGTATTCGGAAAATACACAGTTTAGTTAGAATTGTCATTTCCAGATAAAAATATACACTGCGTCAGGCCCCCCAATTCTTCCTCAGCCTCCAAAACCTCTACTGTTGGACTCTGAAAACAGAGAAAAACAAGAGGAACCGCAAGCGTTCGAACGGCTGTCCAGTGAAAGATGCTGCACTAGTTGCAGGAACTGTGGAATCTGTGAAGGGCAGGGATGGGCAAAATACATGTAAATATGTATCGAAATACAAATACAAAATACTTCGTCAAAAATGTATTTAATTACAAATCTAATTACATTTCCAAAAAAGCATTTAAATACAAGATACAAATACAACCAAATGTATTTGGTCTCCTCCAAATACTTTTCCAAATACATTCTTCAAAATTTGCGTCAGCGACTTCAGGGCACCTGCGACGGGTTTTTGGGTATCTCATTTTACTTTTGCATCGCACACTCGGGAGTTAGTGTGCGAGGCTCTAGTAACGTAATACAAATATAATCACAGAAAAGATGTAATCAGCTTGGACGTACTAGGTGAAAAAAGTACAGAGCTTCAAGCAGCTTTTTTTGTCGATTACATTTTGGTATAGACCAACAAAGAACCGAGACGACCAAGACGCGCAGCACTAGCTAGAGAATTTTTTATTGTTGCAACTCGCACTAGTTACGAAAATCTGGACGACCCGCGCACTTAAAATGTTCCAGGCAAAAATATGGACGGAAATCAGGCTGGAAAGCATCACAAGCTGTCACAGGCGCTTATTTAGCCAGTCTGCCTGTGAACGTCGATTTCGTCACTATCCTTGTCCTGAACTAGCACCGTAATCACAAAGTCACTAAACGCCTGTGCTTGATTGAGAGACACTGCATTCGGTGGAGAACGTAATTTTCTTCCTGCTCTGGACAGTAACAATAAATTTGAGAATGTATTTTCGCCCACAAAATTGTATTTAATTACAATTGTATTTGAAATACCCACGTTTTAGTATTTAAATACACACGTCAAATACATTACCCAATTTGTAATTAAATAGAAATGCAAAATACACAAAGTATTTGAAATACGTATTTCAAATACTTGTATTTGAAATACTGCCCATCCCTGGTGAAGGGTGATACTTTTCGTAAGAAAGGTTTCTGCTATTTGTGGCTTTAGGACAACTTGATTTAGATCTCAATTTTAGACCCTGTAAAACATTCATATTTGAGGAGGGACTAATAAGGGGTTAGACACCCATTCACTTACGTTTGTTGTACATTACTTGACAGATATAATATAATATCCCACAGGTAACCCCAGTAGAGTCTATTAAAATACTATCCGAATCCAGCGGAGGTCAAGCGCGAGCAATGTAAACAGATATAAATAACATATTTAAGAAACCCGAGACTCAGTAGATACGAAAGGTGACACCAAGATAAGAGAAGGAAAACGTTTTCCTTCGCTTGTCGTGATGTAAACTTCGTATTTTCTCAGTCTCGTGTTGCTTAATATGTTCAGTATACACCAGCTCACTTGCGCCCTCACGTTTTGTTAGATATAAATAAATGTCTGGTATTTTCTCCATTGGCGTCGCATTAGTTGCTCGTTTTTCGCGGTCACAGACAACGTCGGCGGCGCTCCATGGGACAGTTAATGCTTTCGCATTATAAGTAAATAGAAATGAGCGTGCCGCAGCTAGCGTCACCAAAGCCTCCACAACGTGGGCGGGGCGAGTAAGAAAAAAATTCTGTCCTCAGCGTGACGTCACCCCGGTTTGCCGTAAAAGGGCGTCACGCACACTTCTCGGGACTAAGAGCGCGAATCTGTCAGCAGCGCCCTGTCAACAGCGCCCTCTCCCGCACTTGGGTCTAGTTAGTTCAAGCCACGGTTGTGAGCGATACAATACAAGGCACTCTAAAGCCCCTTTAGGGAAGGCGAGCGCAAAATCACATGTTATTTTCGTAATACGAGAGCTTTTTTCGAAGCCCGTAAAAAATTAACTTAGGATACTCTTTATAAAATCACTGAATGTGATGTTTTTGAGGATGCTGTACAACTTTATAATTAAACTTGTGATCTATATATAACATTTCAAAAGTTCATTAATTAATTCTAATTAATTATTTCATTACGCAAAATACAAAAATACCTTGACATGCTCCAAATATTTAACAAACTTATTCATTTGGTTTCGTCTTCCTAAAATGTATCGAAATAATTTAAATCTTGACTGAAGTTAGTTTGAACACGCTCTACACTCTAAAAGAAGTATGTGCGTCTGCTTTCACGCACAACACTCGGAGAACCAATCAGCGCAACTTACGGAGGCAGCTCAGCGAATGACGATGCCGAAACATATGTTTAGACCAAAAAACGCAGTCTGAGTTGTGACATTAAGCAATGCAAAATGTCACGCTTGCATTGCCTAATGTCCCAACTCAGTCTGCGTTTTATAGTCTAAACATATGTCTCTGCATCGTCATTCGCTGAGCTGCCTCCGTAAGTTGCGCTGATTGGTTCTCCGAGTATTGTTCGTGAAAGTAGACGCACAGACTTTTTTTAGAGTGTATATAGCTAATCATAAGTTTATGAAACTGAAAATGATAAAATACGGTCGACTGAAATACGTTTATTTTTATGCTATTTGTGGCCTTCTGTACGCCAGTATTGAAATGTCGATATTACTTATAATTCTTACCATGTCACTCTTACTTCTCCTTGACTATATGCAAACTGCAATCCTCAAGCAACTAAGCTAAGGGAAATCCATGTTCTAAACTCCTGGGTTTCTGCCGCCTCAGCATCACTCTTTGCCTGCTTACGTCGATATTCTAACTCTATAATTTTTAATTCCGTCCACTAGACCCAATCTAGACCCTTTCCTAGACCTAATCGAGTTAAAATGATTGTTTAACACAGGGTACCAAATACGTAAGTAGAAAAAGTATAACTCTAATGTTTTCCTAGGCGCAGAATGACGTAAAGTTTCCAGGGACAAAAACTAGACCAAACAACCATTTTTTTATAGTTCTTCTTTAACAAATTTGGTTCATAATAATATTCGCTCAGCTCTGGTCGCAGGTTTGCGTGTCAGTGCTCTTTCGCGCAGAATACTTGGTATTCTCATCACCGCGATCAAAGTCGAGAATGTTCTGTGAATGCCAAAACTGAAAATCGTTTTTTGCTAGCAACGCAGTTTGCTTTCTCTCTCTGGGAACGCGATCATGTGCAATGTAATGCTTGTCAGTTACTGTTTTTTTTTTTTGTTTTTTTTTTCGGAAGACTATACGAAAAGGTTAACGTGTTGGAGTTTTCATATTGTAACATTAAACTCGGGTCCCATAACCCGAAAAGGTTGTTTCCCCACCATCTACGATTACATTTATTGTTATATTCTTTACATGTGAATGTGAAACATATAACAATCAATGTAATAGCAGATGGCGGGTAAACAGCCTTTCATATAACAATTTATTTATTTATTTAAAAGTTCCCTCCGGGCCCGAGGGCATTACAGAGGGGAGCGGGTTACATCACTGGAAATCAACAACATACAATAAATAACAAGCTATGAATGCAAAACAATATGTACATATTGGTGAAACGCTGAAATGTGAATATTGTTAAGGCAAGTTTTTTAAAGCAACGCTGTCAGATATGGATACCACAGACGCTGGAAGGTGGTTCCACAACACTGTGGTTCGGGGTACGAATGAATTGTGAAAAGTAGTAGTGTTACATGAAGGTACGCCCATCTTGTGTCGATGATCGAGACGTGGTGATATGTAAAAAGGAAATGCTAATAGCTCGTCACGCAAAGTATGATTGTGGTGGTAGATTTTGTGAAACAGGCACAAACGGAAAACTTCACTACGCGATGCAAGATTGGGCAGGTTCAAACTTGATTTCATGGATGTTACGCTGGCAGTGCGGTGATAATTAGTAAGTATGAATCGGACGAATCTATTTTGAATTGCTTCAACTGCAGATACTAATACGTCAGTACCGTGACTATGAAAATATAAAAAAGAACAATAAATAAAAATATATATAAAAGTATAACAATAGATGAGAAAAAGTTTCTCCAACGCTTCATATAAAGGTGCGAAGCGCCTTTACATTGAGCGCTGGAGATTTTTTTTTTTTTTTAACAAGCAGTTGGCGCATATCACAACATGCAGCTTGGGCGGATCTCGACATTGCCTTCTGGCAACACTGGCTAAATGTCAGAAGTTCGCCGAAAGCGCCTCATTGTTTGTTCAAGCTTGAAACTTCGTTCAACATCACAAGCTTGTGAATTTCGGAACGTTGTAGAAACAAACTTGTGCGAACGGAAAGAAAAAACCGATGTATATTTTTTTATTCACCGCCTTCATAGTCCTTGATTGCTCATTCGGTAAAATGGAGGAACAAAAATGCTTCCCAAAAGGCATAGAGCGTCTTCTGCTGCATCCACCCAACGCTTGGAAGGTAATTAAGTTTTTCCTATACTGTTTCTTCAAAACATATTAAGTCGAACTAATTTAGTTACCCTACACTCCTTCATTGAAGCAGTGTCGGGTATTTGTTATGTCAGAGTAGAGAAGCAGAAATACTAAGTACATGGATTGCGTGAAGTAAACATACCGCTCCTTTGGATTATATTTTACCGCACCTTAAGAAAACGAAAGCAATTATCGGAGATCACAAGAGGCGACAGAGCTAGGGGGGTGTAAGTAGGACTCGTCTACGATAAGATTGTGATCGATAATAAATTGTATACTTTGGATGACGAAAATAGTTGTAAGATAAAACTCGCCTCATCCGTGGCAAACCGAAGCACATCCGAATGGCAGTCGAATAACTCGAGCGGGGAATTCAAGCAGATTAATGTAAACGCACGTAGTACAGCCAGCAAATTTGGGAATCAAGAGCTCTTGTTTATCACCTGCGGTCCGGATGTGGTTGAACTTAATTGGCTGCGCCCTGAAGTGACAGATAGTGAACTGCTTCCACTATCCCCCAAGTACAAAATGATAGGCAATGACCGCACTGCACGTGGCGGGGGCGTTGCTATAGTACTGATAGTATCGACTTAGTTCGAGTGCCCGATATACCAGATAACGAAAGTGTCTGGAGCAACACATATTTCTGTTGTATTATTTTATTCTCGGAGCTGTGTACAGGCCCCCGAATTCCCATGTCTCTTTCTTACAGGCTATTCAGGACTATTTAACAAATTAGATTCAGGTCAACTCTCGCGTTATTATTCCGGGACATTTTAATCTTCCAGAAATAAATTGGGATTGGCTGGAAACGGTGTCAACATATGTTAAAAAAAAAAAAAAGAAAGCTCGGAAGTTCTTCTGGACATTACGTTTAGAAATGAACTTGTTCAAATTGTAAACGAGATTACGAGATGTGGAAAAACTGCTGGATCATTACTCGATTTTATTTTTTTTGATGGCCATGAATCAGGCTACTCAGTATCAATGGAAGATGGGCGGTTGGACCATAAGCGTGTGTCGTTGTGCATGAAAAACGTTTCACTGCAACGCAATAAAAGAAAGCTACCCATTTACGTATGGGAATTCAGTAGAGCTGGTGATGTAAGCAAAAATATGTGCTCGCGAACAATGAAGCTATCTCTGATCCTAGTGAGATGGCTTTCCGATACAAGTTTTCTCACTGTGTTTTTTTAGTCGCGTTGGTGATTCACAGTATATGGAAAGCGCGCTTGTGGAGGGTCTCAAGCTGACTTTGATATCTGTATATCACAACAGGGTATTGTTGTTGTTGTTGTTGTTTTTTGCTGAACCTTGATTGTAATAAGTCTGAAGGGCCTTATAATGTTCCTAACAAATTTTTGAAACGTTATGCGGACTGGCTGTCCGAATGTCGGACAATCATCTTCCGCGCACACTTGGACCGACATGTTTTTCCGGGTGTATCTCGAAACAACCCATTCTTATTTGAACCCTTCTCCTTTGAACCCATTCGCAAAACGCCCTTCTCGTTTTAACCTCTCGCGTTTTGACCCTTTCTTATTTATACCCGTCTCATTTGAACCCATTCTCATTTGAACCCTTCTCGTCTGAACCCATTCGCAAAACGCCCTTCGCGTTTTAACCTTTCGCGTTTCGACCCTTTCTCATTTGAACCCGTTGTCATTTGAACTCCGTAGTGAGGTATAGAGAAAGGAAAAACAGTTAAGGATGAAGGTTGAAGATGAAGCGAAGCGGCACCATCTCTTGCATAGCACATGAAACAATTTTCCTTATGCCTGCGTGCCACCCCGAGTCTGTTGACGTAGCTACGTGGTCACATGGTGACGTGGTTTCAAAAGTGCTAGCGCAGATTCGGTACTTCATTTCTCTTCTGTCGCTGTATGTCGTAAGGTGTAGTCGTGTGGAGCGGATGGATCATTGTGCTAGTCGTGTGTTATTGCTTGTAATGGCCAATTCGGGTGTTCATTTTCCCTGAAAAAAAGTTTTCCCTTATCTTCGGCAAGGGCGTTCGCGTGGTCAAAGGCTGGCGGGTGCAAGCTTTTTGGGTTGCGCTTCTCAGGCGTTTACCGGCAATTTACCAGCAGAAGTTTTCCCGAGCTCCAAGAGGTCGGGCAGCTTGTCTGCCAGACTGTATCCGATATCGTCATATCCGAATCGGGATAGGGAACCAAACGAAACAATGCTCGCTGAGGCGGCAAATAGCGGGTTCGAGTGGCAAACGAAGCCATCGAGACAGACGCCCTTTTGTGCTCTGAGACAATATAGCAAAAACAACGAAGAGGAATATAATTTATGTTTCAAAGAAAGTCAACATTTTTGGAAGAATTTATCCAACCTGAGCAAGGTATGTTTGCTCTGAGACACAAGCTGCATCATACATCACTTTATTTTACAACTCTGTAATAACAAGTTATTACACCGCTGAAAAAAAAAAGTTTGCATAGTGATGCAGTTTGAAACTTGAACACGCATTACAATCTCAAGGAGGGTGGGTGCAATGAGAAGACTGAGGATTCCAAAAAAGGTACTAGAGAGTTTTAGTAGATCATTCCGATACCCCCGATAGCCCCGATAACGATACTATGCATGCGCAAGGGAGGCGGTGGCGGAGTACCGGGTACCGTTATCGGAGTCATGGGAACGATCTACTAAAACTCTCTACTAACAGTAATCAGAATATGGAAAGCGACGCTGGCAAGCCTCCGTGGCAACAGTTAATCGAAAATCCAAACGAAGTTTATTGAAATTTGACGCGCGTGCAGGCAGCACCACACTGATTTATACATCTGCCCTTTCATTGATTTTATATTTTAATATTCTGTCAGCTGTACGGACTGTGGTAATGCCAATATTTTGAAAAGTTTTGTGTAGCCGCTTCTGTTTACGCGCATCTCAAAGAGTCGTAGTTTATGTTGTTGGCGTATGCAGCGTGCTCATGGTACCATAGAATCATCGAAGAAGAAGTTAACAGAGCTCACTCGCGACCCAGTCAAATAAAAACGCCAGTTCATTGTGCTTTGCATTCGGGTGGAGTGGGTCACGTGATGCGCCACTGACGCGTTTTTGTTCGCCGGTGCCACAGGCAAGGGCTCGAAGGCAATTAATTACCCGAATTCGCCATAAATACCGCAGAAAGATTGCAAGATCATGATGCTGGATTAATTTGGGTTCGAAATGAGAGAGGTTAAAATGAGAAAAGTCTTTCTGACAATGGTCAAAACCAGAAAGTATGTTTTGAGAAAATTTAAAATGAGAAAGGTTAAAATGAGAAAAGTCGTTTTGAGAAGGGTCCAAACCCGAAAGTTTGTTTTGAGAACGGTTTAAATGGTAAAGGGAGAAACGCGAAAGTTGTTTTGCGCTGGGTTGAAATGAGAAGGTAAAAACGAGAAGGTAGAAATGCGAACGGGTTCAAATGAGAACCACCCGTTTTTCCTACCGACTGGCTAACAGCAAAACTTACTGCGGCGCATAGAACTTGCAGCAAACATAACATTGAAAACTACCGTCCAATTTCCCTTACCCGCGTTTGTTGCAAAATACTAGAGCACGTATTATCGGGTTACCTCTTCGATTACTTTGAGCGTTTAAACGCCTTTAACCCACACCAGCACGGATTCTGGCTCAGGCTATCGAGTCATACAACTGACAGAAACTATACACGATTTTGCGACTTCGCTAAATGAGAGCGGACAAACAAATGTAATCTGCGAGGACCTTTCAAAGGCTTTCGATCGCGTTCCACATGCACACTTCATTAAAAAGCTAGTAGGCACCGGACTAAATGTACCAGTAATGAGATGAATCAGAGCTTAACTCACCAATTGTACCCATTTTGAAGAAGTTAATCGTGCTAGGTATAATACATTAAAAGTCCGTTATATAAGTTATATTAATAATAGTTATAATTATATTAAATATTATTAATAGTTATATTAAAAGTCACCTTATATAAGTTATATTATTAGTAGTACAGATAATAATTAGCTCTAAAGTTACCACTCGGTTATTCCCAGATGATTGTTTAATTTATTCCAAAATTGTGTGCCCTGAAGATCAGATCGCTTTGAACACGACGTTAGGGACTATAAATGAGTAATGCAAGCGGTCGAAAGTGCAAATTACCCCCCCCCCCCCCCCCCAAAAAAAAAAGTGTTTTTACCTATTACAAATAAAATTAAAAACCTCTTGTTTTTTTTTTTGTTTTTTTTTTTTTTTTTTTGTTATGAACCTTACGAGAGTCCAATCGCGTTCACCAATATTTAATATACCTCTGTGTAACCATTAAAGCGAGTAGGCAGGCGAGCTTGTGAAGGACCGACATGGTAACCCTGAAGCGAGGAGACAATAACAAAAAAGGGACTGACAGATAGTCTTGAATATCCTGTAAGAAAGATTCAGGGGAATTTCGGGGCCCGTACACAGTTCCAACGATAAAATAATGCCGCAGAAATTTAGTTTGCTCCAGACACTTTCGTTATCTGGGATAGCGGAGTTTCATGTTTGTCCGTCCCTTTTTTATCCCCCCGCTTTAGGGTTACTATGTGTAACCGTGTCGAGCGATATTATTTAGAAATCCCATGTCGACAATTTGACAAGCACCGCAGAAATAAAATTGTGTTTCTTGAGCCGTGACCTCAAATTAGCAACAGATGAAGCAAAATTAACATCCTACAACATTTGTACGACTTGTCTTAAAAAAATGAGATTGAAAAATTAGAAAAGGTACAAAGGAGAGCTGAAAGATTTATCACATCCAGATACTGAAGAACAGAGCTAGTCTGTCAGTGCGATGCTCATGCAACTGTCAGTGCGATGCTCATGAACGCAGGAGAGTTGCCAAATAAAAAAATGCGTTATTTGATACAAAAGGAAAGGTTAAACATACATTCGCTGAGATATTTCGAGTCTCTTTCTACTAGAGGACTTCTAAAACGTCATACTGAAATGCTCATGCCGATGAAAGGCCGGATCGACCTTTTAAAGTAATCTTTTCATCTGAGGACCATAACTGAGTGGAACAACCTACTGCAAGATGTATTTGAATGTGACACCGTTGAAGGTTTTGAAGTCAGCCTGAGAGGCCTCGCCAAACGATATATAATCGTATATAATCCAGTGTCCTTTCGTTTCTCTTTTCTGTTCCTTACTTTACTGATACTAATATATGTTTAAATGCATCTATGTCTGAATCAATATTGTATGTCTCATTCGCGGAAGTGTACTTTAAAAAATTGGGTATTTTACTAACCGCATGATAAATTTTCTAAGACGGCCCTTTAAGAAATGTTCCCGGAATGTAAAAGCAACCATTTATACATCTAACATAAGACCAATCCTAGAGTACGCCAGTGCTTTCTGGGACCCAAAAGAGCGCTGTCTCGCAAACAAACTGGAGCAAGTTCAGAGCAGAGCAGCTCGATTTGCTACAGGAAATTATAACTACAGAGAAAGAGTTACTGCCCTTGAAAACCAATTAGAATGGGAACCACTATGCTCAGGAAGACGACGACTGCGCTTGAAGTTTCTTCACGCAATATATCATGATCGTACGTGTATTAGTAAACCGAAGCTCATACAACCACCTCACCTTATCTCTCGAAGATGGGACTACTCTAAGAAAATAAGAGGATACACAGCCCGAACCAACATTTTTAAATATTCAATTTTTCCTAACACCATAAAAGAGTAGAATGAACTTTCTGACGAAACTGTTTCCATCGTGTCCGAGTCTCCTTTTTACGACAGACTACCGCGCGATGGTTGGGCAGGAGTCATGAATGAAGAGAATAGAATGTCTCCCCTACGTTTACCTTCTTTTGTGGAAAATAAGCCGGGTTCTGTGGCCACTGTATTGCACTGTTTTGAGTTTTTTTTTATGTTATTGATTTGTGTGCTTCTTTTTTTTCTATTGTGGTTGATGTGAGTGGAGAGGCTCGTGCCTGTTTTTGTAACACTCGAACTTTTTTTTTTTTTTTGTCCCGTGTTTGGTTGATTCTGTGCAAGTGTATATTCACCTGTGAGCTTGTGTTTTTGCTTATTTGTACACTGTGTACGCAAGTACCATATAATCTTATACGCAAACGTACTACACCCCCCCCCCCCCTGCTATAATGCCTCTGGTGCTGCGGGGTAAACTGAAATAAATAAAGAAACCCGCTCCTGTAACGGTCAATAGGCCCACAGTATGAATATATAAATAAATAAATAAATGCCAACCTTGAATCAAGTGAGGCTAGCGAATCTAAATGGTCTCTGTCGGTAGCTATTCCTAAATACACTCCTTAATACATTTCATTTGGTTCCCAAGAAAATTCAAGCGATGTTGTTTTGCAAAGTCGAACCAATATAATGTCTCGTGCATGGATCGCAGTATCCCACTCAATGTCACAATCCTCTTTTGCACTCTAAACTTATGAAGGGTACATTATGGCCTTTCAAAACCCGTGATACCAGACAAAAATGGTGGTATTACATAAAAGACCACGCATCGGCGATTCTTGACAACAACCCAGCGCTCAAGCATAGTCCCATGCAGTGAAATGCCGTGCAATGCCCCAGCTTCGTTGGTTCTTCATCGACTGTGCTCTAGAGAAGTAGAAACTGTTCGAACGTCGCATTCTCCGCTTCAACATGCGTGTTCCATAGGTGACGACAGGCACGTAGCCAGGATTTTGTTTCGGGGGGGGGGGGGGGGGGGGGGCGCTCACGACAAAATGCTGCATGAGGGGGAGGAGGGAGAGGAAGTCCCAGCAAAATGGAAGATTTTTTTTTTTTTTTGGGTGGGGGGGGCCGGGCCCTATGGGCCGTCCCCCTGGCTACGTGCCTGGGTGACGAGAGCATCTATTTAGGTAAGGTTTGTAACACAGCCTTGATGTCATGATATAGATTGACCTTAACTATTGGCGTATGCGAGAATACAGAAAAGAAAATGGGAGGATGGGGCAAGTAGCAAACTTACACGAACGCGAGTGCGAGATAATTCCTTAGTTCCTGAGTTTTTGTCACACCGGATATCTAATTAGCTGTAAACAAAAGTGGAAAAAAATGAAAGCCGTTTACAATTCCCTGTAACGCCGGTTAGAGCGCAGCTCTTGAGGAGGAAGATGGAAGCGTACTGAGGGATAGGTGACTCCTTGAGGTCACGTGACCTCAAGGGGGGTCACGTGACTTCAGGGGGTCACGTGACCTCCGGGGGTCACGTGACCTCAGGGATTCACGTGACCTTTGGGGGTCACGTGACCTCGGGGGTCACGTGACCTGAAGGGTCACATGACCTTAGGGGCCACGTGATCCCCAGAAGTCACGTGACCAGGGGTCACGTGACCTTAGGGGGGTCACGTGACCTCAAGGTGGTCACGTGACTTCTGGGGGTCGCGTGACCTCAAGGGGGTTACGTGACTAGGGGGTCACGTGACTTCTGGGGTCACGTGACACACCCGAGGTCACGTGACACCCCTAGGTCACGTGACCTCGGGGGGTCACGTGACCTAGGGGTGTCACGTGACCTGGGGTGGGTCACGTGACCCTCATAGGGTCACGTGACCTCATGGGGCCCACGTGACCTTTGGGGGTCACGTGACCTCGGGGGTCACGTGACCTGAAGGGTCACATGACCTTAGGGGATCACGTGACCCCCAGAAGTCACGTGACTTCAGGGGGTCACGTGACCTTAGGGGGTCACGTGACCTCAAGGCAGTCACGTGACTTCTGGTGGTCACGTGACCTAAGGGGGTCACGTCACCTCAAGGGGGTCACGTGACTTCAGGGGGTCGCGTGACTTCCGGGGGATCATGTGACCTAAGGGGGTCACGTGACCTCGGGGGTCACGTGACCTAGGGGTGTCACGTGACCTGAATGGGTCACGTGACCTCGCGGTTACGCCGACGGCGACGCCGACGCCGCTCAAGCCGGAAACGGGCCCCTAAGAGCTGCGCTCTAAAAGCTTATACTACGTAATTCACGAAGATGCGTGTACTACAAGCACCCGTGATATTGCATTCTTAGAAAATAAGCGAAGCTACGTCTTAAAAATTACCAAAAAATAAACAAATCTAAAAAAAAAAGCATTTGCGAGTGATAAGATCGGAACGGTATCGCCTTTAGATGGTTTTGATTCTAACCATATAAGCACAATATTTTCTAGATTCTATAAATACCCAAATTTTAATCAGTGTGATCGTTGGTATGGCAGGGAAATCAGCGTGGTTACATACATACGAAACATTGATTTTGCCAGCTTCAGAATAAATCTGAATGAAATATCTTAAGATGGAGAATTCGGCGAGTTGGCTATTTATACTTATAATTTACGGCGCACAAGAATAATTCATTATAAAACAACAATACCAGTAAAAAGGCACCGCTCGATCAGCGCTTAGAGTGGTTCCCTGTTACTGGTGTGCGTGTTTCAGTGAGGACTGTTGTTGTAGGCCGTAAATTATCAGTATAAATTTAAAATGTTTTTTGTTCTACGTCTGATTACACTTTTATGTAAATTAAATTAAAAATACAGAAGCAAGCACAACAGGGAACTTTCTCTCGTGAAAAGATTTTATTCGATATTGTGAATAAAATCCTAATTATGTTTTATAAATTGCTATAGTTCTTTCTTCCTCATACGTTCTGCAGCATTCTTACCAGCACATGCCGCAATATCACTGCACCAGGAGCAATAATACCGTGCTCGCCACCTTCCATGCCCAGGATTTTTTAAGCTGTAAACGACTATGGCAGTCACACATGTGCTGAGCGATTTTTGCGCGTGTTGTCGCGGAAGCTGCTGCTAGCTTTTAAACACATTAACTTTTCCATGCACCGTTCTTATTCACTTTGAATGTTGAAGCAGTTGCCCATGTGGGTTAAAATGTTGTATTTTTAAATGAAATTACTATTTATTTAAAATTAGCATGTCGGACTTTTCAGCTCCTTGAAGATTTGAAGGACATATTTTATCTCGTTTATTACTCGAAAGACTTGGACATGAGTAACACTTTTCCATGCCTCAACGTTCAAAAATCAACGTTGGATAAACAGAGCAAGAGCGGTCATTGTGTCTACAAATACGCATCAAATACGACAGTGACGTGAGTATGTTTATAATCAAGTAGTTAGTTGTTCTTGTTTTCTAGCACAAAAAAAGGTGGAACCGTAGGTCTTTCTACTTTATATCTAGACGTTTCCTGACATTAAAAGTAAAGCGGGTTCTATGCATAGTCCTTACGCGGCGTGAAGACATTTGAAGAACATTTGGTTCTTAGATTAAACATCATGCGACTATATGTGCGTCTGAAGGTTTTTAAGTGAATTTCTATACTCCGTTCATCTGTAAGCTGACAGAAAGGTGGGCGCTACGCTCTCTCCCGATCAATCAAACGTCTCATTTTCATCACCTGAACCTTTTTTCTGGGGCGGGTTGGGGCGAGGGTGTGGTCACGTCCCGAAAGATACACGTATTACTGGTTCAGCAAGCACGCAGCGTCCACCGCACTGTCAGCTTAAGGATGAATAAATATATAGCTTGAGACACTGACAACTTAAAAACAGTTCCTACTACCCTATTATTGCTCTGCAGCCAATGGGACCGCTGCATTAGCCCGTAAGAACGCTGATTTGAACAGTTAATTTATTAATCTGCCAAATAATCGTTTAATCAATGTGTCAAAAGTTAGGCGACTAACCATAAAGGTGGACCCATGAGTGATAGGCGTCAATACAAATATCTACACCACTTTAAAAATATATATAATTTAATTGATGGCAGCTGTTTTTCTCTAAGGTAGGATATTTGTTTGAATACACAACCACGAAGCACTTGTACTCCCGCACTAAAATGGTATAATCAAAACTTTCAAGAAAAGCTACACTAAATAGCATGCCTTGCTTCTCGCTGGAAAACGCTCTTTGCTTATTGGCTGTTTCCTATTCTGTGTTGTTGATGACCACAGTATCGAATATGAGAGATCAGCTGAAAGCACAACAATGTTGTTGTTTTTTTTGTTTTTGTTTTGTCTGCCATTTTATTTTTATGGGAAATCAATATTTCTAGATGAATACATATCTCACACTTTCCAGTACCAATGCGTAGAGCAAGTCGCCTGCTTCTTGCGCAGGAGTGACTGTGACGTCAGAACGACGTCAAGCAGTGATTGACTTTGACTGAAAGGATAGTGGATAGACCTCAGTGCTGGATGCCTTGAGGTTTACCCGCTGTTTTGTTTCAATCAGCCAAGAAGGGCTCGGCGTTCCGGCATCACCGTAACCCCTGTGCAAGAAGCAGACGAACGTGCACGCCGCGTAGTCACTGGTAGCTTAAGAAACAAACGACATGACCTACTTTGCTCGCGCTCTTTGCTTCGTACTTCGTTCTTTCGCATTCTGGTCGGTTAAAGCCGCTATCTCATTGGCTCGTAACTCACCACACTCTGCTTCTCTTAAGCTCACAGCGACTCTGGTAACTGCTAGCCTGACGTCACTAGAACTGGGTAGGCATTTCGTTGTGTCTTCTCCCCTAATTTTGCTATTAGCCCATGGCGTTAAGAATGTATCTGAGAAACAAAACCAAAAATAGACTTCCTCATAATATTATCATATTTCTGAAACTCATTGACTTTGCAAATTCTAACGACTATGTTCCCAAACTTTAGGTTATAACTTCTCAGTATTCTACAATTTCTTTATCTGCCTCCATTTTTTGAAAAATAATTATTCTATATAAGGTTTCAGATTAGGCAGGAGGAAGTTCCTACTCGTTAAACGTGTCTACTAATAAATAATTTTAAAAATTCATACAACTATTATAAAGCACAATATAAGGGGAAGTCGGTCAAACTGCGCAAAGAGCCGAACGTTTCTTTAATGCTGCTCCTTAGGTGATAACAAGAAATTTTAAAGCACACTTTTCTAAACTAATTTCAGGTTGTTCTCAAGCATCTGAAAAAATTTTAAGTGTTACATCTTTAGAAGTGGACCATTCACCCTCAGATTCAGGTTCACAATTTGTATAATCAATAATATTCCTGTCTTAAGCGTATTCATACTCATGTGTAGGAGAGGAGACATCACCAGTTGAGAAAGCCTGGTTCTGTAAAACGATAGAAAAAACTAATAAAAAGCCTTCTTCGTGTGCGACAATCAATGAAAAACAAATGATTCGCAGTATAAAAAAAAAATCGCGCTTCGAGCTTGTTTCTTTTTTTTTTTTTTCTAGGTTGACGGGAACTAAGGAGGTGAAAACTAAGACGAAAGATGATGCCTACAACCACCCAAACGTGTTTTCTGTGCAATACCACGAGGGTAGGTGTTTGCATATCATCAGATTACGCCACAGACAAGAGTCACGAGAATCGTGTGTTGATGGTTAAGCTTAGGACGCCCAAGGCTTACGAAGCGCATTGATTTCCTGGTATTTCCTTTTATTCGTAATTATTCTTACAGCCATCCACTTGTGTGATCGTCATCAACTGACTTTTAACCGGCTGAAAAAAAGAAAATTCATCTAGGACCTATTTTATGTGTGGGATGTGGCATGTGGGGTGAGAGCCACTGAGATTGAACTAGATTATTTTTCTGCTTTGTTTGTTTCTTGCAAAATAAAAAAAAAGTATCTAGGAGCCCAGAAGTTTATACTGAAACAAAATATTTTACAAAAGTTGTAAAGTTGGTCCTCCCACTATTTGGATAATATTCATCCCACCACATTTTAGTTTCGGTGTGTTCTCAGCTTAAGTAGTTTTTTTTTTTTAAGTTAAGATTTTATCTTAAGCAGACCTGTCTAATGCCGCAATATTAAGATACCTCTATATGCACTGTGCACAACGTTGTTTGTTTTTTTGTTTTTTTTTAACGAGTATTACGGGCCCAGACCCCGTCAAGCTGCCGTTGGCAGCTTTTTGCATGATTTGTATGCTTTTGTATGCTTTTGCAAGCTACCTTTGGCTATAAGCCCAAAAATAAAGACTGATTGATTGATTGATCACTACTATAGGTCAAGAAAAAAATTTTCCTAGGGGAAAAGATTAAGAACATAAAGACCATGCAAATTAGATAGAGAATATTGCATTTTTAACAAATGAATATTTTATGACCATGACTGTAAACCTAAGACTTGGGTAGAAAAGGGAAATGCAAAGGAAGACAGTCATCTTTTTTTCTGTCTTCCTTTTCGTTTTCCTTTTCAAACCCAAGTCTCCGATTTACAGTCAAGTTTAACTTACACCAGCTCGCCTGCACTCTGACTATTTTTACGAATATTTTGTTTTCATTTTTAAGAATTTCACGCAAGTTAGGCATAAGTTTGCTCCAAAGCTATACAAAATGTGAACAAATAAAACTCTCATAGCAAAAATAAGATAATGTTAAAACTTGGTTTGAAAAAGAAGATATTTAAAAAGAAATACGATTGCCTGCTTACTATAAGTAAATGTTGCGATTCAACATTTTGGTGGATAACGAGTGCGGAGGGGTGTCTGAAAGTATTTAAAAGTGATATAAATTTGATCACTTTACACTTGTTTTTAAAGAAAGTAAAGATTCAGGTTTAACTGTCTCCGATACAATCTGTCTCAAGAGATTATCATAAACTTAGACTCGAAAAAAAAGTAATATAACAGTAAACCAATTCAATCAGATTTGTTGAACCTTAACCAACTCCTTACAGACTGCAAAATATTACTTTCCGCGCAGAAACTTTGATGCGAATAAAAATATCGAGCCAAATACGACATCTCTGTGATTGTTATTTTTCATTATGTTTTAAATTAAAAAGTTCTACGAAGGCATTCCGCTTAAGCTCGTTGTGACAAAAGACTTTACTTTTGAAAGCGTGCGCCTTCCCCTTTAACTGCGAAATTTCGCTTAAATTATTTCAAATTACAAAACGTTTTAATGAAACAAATAGTAACAATTCCTCCGTGGCTTTACGTCTTAATGAAACTCTCATTGCTGCCTACAGGCTTATATACTATGTTTTGCTTCAATGCCTGCTCAAGCATAGGTTCGCATTTGTATGAATGGTAGAAATTTGTAGTGCAGTTGAGGAAAGTCTAATTCATGCATAGTCAAAAACAGGTTCATGCTTCTCTTCGAAAAGCTTCACTTTGATAAGATTGCAGAAACACCAATGTAATAAGTAGTGCCTTCCGGTACAGTGCGTTTTATTTAAGTTTAGAAAAAATGTGTCATGAAAATCTTAATAAAATAAGACTGTTATTAAAGTGCTGTAAGCGATAACGCTATGCCGAACAGCTTATACGCACAAATCCTTGTTAAGACAGGTAGAAATCAACAAAACAACATTCAAGTTGCATTTCTTTTCTTGTTTGAATGAGATACGAACACTAAATGTACTTTTCATTATACAGCTGCATTGCATATGATCCACGGCAACTTAACCTGTTTTTATTGCAGGTGAAAACTATATATGGCACGACATTGAGCTGCTTTATACAGATTATATGAATTGTGCTGTATTAAAATCAAAATTCTTTGGTAAGTGATTTAAAAATAGTAAAATAAATATTCATTGGACGCTGAAATAATCTCACGTGAATGCTGGCCAGCTCTAATATGCGCGACATCTGACGCTCCCTTTCGAGAGAATCGGCCGGGTAATACGGTCACTCGAAATGTCTCACAGCATTTGAATTGCCACCAGAACACTAATAAACTACAATGCAGGGTCTATCATATCTAAGGAGTACAATTTTTTGGGCCAAAATTGGTTTTATGTCTGGGAATTTAGGGCCTTAAAAGCCTGAAAAAGCCAACGTGGTGCGAAATTTTAACTTTTTTTGGAGAGTCCGGGCATCTTGGCCCCTCAAACAAGTGCCGAGATTAGGCTTCACTACGATCAATTGGGTTGTGATGTGGCATGATTGGGCCTAAATGGCAAAAGAAGTTCGACGACTAGGCTTCACTTCCTTTTTTTTTTTTTGTTTCCATGTCGTAACTTCGGCCTGAATTGGAAAAAGGGTGCCAGTTCTAGGATGTCACTACTGGTGGTATTGCTGTCATTTGGCTAATGTGGCTCAAGTTTCGCACTTCGGCACTTATGTGGCGAGTCAGGCAAGGGTCATATAAACACCAAAGTAAAAGTTATCTGGCATTAATGAAGGCCTTAGAATAATACTCTATAAGGCCCATGTTACGCCCAGAGGACTGCCAAGCTTCTGCCAAGTTAGGCGTTTCTCTGGCGTGGGGGATTGGTTTTCTATTTCATTTATTTGAGATTCCGTTTCCTTTTTTATGCACCTCTTTGAGACTTTTGTTTCCTTTGATACCGAACAATTTATGTATTTTATTTGCTCGTATGTTTCAGGTATTCAAATGTGGGCGTCCAAATCTCATTTAGAGAAAGTCCGAGAAATTCCTTGGATATGCGCTCTTGTATACGACCTGGCCACGGACAAGCCAAGACAGGTTTTATATGACTGGAAAGAGTGCCCTCTGCGGCTAAAGGAAGCGAGAAAATAAACGGACTATTCTTCTAGGTCTAATTAATTGATTTATTTTCTTTGGTTGATTTGTGGTTTTTAAATCTTGATTTTGTTTTATTTACCAAATACGCTCCACGAAAACATCCGAGGGAAATATAACGCCTACGTTAGGCAAACAAATTACCACGCAATAATCAAGGAGCAAACTTTCCGAATAAAGTCACGTATTTGTCATCCGGTTGGATTCGGAAAAGCACATAAATTAGTTGAAGTGCACTCAGTTTAGGGGCTCTGAGTTTCTCTCGCCCTTAGGACTGTCAAGCAAACATCATTATCAGAAGAAGAAAAAAATGAATAAAACGCGCAAAAAGTATGACGTTGTCGTTTATTATCTTTGTACAGAAAATTTTTCCTTGGTAATATTTTTCAAGAAAAGATCGTCACCCCTCGTGTGAGGTGCGCATGAAAGGGTAAGAAACTAATAATGAACTATGTCTCTGAAAGGATTAGAACTGCAGGGTGGTTTTTATGTTGTTTTAGTTCCGGCGTGAGATTCCTACCTTTGATAAGGCTTCGGCACCTCGTGAAACTCAAGCGTGCACGTCCAGCCGACGCACGGTGGAAGGCAACGAGTACGCTCGGAGGCCGGGCATTTGAAAATGACGCCCGCCCGTTCTCACCGTCAGTCATAAAACGCCTTAAGTTATCATACTTAAAGCTTTAATTTATTTTGTACCTATCGGCAACATTATGACTATTTGAAGGAGAATTCCTAACGCTCTGGGCGTGTCTAATTTTGATTGAAGTCATAGCAAAACTATTATAACTCTAAACTACGTTGTGGTAGTAATAGTTGTAACATTAGTGTTCGGCCTTTGATTAATGCTAAGAGAGCTTGACACTTTGCGGTGTTGTCTGATTATAACTTTGACTCAGCATTCTGCTTCAGGCTGAATGGTGACTGCCCAATTTCTTGAGGCTGTCGACAGTGCCCTTTGCGCAAGGATCATAAATTGCACGTCCTTTCGATGCAGGATCTCACTGAAATAAGCTAAACTTCAATATGTTATGTAGGAAAAAAAAACAGTTGGAGGACAGGTGCATGTTTTAAGCTCTTTTTTGTTATATCAAAACAAAATGTATCGCATTTGAGTTTAGAAACTTGCTGTGTAAGCTAAGATATTGCTAAAATTTTAAGACAAATATCGTATAGGAAATATTTTTGATACTATAAAGAAACATTAAAGTAGAAACGCGATTGAAGAGATATCAACCTTCTGCCACCAGCAGCTTCTTCAATATGGTACAGCATTGTACGTTCGCATGACACTTCTTATCTGCAATAAAGTAACGTTATCGAGAAAAGCTGCATATTATTCGTAAAATAACACCATTCAACTTGAGTTATTTGTCCCTATATACCGAACTCCGTCATTACCATGTTCATGTTTTCAGTATTCCGCATGCCTTAACACTTGAACATATTTTATTTATTCTATCTGTTAACGAGATTTTGTAGAGTTCAAATAGTTTCAGTTTTTTAATATTATGTCGCCATTGTGCCTTTCAAATCTTATGATTGCAAATGTAAGCGTATCACTTTGTAGTAAAACATATAGTATAGCCAATATTTTTTTTTTTTTTTTGCCGTGAATGTCACACGAATTTTAAATTCTAGTTTGATTGAAGATTTCCACAGTTCGTGACATTCTATACTTAATGTACTAGCCTTTGCCCAGTATTCTAGGTTCTTCAGGCTAACAATAATTTAAAAAAAAAACGTCGAAAATAAATTTTTTAGGCTGGCTTCAACTTGTTTTTTTTTTTTTTACATTGTTAGGGCTCTAGGGTTATTATAATGTACGCCAGAGGTTCAACTGGCACTAGTGTCCTATGGAAAATTGAAGCAGACAGTAACCAGTCGGAAATTGACTTCCACTAATGCTTTTCTATGGGGAAAAGCGAGTGCCTTTTCTCCATGGACTTGATTATAAGAGCAAATATCACGAATAATTCGTGCGTACTAGGTAGATCGGAACATTTCTCAGTCACGCAGACCATATAATGGGTCAGTTACTGCGTTTTTATTTCAGATTCATTGCAGCATACAAACGGTGCTGAAATGGCTTCGTATATGTATTTATGTGCACTGTCGGACACTGTTAGCGCGAACACGCCGTCGGCACTTTCCAGTATGGGGGATATACGTGCCAAACGAACGAAGGACATCTGGAAAAGTAAGAGAGACGGGAAGAACTACGCAGTAATACTGGATAAGGAACCTTTTCGGCGTTCAGGTGATCAAAATTAATTAAAGTTCCCGTAATATAGTTCGACTTACAATAAATAAGTACTGTTTTATTTTTTTCTGCTCATGAATATGTGCGAAGTTGCTTGTTCTGCGTTGAACACATAATCCGCACGCCCTAAATCTTTGAAAAAAGGTAGAAGCCAGAAAACAGATGCCCGATAAAAGCTGCCCGACATAGAAAACAATAAACAGACACACCTTTTATAGCCCCCGTACTTTATTCTTTACGTTTGGAACGTTTTCTAACCGCTCGTCAAGATAAACGACGTGCTTATTTTATATAGTGACAGGACGTGCATATCAGCAATACTATATATAAGCGCCACCGGAATGTTGGCAAACAAAAAAACACACTCCGCGTTCCTTTCGATTGTTATTTTATATATCGTCGCTCGTTTTTACATACCTTCTATGGAACAGAGGATGGGGCCTGAAATATAGTGAAGTTTAACATCATTCACTGGTAAAGAAAAATTATGTAACTAAAGCAATTATATTTTTACAATGTTATAAAGGTACTGTACACACTATTCGGTACGGCCCAGTCAACCTTTCCAGGGGGGGTGATCAAGATGGAGAAGGCCGACATCCCGCTGTATACATTACGACTTTGGTAGGATTTACAGTGGCCAGTGCGGCCATGTTTATTACGACTCAAAACAACATAAACTCAACAGTGAGTTAAAATCCCAAAATTCAACCCCATACTTTTGTCCCCGGTCTCCCAAAACCGAATCCAATCCAATCCCCGAGAATCCTCTCGGCACTCCTTTTGTAGACTCGTAGGGGCACCTTTCCCCTCAGGGACCGACCATTCCCTTCAAATTCCACCACTCCCACAAGGTACACTGTTACTTAATGGTCGGCGAGCTGTCAGCCTGGCGCTCCAACCGCCAAAACCTGATTCTTTCTAGAGTCATTGCCTGCATTTTTCCCAGTCTGTATGGCGCCAACAGCTAAATTATTACATAGGGAAAACGCGACAATTTGACACTCTGCCCCCGCAAATGCTCCCTCCAAAACGCCGACACCAACTTAGAAAGATAAAAAAAAAAAATGCCGACGCAACTATAGAAAGATCATCTGTTCTAAAAACAAATCTTACTTATTACAAATCCTTCGTTACTTAACAGGCCCAAATAACAAAAAAAAATCCACGTTATCTTCCGGCGAAGAAACAAAATGTACGTGCGTTTTCCCATTGGAATGAACAGAGGCACCGCAAATGTATAGACTGGTTGCTGTCTGCTTCATTCGCCTCCCGGAAGTCGCATAGACACTATATACTCCGTTTCACTTTAGGCCCGGACGAAGCGGACGCTACGAGCTATCCTAGCCAATCCCGCTCTGAGGACGCAGTCCGTGATACGCTTTCCGCGCGTCGCTGTGACCCCTCTCCAAGGTCACGTGACCCACACACGGCCTCTGATTGGCTCCGATGGCTCGTAGCAGCCGCTGCTCCCGGACGTAAGGTGAAACGGAGTGTAACGCCAGTTGAGCCTCTAGCGTACATTATAATATCTCTGTGGTAAGGGCTAGCAAATACTGCTTTGAACCGGATAGCGCAGACTCATTCCTAGCTTCAACACTACAAAGATATCGGATATGTCGTGGTTCTCTCGGGTACTGTAAAAGCTATGTATGACACAGCACTATTCGAATGGAACCACCCTAGTCACCGAAAACTTAAGAAACACAGGAATGTGGCGAGTTCCGAGTTTTATATTCTCGCTCCGTAGACAATAAGATTACCAGATAAGATCTCCACAAATCAAACCGCGAAGCAGGAAATCTGGACATGGACATGGACAAGAAAAATTTAACCTGTCACTCAGTATTAGCCCCGAGAAGTTCGCGTGGCGCCCCCTTACGGCAAACCGGGGTGACGTCACGGCGAGGAGTGAATTTTTCCCCGACTCGCGCCGCTCGCCCTGTGGAGGCTGTGACGACGCTAGCTGTCGGCGCGCTCGTTTCTATAATTTTTTTTTCTGGCATGTTTTTCGTAGGAAGTATAACCGTTTATATGTGCCTTTATTGAGGTATGGCTTGTAGCTACAGGCGAAACTTCAACCAACATTTTAAGCATGGTAGACAGGGTAAGCAACGCATGAATCGGAGCTGGTATATGAAAACACAGAAATATGGCCGCAATTGCAGGAGCATCACTATAGATTTACATCTCACACAATAAACGCTGCTGATGGTTTGGATGAATTGGCAGGTTACGTATACTATTTTTTTTGTGTCTCCGTTTTTAAACAAGATCGCCGAAGCAGAAAAGCTGCATGCTGCTCGAGCAACATGCTAAATACAGTCTGGGCCATGGGGAGAGAATCACAAGTAAGACAGCCCAAGTGCAGGGGCGAAGGAAAAAAAACAAGGAACATTTATTATATACATTGCTCGCATTTGACCTTTGCTGGATTCGGATAGTATTTCAATGGAATACACGGGTGGTATCTGTGGACTTGTGTATATCAACCCTCAAGTAATGTATAACAAACGTAGGCGAAGGTGTCTAGCTCGTTATTAGTCCATTAAGTCCTAAAATTGAGATTTTACTTAAATCGAAATGTACTGAAGCTAAAATACCAGAAGCTTTTCTCACGCAGACTGTCGCCCTTCACAGGTTCCACATTTTATGCTACTAGTGCTGCATCTACCACTGGACAGACGTTCGAATCCTTGCTTTTACTCCTGCTTTCCTCTGTTGTCAGAGAGTCCAGCTGTAGGGAGTTTGGAGGCTGAGGAAGCTTTTGGAGACCTGCAGCAGTGTCTCTCTTGATTGGAAATGACAATTCAGACTAAACGGTGTATTTTGTGAATACCCAAGGCTGGAATAAAAATGTCAGGAAAAAATATGAACATTCCAAATTACGGCACTATTGCTGTGCATATTTTGGGCAGTTCAATACATAGCATACAGGCAACTGGAGGCAATTCGGCCGTCTTTGCTGCTACCATACAAACTAATTTCCAGTAATTGGGAATCTTTTAAGAAATATGCCTGCATACGTGTATAAACTATATAATTAATTCACAAAGAAGCTACATTTATGTAAGCCAACCCTGTTCCATGAGCACTTCAAAGATAATCAAACACAGGGCCTTTGAAACATCTGCGAACCAGCGCATGCAGAGTGGCAGCGCAAAGTCGGAGCCGCGAGCTAATTTGCCGACCACCCAAAGGCCCATTATATAAATGCCACTTCAAATGCCTTGAAAGCGGGATGTAATATCGTCCTAAATGATGAACGTGCAAGGAACAGAATTCCAGCGTCTGAAACACTTGCGGCACCGCTTCACCGATCCCTCGCAGAATTGCCTCCGTCGATTGCTTTCGGGATTTGTAACCCAATTTTAAAGGTAAAAGGGACGAGCAGGCTTATAAAATGTACGGGAGCACGTCAATATCGGCCTAACTTAACGTCTTGTACACCGGGAAAACGATGTCCAGCTCCTCGAAGAGCTTGCGGCGCACATCGCCAAACCAAGAAACCGGTGCTGGGAAGCGAGCCGATGCGAGATCGCGGAGCGGAGTACTCGCCCTGACGTCACGGTACGCCTCACCCAATCAGAGCGCGGCGACCGCAGCGGCGCTTGTGTTCGCTCTCGGGGCTAATAGCCGAAGACACCGATAGTCGCAGGAAACTTATGAAATCCAGGACGCGTCCTGTAATGATTGGCGTTATGATCAGCTAATGCCACAAACTGCTTGTCTGTGGAAGAATAAAAGGATGATCAGGCCAGATTTGTTGATGTTACTAAGAAAAGTAACAAGTTAAAATTACAATTACTCGAGGCTCTTTTGTTATTAATTGCATTTATAATTACCCTTTCATAAAAGTAAGTGACCGTAAAAGTAATCCGCCACGAAAATAATCTGTTACTTTCGTGGCGCATTACTTCCAAGTTTCCAACATATTACTGTAATCGAGTAAGAAACAAAAAGAGGACTATTTGTGTGTGTGTGTGTGTTTTTCTTTTTGGCCCGTCAGTAACGTTTTATTGACCTTGAGTATTTTGAGCAACAGTTGGATCTCGAAAGTATCGTAACACATCTTGTCATGTTTCTTCCTGAAGGTAATGACTTCTAGGCTGGACATCCTTTCAACTGGATGGGAAAGGCATATTATGCCTCACGCATGCTTGAGGCACTACGTTGTGCTTCTCCAGGGAAGCAATGGAAGTGCTCTCTACCCCTGAGAAAAAACAAAACAAAGCTTCTTCCTGCAGCTGGCGCTTGATAAAGGCGAAATGAAACAACTGACCAAAGCTGCAATAAGAATCGATTGAAGTATACATCTAAGTCTATCAATCTAATCTAAATATGCCGGCCGATATCGACAGACGGTGGTGCACGTAGTAAGACAGGGTAGTTACACGTGACTATTAAACAATAAACGTGGTTTCTATATTTACCTTACCGTTCTTCTGACCAGGATGAGTCTCGTCTGAGACGTTGCTGAACAAGTGAATAAAACGTTCTTTATAAATACTTTAAGTTATAAAATTAAATAAAAACACTAGGACATTCCTCAAAACATTTCCTTAGAACGTCGGTCAAGATAAGAAAATGCAAACGCTTGTTTGCCGTATGTACATACCATTTCTGGATGCAGTTCTAGAACGCACGGCACATCGGTCAGCAGTAGTACACTCCATATTTTTCCAAATGGACGTCCCCTGATACCACGGGCAGCGAATGGTAGAGAACGAGCCGTGACTCGTGAGTTCTACTCCCTCCTCAAATCTGGAATATTTTACATAATTACTAGTCTACATTAGTTACCATTTTATTTTTCTCAATATTAAAGATTTGTGTCCGAGAGACGTGTCCTGACTTGGTAAAAACAGTTAAAAAAGTGGAAGCCGCTTACAACTCCCCGTAACGCCGAATTGGAGCGCAGCTCTTGAGGAGGAGGGAAGGGCGCTGGGGGGGGGGGGGTTAGACTAACCAGGGGGGGTCACGTGACCTTGGGGGGTCACGTGACCCCCAATGCCGATGATGTCGTCACTGACGTCACTGATGACTTCACCAGTGATGATGACGATGACGATGCGAATGTCGGTGACGTCATCAGTGACGTCGCTGACGACGTCATCAGTGATGATGACGATGACGATGCGGATGCCGGTGACGACATCAGTGACGTCACTGATGACGTCATCAGTGATGATGACGATGACGATGCGGATGTCGGTAACGTCACCGGCATCCACATCGTCATCGTCATCATCACTGATGACGTCACCGGCATCCACATCGTCATCGTCATCATCACTGATGACGTCACCGGCATCCACATCGTCATCGTCATCATCACTGATGACGTCACTGGCATCCGCATCGTCATCGTCATCATCACTGATGACGTCACCGGCATCCACATCGTCATCGTCATCATCACTGATGACGTCACCGGCATCCACATCGTCATCGTCACTGATGACGTCATCATCATTGATGTCATCATCACTGATGACGTCATCGGGGGGTCACGCGACATCGGCGGGGGTCACGTGACCTCGGGGGGTCACGTGACCTCGAGGAGGGGGTCACGTGACCTCAGGGGAGTCACGTGACCTCGAGGAGGGGGTCACGTGACCTCAGTGGAGTCACGTGACCGGGGGGTCACGTGACCTCGGGGGGGTCACGTGCCTCCCCACGGTCACGTGACCCCGGTGGGGGGCTCGCGCGGTGCATTATGGGATATTTCCCATGATGCACCGCGCGGTTACGCCGACGCCGACGGCGACGGCGACGGCGACGCCGACGCCGCTCAAGCCGGAAACGGGCCCCTAAGAGCTGCGCTCTAAAAGAAAGACCATAACCATTTCAGGAAAGCTCGCAAAAAAGCTAACGCACAACAAGAGTGACAAAAATGCAGGTAACCTGGAATCAGGCCGGCCATAAAAGTTCGACAAAAAAAAAGCTGGCCGCTACCAAAAGCAACTTGTGTTTGGTTGAATAAACTGAAAAGCAGCTTAGAAAAGACATCTTTCTTTTTTTAAGATGAAAAGTGTTGTAATATCGTCTAAGCAACAACGAGCAAGGATGGTTGTGACTATTTTTCCATGGACTCCTGCTAACACCTTCAGTTATTATCACATCTTTTTTTGTAGATTTTAGGATTCGACTTACTTCCAGTGAAATAGAATACGTCCCTACCTGTTGTGGCATTGTGAAAATGGTCGTAGTCACAATAACCGAGAGGGGCATTGTTAATTCTTGTCTCAGCACTTACTCCATCGAGCTTCTCGAAGAGGCAGACAATCACTTGGTGTCCAATTCCCGTCTACGATTGCAAATAAAGTACAAAGTTATTAAAAAGAAAATGTAATTTGAATACACCACAGAAACTTACTCGCGCTTTGAGAATATTAAGTTGTTTTTTTTAGAAATTATATATTTTTTTTTGTAATATTGCCTTTATGGTCAACAAAAAAAATCAAATCAAAGGTTTGGAGATTGTAAAGAAAGGATTTCAGCATCTCTCTTTGCATTTGTCAAAGCGTGACGGCGTCGTTGCGGTCAAGTTTATCAAAATGAACACCATTTTGTTTCTTCTTGAGTGTGAAGAAGAAACAGTTTTGAAGGTTTATCAATTTCAAAACTTCCGCTTCTTTTTTTCGTGAACAAAAATGTAACGATTTACAATGGCGACGTTACGTAAAGAAATAATTTCAGAATTACTCAAGAAAATATGTAATTATTCCGCTAGAAATTACTGAAAATGTAATACATATCATTTCGTTAATTTTAATGGATTACGTGCAAGTCTGCTCGGGACTCGCCATATCCTGCGTTTTGTTAACTCTCAGTGACTATAATTACTATCTAAATGATTAAGCGTGTTCGCTTTCCAGCAAGGCACTCGGGGTGCTAATCACCATAATCTATAGTAACAGGACCCGGCAAATTACAAAACCAAAAAAAAAAAAAACTTCAAATTGCGACTGAAGGGAACGATTTGACGGTGACCTTGTCTTTATCATTATCACACGATATCGCGCCATAAGCAGGCGTGACATCACGCACTATAGTTGTATTTGAGTGTCTCACTCCATGTTTTGCGGTTGCTATATGCGATAACCTAAACTCGGGGAAAAAAAAAAGCTTTAAATTAACGTTTACAGAAACACTCTCAGTGTCTTTAATGTGAACTCTAGCATCTATGTTTTTCTTATTTCTTTCCTAACTCGCTCTTCGAGAAAAATGCCAAACTTCTGACTACCTAAGATTTATTTTTTCTTTTAGATTGTAGGTTTTCTCAGATTATTCGCCAACCGTGTATCGTGATGTATAGTTTGTAGATTTAAAGGTGGCGTATACCTTCCAGCGGGGAAAAGACCCTTCCTTTCCCGTTTGACCTTCTCTCTCCCGCAGTTGCAGTTTCCCAGGAGAAAACCGGCAAGCAACACAAGCACGCACGTGTAAGAGGTTATATCTTTGTTGTATATGAACTTCGAGTATATACAGGCCTATGTGGGTGTAACCTCATGACGTCGAGTGTACGCAAACATACACTCTTCGCCGGGGTGTGCATTAAGAAAAAAGAAAAATAGCATTAGCAAACCAGCTAGGCGAAACATTGTTCACTTTGTCGAGGAACGTCGTCAAATGAGTCATGTTGTTTTCGATGCTTGCCTCCCTGCTGGTTTTACTCACGGTACAGATGACACAGTGCCAAGGCGATGTCTGTGACCCCAGCGAGATGGAAAAGTATTTCGAGGAGACTCCGGATGCTTGGAAGGTATTGGGTTTTATATTTTCACCCTTGTCGCTGACGTGTGTCAGAGGTTGACTTCCTAAAATGTCTTCCAGCCAGTTGAAATGTGCTCGTTCCAAACCTTTAACAACCCTGGCGGCGTTTTTTTTTTTTTTTTTTTTTTTTTTTTAATAGATTTATTGCGTTGTTGTCTAAACATGATGCACAACTAAGCGGATAATAAAAAAAGACTGCCCTCCTCCTTTTTGTTTCCGAAAACCCCGGTCTCAGGTTATTTCATTATGTTCAGCCCACCTAAGTAAATTATGGTAATCGTCAGGAACGTTTGTCAGTAACAGTGCATAGTCCCAGCTATGAGCCCATTATGCTTTTCCCCGTTTTATATGCTCGCTTCACTTCGGTTCAACCGCAATTGACGAAATGTTTTCTTTTTTCTAGTTGCCAACATATGTTTCTCACTAACACAGATTTTTTTAGATTTGTCTTTTGCTCAATTTTCTTGTTTTAGTATGTCTTTAATATAGTGAATTGGTTCAAGCCTCTTAAATTTGTATTTGAACTTGAACTTGAACTGTATTTAACAAATTTGTGTTCAGGACAACCGGACGGAAAGACGATTCAAAGTTGCTTCTTTATAATTTAAGTGAGCATTAGATCATCGATCTTAAAACTTTACCGTTATCTACCATAAAAACCACTATGCATAACCGACGGTAGAAAACAAACTCCTTACATTTTCAATATTTGTTATATAAAAATGCATGCCCTTTATGCACTTTTTGCCCAATTTCTAAAATATATTTTTAAAAAAACAGACACGTTTTCCCCCGCTTTTGCGTCACCATGTCAGACTTGCCTTGATTTGTTTATTTTTATATGTATGCAGTAGTCCTCAGATCATTGCAACCACGATCTGTGGGCTCCGCCATTTGGATACGTGCTTATTGTCTGATATCAAGCCTTACAGAAGCGTGCCCGCCGTTGCCAGACTGGATTGCCTGTCATGCATTCTCTCGCCAAAGGTGACGATACGAAGTTTGGAAACAAAGCTTTGGGAAACCTGTAGGTTCTGTCCTGACCCCACTAAGTTTATGATTTAATCCCCGGGTACTCGGCGGTTATTTGCGCCTGAAATTATCCCTTTTTGTGTCTACCAAATTACTTTGTATTTTCGCATCAAAACATATTTCCTGTTCAAGAATACTAAAGTGTATCGTACCTGTTCAAGTAATAAAACAATCATAGTTCATGTAAGACATCTGCTTCGTGCGTTTGAAATGCATTTTGGTAAGCAACTACAAAATAGAAAAACACACACACACACACACACACACTGATAACTTTGTTACCGACATCGTATTTTTCTCTGTGCTTGTACAATTTAACTTGTCTTTTGTTCGCGCGGTCAGCAGGTTTCACCGATTAATTTGTAAAATGAATTACAAGCGCACAAAGAACGTCCGTGATCATACGGCTGATTTCGTTCAATAATATTTATAACTGACCTTCCCTTCTCATTTTGCAGCTTGTTCGAAAAGTTCGTAGCCCATTTTACCTTGTCTATCACTCACAAAACCCCGGTTTTGACAAAAATCATAATTGTTTGATGGCAGCAAGATCGAAAACTACCGCCAGCAGCAAATCGGCAAAGTACGCCTTCTATTACCTAACTTCAAAGTCAATTGAGTAAGTGTGTATACTCTGTCACCTCCTGCTTTTGACACAATTACTTGTATACTTAAAAAAGGCGGTATTAATATTTTGTTTCTTAATTCGCACCGGTCAGTTCTGCCTGAATCACAATTATTTTTGCTTATATTTGTTATCACCATTTCGGGATAAAATGTATTGTACTTTGCATTGTTTCAGAGTAGTTGGATCGGTGAATGTAAAAGCTCAGAAGTCGGACCCTGCATACGAAAATGAAAATATGTTCGTTGTGGAAAATATCCCGGGTAAGAATCTCATCACTTGTGTAAATAGAAACAATATTTCATTAGAAAACTATGTACCGCTGTGCTAGTGTATATTTTTCTAATTAGTCTAATTGATACTAATTAGTAATACTTGCACTTTTTTCTGTGAAGGATTTTTTATTTGCAATGGGTCCGATAAAACACTTTAAGAAAACTTAACTTTCTGCTCACTATATCACAAAAACGACACATTCCAGATATTTTATTACATCAAAAACATACTGAGTGTGGCCCTTAAAACCAGCACATTTGGGCCGTCTCGAGAAATTCAAACTCCAGGCGCATATATGCCTCAAATTGGGCTCACTCACGTCGTTTACCGAAAAGCTCTATTTGTAATTGTGAAGCTCAACTCAGCGGTGATAAAATCTTGACGAAAGAGCGAAAATGGCGACCTGCACCGCCTCTACCAACTTGTTCGTCGTCTCCAAGCTAGTTCGCAAGTTCGCTCCTAATAACGTGCGAAACCAAAAAAAAAGAAAAAGTCAAGAATTTGTTTTAGGAGAGGCTTGCGACGAGAAGGATAGGGGCGGCCAAAAAAAAAAGTTTAACATATATCATTAAGCCAAAAAGTTTTTAAGTGGCACAAAGAAACAAATGGACGTCTTTTGTTCAGCGAAAACAATTATAAAGCCGTCAATTATTTGTCCCATTTTGCCGTGTGTTATCCAATTGCGCCTACCAGCTGGTCACCTATACGTGAACGGAAAGGCAGACTAGGCAACATTTTGAGAGACAAACTGGGTCTCATCAAATAAAAAAAAAATACAGTATGGACGGTTCTTGGTGAAGTGCCCATATTAAAAACACATTACTGCACTGAAATCGTCGTGCTATTCAGAGAATAATTTAAGGTGTGCGGGTTTGAGGAAAGAACTAAGGTAGGTAGAGGGTCGAAATACCTGCTTATTTCCCTTGGGTTTTAGAAGTGGGTGGTTGAGCGGATTAGCCAGCAGTGCAATATATATGAGTCATGTGGTAGTGGCTCAAGGCTCACGAACTTTGGAGTCTCTTCGGATGTGGAACTTTCGAAACTTTGTCCCCTTTTAGTTTCAATAACCCCCCCCCCCCCCCCAAGTCTGAATTCGGAAGTAAACAGTGCCAAGGCTGAAGTTTCCTTCCTAAAATGTTTTGACTACTATAATGTTTTTATAAGATGTGAAATAAGTATCTGGTTTCAATGTGGCTTCTCAGAAAATAATTATTAGATAACGATTTCGCTAGTATTCACGTAAATCTCTTGCCCTAGTGTCTTTCACAGTCTATTTCGTAATTTTGTTTTTATTTTATTCGTGTGTGATCTAATAGATTGTTTCTATCGTAACACGCCTCAATGCATTCAGAAAAACCCTATTTTGTAATATCTTTAAATTATACGTCTAATATGTCATTCATTGACTTTTCGGTTACTTCAGGGACTAATTCAATCTCCTTTTTTTTTTTTTTTCTTATCAGGAAGAAAAAGCGGCCAACAGAGGTACCAGTTGCTTTTTTCAGATTACAAATTTTGCGCTGTTCTGAAGTCGACATTGCTAGGTAAGCTGTTTCTTTTCAAGTACGACGTCGCTAAAGAAGGTAATCAAATTAAAAGCTACCCGACATATATACTGCCTGTTCGCACACAAACCAGAGGCCAAATTATCGCGAACTAGTAACTAGTTCGTTAATAATCATTTAGAGCAAAAGGACGACGGGCTTAGTAATTCAGGATGACTTTGTCTTGTCGCAGAAAATTTGGTGTCGGCGTCGGTGGAACCAAGAAATCTGATAATTCAACGCGCCCATCAAGGTGTGACGTCACACATGGCTGTGACGTCATGACCCTATCGACCTGCTAAATTTGGCGGGATAATTTTCCGATAAATTTAGCGAAAAACTTTCCCGTGAAATTTTGCGGAAAATTTGATGTTAATTTTAGCGGGTCGATATAGGGTCATGACGTCACAGCCCCGTGTGACGTCACACCTGGCTGAGCGCATTGAATTATGAGATTCCTTGGCGATGTCTGACGTCACGTGACACGTGACCCCAACGACTAGGCCACGCACACATGCTTCCACTGATTGGAAACGAGCGCGGGCTTATATGAGAAGGCTTTGCGACGGGTGACGGGTCCAGTGACAATGGTGCTGCAGATTCCTTGCGCGCTACTTTGAAAGTCTAGAAAACACGAGGCACTCTATGGTGGTTTTGTACTACACACGAGGAATCTGTGCGGAGCGCCAGTTCGTCTGCTTCCTTTGCAGGGGTTGTGGTGACGTCAGGACGCCGAGCTTTCATTGACCCCGATTGGAAGGATAGGGGGCTAGACCTCAAGGCTGCTTGTCTTGAGATCTACCCATTATCCTTCAATCAGAGCCAATCAGAGCTCGGCAACTTTCTGACGTCTGCACAAACCCCGCAAAAGAGGCAGATGAACTGGCGCTTCGCATAGCAGAAGATAGCTCAAGAAATGCAGGGCGTTAAGAACGAATCACGATGCAAGAAGCGTAAACATAATAACCCCTTGCCTTTCCTATGTTGTCAGTGACTATAATTACTGATAAATTTGCGTGCGCCGACTAATAGTTCAGAGACACGTCCCTTCACGAGTTGAATAGAAAAAAAAAATCAGATATTTTAAATAGTAAACACAATTGACAAAATATAAATGGCAGCATTTGTAGGCTTCCTGTCGTAATTCTGGTCGCAAAAATAAGGGACAACAATAAATTTAAGACGGCAGAATCGTAGCTAAAAATTTAATCATTTCAACCACGATGGGTGTGTGTGGATTATCCCTCAAGTCTTTAAATCGCGTTACATTCACATAATTCTCGTCAGAACGCTTTCTCCATCTTTGTCTTACAGGAGTCCAAGTTTGGGTGACAAAAGGTTACCTGGAAATACGCAACGACGTGCCATATTCGTGTTCCTTGATTTATGATTTGGCGGCCGACCAGAACAAAACCCTTTCGTTCGACTGGAGAAAATGTGGGGTTTTTAAGCGTACCGAGCTCTAGAAAATACAAGAATTACTGGTATAACTGTGGTTTATATGTACTGTAGTTATTTTTTATTATTCAGCAGCTAATGAGGTTGAAGCAGCCGGCGATAAGTACATTGAAGAAAAACCACGAAATGAGAAGCGTCACCAAAATAGGTCACGTGATGCGCTTCTTAGACCATCATTGACTATATAGATGTATATTACGCTGATTGATACTCTTTACTGACCCGGCATATTGTGAAGAAATTAAAGGAGCTGTGCAACAATTTTTTTACTGTGCACAAATACCGCTTAAAACGGATCCCTAACGTTAATGACCTATGAAACACGCATTCGTTTCTCACCCCACGCAATAGAAGTCTCAGAAAAATATTTAAGAAAAACGAGCAGCGTTCACCCCCTCAACTCGCAGCCAGAACAAGCGGCCACGTGATCTGGAGCCGATTATATGCCGCCAGTGTTGATCATAGCCACGGGCTGGGGTTGGCAAAGCGCAGGACACGCGCTGAGTTCCAGATATTGTTATGGCTCGGCTGTTGTCGTCGTTGCAGCGATTGGACACGGGTCACAACCCGAATGCTTCTCGAGCTCTCGAGCTAGCAATTGTCACGAGCCCAAGTCGAGTGCCCACGCAGTGCTCGGGTCCAATCTATGAACCGCATTCAAATATCGTCACTTGGGTGTACTGCGATCCCCGAGTTACGTCACCAAATTTTGCAAAGGAGAGATTGAATGAAAATGATCGCTTTTGTCCTTGAAATTACACCGCAACAAAGGAGTTTCTTGGCCAATGGCGTTGCGTGTGAGTATCCTTGAGTCCCAGGTGTGCGAGTAAGCTCGTGTAGAGAGAAAGACATTCCAATTGAATATCGTTGCACAGCTCCTTTAAGAATAAACGCGCGACAGCTGCAGCGATAAAGTTCGTGCAATTTAAAACGTAGCACCAGTGGAAAGCTGCAATTCAAGGATTTGAGAACTACACAGACCCCACAAAGTGACCCAAGCGATACACTCTCAGACATCTGGTGCGTCTACTCGTCCTCAGGGTCCTTGGGAGAGTAATTCGCAGCAGTCTACTGTATAGGAGCTCTGCGAGTGACGAGGAAGATGTGACACTAGCCTAAGCATGACGTAAGCACTAAAAACGCCGAAGATCACGGCGTTTTGACACCATCTCAACCCCTGTGCAACGAGCAGACGAACTTGCGTTCCGCATAGCCCTCTCCCAACTTCTCACGTCTCGCAAGAGTCAAGCAATTTCGCTTTGCGGAGACTTCTGGAATGGTGCCTGGAACACGTCTCAGACTGGCGTGTTTGGTACGTCCAATAAAGTGGTCCCTCAATTTCCTCCTGACTGCGTAATAGGCGTGTCGTGCTGTCGCCGGCTGCGATCCCGGCGGCGACAGAGCATCGGTGGTGGATGTGCCAGGCGCTTGTTCTGCCGCAGGTCGCTCTCCAGCTCGACAGTCCACGGACCACGGCAACTTCGGCAGCCAGGAGTTGGGACTCTACGACGACAGTGACGTTCGCCTTTGCTCGTGCTCTTTTGCCAGAATTTCTACAATCAACTATCAGGGTCGCGACTTCTGGCACTCAAGCTTTTGTGACATCATTAGTTGCCACGTCGGGACAACTTTCGATGCGTGGGCGGAATCGGACTTCAACACATTAATCGAAGACGCGTTCCGGACATTGTATACAGTTTTGAATACTCGCGGCAACTACCCAATTTCTAAAGAAGTGCCTGCGCTTCATAACCCAGAATGCCTTTTAGGTTTGGCGCATAATGTGCCGAAAGGTCAATATTCTTGGACACGCAAAGCGCTTGCATACGCTATTCTCAACCTCCTTAGTATCTGCGAATACAGAGATAATATTGGAGAAACGTTCACCCCTTAATCCACACGTGCGTCGGTTCTAGCATTACGAATGCGTCACTTAAACGCCCACCAAAAGAAATTCAGTACTAACCAACACGTGTACTTTTTTGTGTTTGTTTTCTGCTAAAACTTTTTTATTGCGTTTAGCTTCTGCTTCTACTTGCATCAGTGTTTCGTTTAATATCACAAGTGCTGCATTTCTGACAGCGTTTCTGGTGGGGCACGGCGGCTAGGAACTTGAAAACCAGTGCTGCATAACGTCAAGAAATATTTCACTCACATTTAACAACAAAACACAGGTTCAATTCATGAAAAAAATGGCCGATTGACGTCATGGAAAAAGACTCAATAGGGTCCCATGAACCTCGAAAGGTCGCAGTATGTAGCTGTTGTGGATACAGAAAACAACTTGTGAAATTCCCCGGTTTGACGGATGGGGTCGGTTAAGCACAGCACGGATTACAGTTGCAAATGCAGCTTAGATGTAACTCAGATTTCAGTTCGGCGGCAAGCAGTTGCTATAGGACGGTTTCACATGACGTGCTTCCGGCTCGATATGTCGCCGGAGGCCATAAACTTTCCCCCTGTATGTCGTTCTAAGCGCGTTGGCAGTGTTTTCTAGTTCGGTCATGTTCTTTTGTGTCGTGATCGACCGCGTCTGCCGGAGTATTCGATATAGAAGACAATCGTCTGGCACTCGATTCTCATACATAGCGGTCTTTAATCGGATTTAAGTGAAGCCGACGAACAAGAAGTCGACCCGTCTGCGGCCAAAATGGCCCCAGTAGACGCCGCCGCGGAGCGACTCTGAAAGAAATTAAATCGGAGTAAGCTCGAGCATATGCAACCCAAATACCATTCATACTCTGTTTTCTCGTCAACGGCCACTAGCCATGCTCCAGCGTTTCAGCAACACCAAAAAACCGACGCCAATAAGTGAGCGTCTGCATTTAAAAAATGTCGAAATGGTGGAAGCTGTTAGTCAAAATAGCGGGACCCGGCTTCCCGTAAGGGAAGAGCCGTTTTGTGAAACCGCCCTATTCTTTAACTTGACTCTTAGAAACAATTTTGGAGGTCACTATTTTGGTATCAATCTGCTTCCATGCACTCTCTCTCTCTCTCTCTTTATTTCTCTCCCTCTCTTTTTATGTAATATAAGAACATATCTGAGTATAGTCGCTGATAATTTAAGAGACTCAGAGCGTGGCCTATTACGTCCAAGCTTCTGGCTTCCTGATTGGCTGTTTAGCATCCTTATTGGGGAATGTCGAATTCTTATTGGCTCCGGAGCGATCATAAAGTGCTCGGAGGACGCCACGCCATTCGTTTCTTTATCTGTCAGGGACAACAGTTGGTGTTACGTGTTTTCGAAATAAAACCAAGACCTCCCTAAAACACTGGCCTACAAAAAGTGCGCCTTATCAATAGTCTCTGCAGATCTCAGCAGTAGCCAACCCACGTATCTGATTGCGCTGCCCCTTGTTCTGGTTTCAAGTGTATACCATTATTGTATTAGTATACTATTATACAGGGTGTCTTTTTAGGCTTTATGAATTTGTTTAAAAAAGCCACGACAGCTATACTGATTCGATCTGTGTAGGCGAGTTATGCGGCAAGGGGAACATACTATATGGGGCTAATCGTCATTTTTAATCACTGACGATAAACATATGGCTTCAAAAAGCAGCGTGCTGAAATTGAACGAAACGTGAAAACCTCTGTTTTATAGTTTATTTCTCAGTACTCGTACATGTTGAAGGCATAAACTTCGCTTAATTTTGAAGGCAATGAAAGGTTCTACACGGTGGAATATTTTTAAAAGCGATACTAAACATAGTCGACTCAAAAGGAAAAATCCGCAGTTTAGGTCACAGTTGTTCGCGGAGGCATGTTTTACAAAGATTGGATCGACGAATAGTAGTTGGAATTTCGTTTTACCGACTTGCATATATATAACAATAAAAATATATAAAGCTCTCTTTTGAATACTTTGAGATTGAGAGTGGTTCAAAAACGCCACACACAACAATCGTCAAAACCCACCATCGGCATTTGCTCTTTCTTAGCATTATTTAGAGGCTTAAAACTCAAAACCAGTGGAAATACCTTTAACGGAATGTATTCTGGGTAAAAGAAGGGCGTGAAAAAAACGCGACGCGAGAAAAAGAAAAAAAAAATTAAAATGGGGTTTTTCTAATACAGCATGCTGAAAATGAACGAAAAGTGAAAACCTTCTCTGTTTCATAATTTATTTCTCAGTACTCGTGCATGACAAAGGCACAAACTTTGCTTAATTTGGAAGGCATTGAAAGGTTCTACACGTGGTATTATTTTAAAAGCGATACTAAACATAGTCGACTCAAAAATTCCGCAACTTAGGTCACAGTAGTTCGCGGAGGCATGTTTGGGGATTTTTACAAAGATTGGAGCTACGAATAATAAATATTAGTTATAATGTCGTTTTACCTACTTGCATATATATCACACTAAAAAAATATAGACGCTCTCTTTTGAATACTTTGAGATTGAGCGATTCAAAAACGCCGCACACAACGATCGTCAAGACCTTGTCGTTCTTTCCCGCTTCTTCGAGATTTTTTTTTTTTTTTCTTAGAAACTAAACATGTCAGGACATTAAATTAATGATTGTTCTTCTTGAAACATGCGTCACGAAATATAAAATTTCGAGACAAAATAAAAAAAAATACGACTGCACCTCGTTGCCTGAATCCAAATGACACCAACCCTATGTGTTCGTTTTTTTTTTTTTTTTTTTTTTTTAACAAATTACGTTTGCGAGGGGATGACACTACAATTTTCGATATTGCTCATGGACGCAAATTTTAAGGCCACGGGAATAAAAAAAGTCCCTTTTCTACAACGTGAATATTTGTAAGTATAACTGCTCTACTTGAAACGGTCAGACCTAGTTAATTTAAGCTCTTATTTCAAGTAAGATAACATTACAAATTTGGCCTTTTGCGCAATTTTTTCATAGGCTTTTTCTCGACAATTCTTTAACACATCTTAGAAATATGTTTTAGGCCGAAACGTTTTGTAAAGTAATTCATGCTTTGTTCACTTTTAACAAAAAGTTAGATCTCAATTATGTGTTTTCTGCATTGCGCCCGGAACTTTTCAAAATAAGTCAAAATTATGCAAGTTTAGTGCGGCAATTAAACAAAAATAATCATCCTCGATTTTTTCGAAATTTCCCTTGATGATTCCTTGAAAACGTGTAATTCAGAATCAGCCAAAAATATGTTGCATTACATTGTTTCAAGTTTAAAAAAAATTACGTTTTGTTAGGTATGTGCTGCGGTCAATTACCGTTGGAGGCTTTCCGTTTCAAGGGACCCTTATTCTGAAGGTTATCTGCAGTCTGACACTTGCGGTTCTTTCAAATGTTCAACACTACAACTGCTCGATATTCGAAATCCGGTCAGAAGAAACAGGACTAGGTACGACCTCCCCGAACCCAAGAACTAGCCACCACAATATTGGGCTTCATATCAGATTTATTGAAATACTGACTAAAGTTGTTTTAAATTTGATTATTTAGTAAAAAAGAAAAAAAGATGCATATACCGCAAATGACTATCATTATTCTATCGGCTCTTCATCTACGCTTGTTCCGCGATGCTTGCTTCTGTGTCCACCGAGTCGGTTGAGAACAGCCTCATCTTAACGGTGCGTGCAAACAAGGTCTCGCCGTCTTTCTCCGTTGCCTTGAGGGCATCTTCGTGAGAACGGAACTCGACGATCACCTTCCCGTTCGGTTTGCCGTCTTTTCCTACGATTTTGACCACTTTCGTGGGCTGAACGGGCCACAAGAGGTTGGAAACTGCGTTCTTGGAGAGCGGCATCCCGCTTGCCAGAACTCTGTGGCCCTTGGAATGCAGCAGCGATTCTGCGTCATCCTCGTTCACGGCACCGACGTGTCGCCTCGCGGTACCGGTACTCTTGTCAACACCGCTGTTCTTGGGACGAAACGCTCCGGCGCTTATCGCCGAAGTATCGCTTTTGTCTATCGGAAGGTTAGCGTACGACGCCAAGCTAAGAATGTCTCCCTTGACAAGCCTGTCCACAGAGTCTTCAGCCACGGGGCAGAATTCGACCTCCCTGGAGCCAATGTTTCGATTCCGTATCGTCAGAGCCCTGCGGGCATCGTCGGCGCTGGCGAACTCGACGTAAGCAAAGCCGAGGTTGCTGCCAGATTCCAGCAAAGGTAGGGTGACGTTCGACACTTTGGAGCGCGAGAAAAATGCCCTGATGTTGTCCTCCGAGGCCTCCCAGGGAAGCCCACGGAGGTGGAGGACCTTGGTCGATGACGACGCCGGTTCGGGCTTCTGGGACATGACGTAGTAACGAACGTCGGCGGTGTTGGAGGGGAACGCTTCGATGTAGCGACCGAAGATGGTGTGCTCCTTCCAGGGATACTCCAGTGCCTTGTTGTAGTCTTCCTGGGATTCGAGTTCGACGAACGCTACTCCCGTGAGTCGATATCCCTTGCTTTGGAGGAGGACGCCTTCGGAGCCGCCGCTGACTTTGAAGCCCGCACCGGTGAACAGTTGCACTACGTCCGATGAGGCGACCTTCCGCGGTAGGCCCCTGATCCTTAGGATAAAACGGCCGTCCTGGATTTTAGGCGGTTCCTCGCTGTAGCGCCGGTCACCTTTCTTGAAGACTCGGGTGGTCATCGTCGTCTGCGATGCTGGCGATTCTTCCGTCGGCTCCTCCAGAGAAGTGCTGTTGCCGCTGTAAGAATCAAACCAAACGGTTTTTCAAATGACTCGCAATAATACTTTCGTACCTCTCGAATCCTTACAAGAGAGCCTCCGTTTCCATCTGAAAGAAAAGCTAACAAGAGCATCTCAATTAAAATAAAAACATTCACGATTAAATTCACGTTAACAAAACTTTTAAGAGAGAAAAAAAAAAAAAATCTTCGAGCAGAACTAGCAGGGCTAGCTGAGCTTAAAACATAAAAGAACCTCTCGTACACGTAAACTTACTAAACAATCAAACAACCTTCCTCGTGCCCACGTGTACGAATGGACCAACGGGTGCCATGTTCAAGACGAACAGTTTCTTCAAAAGTCAGGAGCTATTAAAACTCCTCTCTCTCTATCTCTCTCTTACATCATCGTTTAACACGAGTAGACTTTTCTAACATGCATGTGACTGCGCAACACAGCATGAATTTGTTGTTTGCCTACTTCCTATACTTGGAGGGGTAAAAAAAAAAAAGAAGGAAACGCGAAAAAATTGACGTTGCCACGAATAAAAGGCTTTCCTGGGATTCACAAAGACTGTTGGCTCTGTTCAAACAAGATTATGCCCGCAAGCCCGAACATATTTTTTTGTGTGTGTGTTTGCTAATTGATATATATATATATATATATATATATATATATTACTCTTCAACACGTGTAGAGAATTAATAAAAAGATTTGCAAAAAAACATTATTTGAAGAGAAGCAAAAACATTCTGAGTGCCCAAGAACGGTACACTCGATTTTTGAAGCCTTTGTGTCCTGTTTGGTGACACCTACTACACAAACTACAAATATCAGAAATCTCAAATGTTTTCCACTAATATTAGATCATTGGAACTATTTATTTAAATATGTAGAGCATTGTAGAGGTTATATATTTTGCGTCAATAATGCGCAAACATGGCTTTTTTGACGTTTTGCCTCTATAGTCGGTTACAAGTCAAGAAGGTAGGAGAAGCTCCTCCCACAAGTGTGATGCGCCCGTTTCAAATCTCTCCGCAGTCGAAAGAAGAGTTCACTGGAAACGCTCCTTGTTCCACTTCAATGATTCCCACTTGTCTCCGATCCAACTTTTTTAGAAAGCGACCTTTGTATTCATCGGAGAGGGAACCGAGCCCCTGAAAGCAGCCTTTGTATCCATCGGGGGGGAAGCTAATCCCCGAAAGTCGTATTTGTTTCCGTCGGTGGGGGAGAACTCTAATCTCCCTCTCGTGGCTTCCACAATGCTAAGTCAAAGTCGAAAGATAAAGCAAATATGTACAGAAAGGCAAGACCCTCCTCGCGCGTTGTCCGCGACGTCACGGAAACGGTGGGACGCTATTGGATGCAAAGGTGGCGGAGGGATATCTGATTCCCTTTGAGGGGCATTTGCCGCTACCTTCTTGACCTGTAACTGACTATAGATTTCTGAGCCGTTATCATGAAAAAGTTGAATAGCTACAACAGTTTAACTTAGGTCATATATTCTTATTAAAACATTCTTTCGAATAATATATAAATCATTACTTTATCTCAAAAATGTTTATGTCGCGCCAAACTTGTCGTAAAGTACGAAGCTAAAAAATTTCATGGAGCGAAAAACAAAAACATGTATATATATTTTTTTTTCTTCAAGGTTACAGCGCGGAAAACGGTACCTTTCACGGCGGCATTTCTGCCCAATGCCACAGATGCGATTATCTTTTGATTCCGTTATTTTGACTAGATATATGTTTTGTGCTGTATTCGGGCACCGGGTTCAAGTTTAAGTATTCTTCTAATTAAAAAAATACCCGCGTTGCTTCTCCCTTTAATTAATGTAACCAATAAACCTGTTTTGCCCCTTAAAAATACAAGTTCTAGGAGCTTTAGCTGAACTTTATCCACAAAAGCAGGACGAAAACAATTGTAATTGCTACTACATCTTTTAGAGCGCAGCTCTTAAGGCCGGTTCAGACACTTGCGTTTGAGTGCGTTTGACTGCGTTGCGTCGAGAACCGAAAGCGAGTCACCGGCACATCTGTGCTTCGTATGAAGCATGCAATCCAATTCAAGGAATCATCTTAGCACGCGATATAAGCAGCAGGGATGTCCTGGTTTCTCGCTGCCGCAACGCAGTCAAACGCAACTGTCTGAACCGGGCTTTAGGCGCCCGTTCCCGGCCTGAGAGGCGTCGGCGTCGCCGTAACCGCGCGGTGCATTATGGGACATTTCCCATGATGCAACGCGCGGGGAGGAGGGAGGGGGATACCATAAATGTCCCATAATGCACCGCGCGGGGAGGAGGAGGGGAGGGGGAGGAAGAGAAGGGAAGAGGGAAGGAGGGGGAGGAGGAGCTTGAAGGATAAAGGGAGGACGAGGAGGGTGGAGGGGAGGAGGAGTAGCAGGGAGAATGAGGAGGTCAGAAGGAGGAAGGCGGCGCTCCCCTTGGTACCTACCTTCCTTCCTCCTCCTCAAGAGCTGCGCTCTAATTCGGCTTACAGGGTGTTGTAAACGTGTCATTTTTTTTTCTACAGAAAGAAGTAGAAAGGTAAGTACAGTGGTGCAAATTATATGTGAATATTTACACCTATATTCGCGATAAAGTGGGAATGTTTGAGCCCAAACTTGTTACTATACTATTCATGACGGTTGTACGTTCGGCTGATCAAGGTAAACCTATGACTTCACTGGCAGACTTTCAGTAAGACGTCTGTTAAGATTAAAAATATTTGTAACTATTGACCTCAATAAAATAAACATTCAAAAAATAATGAGTAAAAATATTGGGCACACTAGTTGCCTACGTCGGCAGAAGGGCGTCTTGAGAGGTCCGTCTTTTGTCCCTCTTCATACCAGACTGACGAATTCCGCGAAGCACTCACCTGTGCTGCAATAATTATAACAAGTGCTAGATTATCGGTGAACTCCAACTGTGGCTACAAATGGGAAATGCACGAACTTGAGGATTTTGCCCGATCCTCTTCGAGGGATGGACATCCATATCTTACACACTGCGAACATTTTTCTGCTATGCTGTCAACGTTTCGTGTTCACTAGTAATATAATCACCACATAATACACTACATAAGCTACAAGTCGTTGCCATGGCTGCAGATGGTCTGTCAAGACGCAACTACACGGGACTGGCAACCCCTTCGTTTGTTTATGACCGCAGTGCGCGTGTTGTCTTGTCTCACGATCACAAGACTCCACGACCTCCCGAAAGCATGACTGGAGAGAGAAAGAAGGAGAGATAGTACATTATTAGCCTTTCTATGAAGCAAGGTACAGAGAAAGTTTAAGCACGTGGCAATCAGGTTCTTTGAAAAGATAAGTACACCAGGAGAAAACAGGCGATAACTACATGTGCTGTGCGGACCATGTCGTCTATGGTTCCCTAAAGCCCCTCTTTAGGTTCACCAGGGGGCCACCCCCGCCTTGGGTGGGGTTGATTTCTGTCTGAGCTGCCGCAATTCTCATTTAGCGCTAATTAGGTCGGTGCCGCTAACATAGCGCGCGTCGCCTTTAGAATTCGCGACATTTCGCTTTCGACCCTGGCGTTGACTCCTGGGGAGTATATTGTCAAAATCCTAATACATAACGTAAAAAAAATTAATTGCAAAAATTAATTATGCATTTTTAAATGCTCCTTTCCCGCCCAAATAATTTTTCTTTATTGCAAAAATAAAAATTTGCATCGCCGAATGCTTATACTCAGCCTAACTGTTACCTCAAAAGATATTTTATGAAAATTTCAATGAAAAATGGGACCTGTTTTTGCCCATTTTGGTAACTGGCGCCATTCCACACGTCCATCGGCCACCATTTTCCCCTTGAAAATGTAAGAATATCACATATAACTTTTGAATAAGATAACGGTTAGTCCTGAGGCTTTTGAATCTGGTTCGGATCACCAACGCTACATTTGGGCGCGGAAAATGAGCGTTTGGAGACGCATAATTTATTTCTAAAAGTAAAAAAAAAAAAAAAAAAAAAGGTTTTTTTTTAATATGTATTAGGTTTTGTTTACTGGACACTGGATGGATGTCTTGACATTAAGGTCGGATTTTCAAGTGTTTTACTCGAGCTCACTTTAGGTGCTGCATTTTAACAGAATGAGATACCATGATACTGACTCCTGAGGTTACTTGAAGTGGGGTCCTTTAAATGCAATACTAAAACTGTCAATTTACTCAGTATTATCTACTACAACTAGCCTGTTTCTTCACAGAATATAATAGATTGTTATCTTGAATTTATTGAATAAGTGCAAGTCTCCTAGCCCACGAACTGGTGATTGGTCAACTGAGAATTTGTACTGCGGCAGCAATTTACCGACCGAAAATAAACCGACGAGTGGTTCAATAAAAGAAAAACATGTAATCACCTATAAATGCTATACCATAAAAAATAAAAAAAGAGTATTAGGCTGTTGCATCTGAGCATCTTAGCAGTTCTCAGCAGCCTCTTGAATGTAGTGCTCCAACTCAGCTTTAAAAAGCAATTGCAGGATTGTTTTTTAAAGCTCAGTTTCAAGATGCAGGTAGCAACTTGATCAAGCTATTGCTCAGAATCGTGTTTATAGTAATATACTCACTGCATTGAAGAGTAGAAGATGTTCAGTTGCCACTCCTCAACAAATTAAAATGTGTAATGCGAGAAAACATGCATATAACAATACCCACTGAAGCTCATTTGCCCAAAGCTGTTAAAGTTTCTCTAAAACTAGGTTATAGCAACTTCATCTGAAATGTATTGAAGCTACAAATACAGTTACATTCCTACATATGTATCTAGTTACAATTAGTTACCCACAAAAAGTAACCAAGTTATGTTGCAATTACTTTTAAAATATCTCGTTATATCCTGGTGTGCTGAAACTGCTCAACAGTTCAATCTTTAGCATGGAAAAGTTACTGGAAAAATTCTGTCTTAAATCTGCACTCTGCTCATGGTAGGGTCTGAGGCAGCTACAACACATACTGATGTTGAGACTACATAGATGTGAATTTGTGTACTTGTCAACATAATTTTGGAACATATATTACAACTCGTTCCAAAAATGTAACTAAAGTTAGTTATAGTTATTGAAATTTTATTTTAACTTTGAAACTATTTATTTACTGAAATATTGACTTAAACCATTAGCTACATTATAGCGTTCCATTTGTCCAGCGCATGCAGTCATCGTCTGCAATAGGGCCTTTTGTAAGCAACAGGAGTGTTGTGAAGTCAGCATTTGCTCATTGTGGCTCTAGTTTAGTTTCACTTGATGACTTTCACCTGCAATTTTAACTGAAAATTGCCGAAAAGGGAATACTATGCATTACAGCCACGCAAGTGCCGTCTTTCAGTTCCTAGCTAGTAGCACAATAGCCACATGAACCGCTATTAACCGTAGTGCTCCTCCACTGCAGAACAGTGCACGTCAGAAAAGCACCCCTTACAAAGAAAGGAAAGCTCGCCAGTAAGGAGCATTTGCACACGGTGAGTAACAGATCGATTTTTAGCATTTGAATGAGCTATGTAACTTGGGTTTCTTGTGTAATTGGGCTGATCAGCAAATAGATTACAAATTTTTTGAGGGTAAACATATACCATAAGATAGCTTGCAAGTGCCCACTCAAAACTGAGAGATAATCACGGAACATGCGGGATGGATGCTTGTTCAGTCATCAATTTTACATATAAACGTACTGTGCATATTTTCTGAGATCTTGAAATATGGGAATGGGCGCTTATTGTGAAGTGGGCGGATCCGCGGTATTCTACAGTAGAAGGATGTACTTTAACAGAAAGTGATAAGAGGGCCTATCTAAAAAACCTCCAGCATCGATTTTCTGAAAAAGTGGTACAGCCAATTCCACTGTAAGGGCCCAGAGAGGATAGTTTTATCTAGGAAAGCTCATCTTTCAGTACTTCCGCGAGAATGCAGTTTCCTATTAGCTCTACACCTCTGGCAAACTCAAACCAGATACTTCGGAGAACCACGGTAGGGTATCATAAACCTCCCAGCAAGAAAAAAGACTCAACTGCCATAAGCCAGAAAAAGATCTACTGGTAAATCCTTAGGAAATGCGTTAGCACGACCGTTGGGAATCGCCACACACGTCCTCTTTTGGGAAATGCCAGTGCTGACCGCTTCACTTTTCCGTTTGGCTTTCTCTTTTGCTTCCCCTATTTCTTGCTGCCTCTTTTAGGCTTCGTTACAATTGTACACCCTTACACCGAATTTGATAACCATATGCCTAATAGTTACAATGATATAAAATATTTTCAACATATTGTGAGACAGTGACAAAGTAAAGGAGTTCAATGTTTGAATGCATTTTTCTCAGTTCCACTTTTTGCTGCAAATTTCATACGAAGGAATCTTTTGTTCGAAGGTGAAAGTATTCTGATACCACAATCAAGATGTTCCTGAACTGAAATTTACTCAGGAATCGGGCTATCTACTTTATTTTGTTTTAAGTTGAAGTTCACAGTGATAAAAAAATAAGTTTTCAAAAATTGACAGAGGACAGATGTGCATCTCATAGTTTGAGGTAATAACTCTTCCTGAAATATTTACATTTAAGCTATTAAAACTAGATAGCCCGAGGTCCCATATCCCCCACTTTATATTCAAGCAGTCAAAATGATGCTTAATAGCTTCATTTGCATATTGTAGATTTTTTAATGAAAAGTGACATATAATCGTATGCAGGTATGTAAATTTGTCCTAGAGAGCTGAAAGTTTGCACAGTAAACCTAAATCTAAAGCTAAATCTCCCCTGGAAATTGCATTCCGATCACTTGAGTAGTTCAAAAGTTTGACCTCTAGCCAGTGTCCCCCCTTAATTTTTTCTGGCTTCTGTCGCACGCAGACCCACATCAGCATGTTGCTTCTTGCACCGCATCTCGGCCAGCCAAGCTAGGCGTCGCTTCCGCTCCTGTCTCATACGCCCGCCTTGCACGCTTAGCAGTGGCATCCTCTGCCTGACGCTGCTTTTGCTGTTCACCGGTTTCCCGTGTGTGCATTGGCTTTTACCCCACAACGTCGCCTCCCTCTCGCCAGTGTCCTTCACTAATTTCATCCTCTCTACGTGGCGCACTTCCCTTTCTACTATTTTGTCCGCAGACGGACGGCGTCAGCTATTTCCTGTCATGTGGGTAATAATGCTAACAAATTAAAGTATGAAACTGCAGATGTTACACAAATGTTTATATGTTGACTTCGGCGTCGCAACACAAATTAAAATAGTCACAAAGGCGAGACTTACGAAAATGCATTTATTTGCCCATGTGCTAGAGGCAAACTGATGACACCAATTGTAAACTAAGTCCATAATCCACTTGGAGCCTAGAAACAGCTGGGTGGTATAAGATGATGCTAATAAATAAGGATAGAAACAATACAACAATGCTTTTACTATAACTAAAAATCCTTCATAACAAGTCTGGCATAACATCAGTGTAAATACTATATATGTGCAGATCTGTAAAATGCCTCCTAAAAGTTCACTTTCACTGTCATGCTACGCTCATTAAGCAAGAGACACTTTTGCCTGCTCATTTCATCAGAAATATGTTGAGATTGAAACATACCCAACTGTCCCTTTGGTAAAAAAAAGGTACAAAAAGACAAACAAAATATGCTGTCTAACACCTACTCTCGATGGACTAGCCACTGTTTCCCGGTTTCCGTGAAGCCGTTTTCGGGACCTATGACAGCTACACTGGACCTGCAGGATTCGCTCACGCTCCTGGAAAAGAACAAAAAATAAAAGAAAACATGAAGGCAAGGCTTGTGTTGACCAGAAAAATCTGCCTTTTCTCTCTTCCCTTCCATTTCTTCGTTGACCTCTATTTCTTCCATAGTGTAGCCTTCTTTTGGCATCTGAACTAAACAATTAGCCCTGTGCCAAGAATTAGGGTGTGCGAATACTCGAATATACGAATCGAATAGAAAGTTCCCGAATAATTCGATTCGTGAATCAAATTCCTAGTATTTAATTACTCGAATATTCAATATATTCGGCCAAAGACGCGCGGTCGGCGCGGAGCTGACAAAAAAGCAGTTTTTTCTCCCGATGTAAGCGCCTGTGATGTTAGACAGAACATGCGAAAAACAGCTCATGGTCCTACCATTCCACAAAAATCTAACGCACAGGTTAGAAAAAAGAAAAGTAACGAATGCCACCAACTTTATAGCATGCGGATTTACTCACGATCGTGACACAATTTTCCCTTGAATCACAACCGAAACATCCCATTTGCGCCGCTTCAAGAGAGGAATTGTCAGGAGGCCGGAATACCGCGCCATGCCTAATTATTTTCACGAGTAAAGCCCCTCGTTTCAAATTCAAGCACCGATGTAAAACACACTTGCCGCACTCACAGAAATTGGCAACTGCACGATCACAGAAAGAAAACCACGATAACCACGCCGATGAAACCAGCAGAGTTATCGTTGTGGTTCTTTTGGAACCGCAAGCCGCAAATTCTGATTCAGAACAAAACGGAACGAACAAATAGTGTGCCTAGATTTGAGAGGGTTTCCAACCGTTCGATAGCCACGTTTGAATTACGAACTGCGAGAAGGTGACGAAAAGACGAAAGCGTCGATCGGGATTGGGCAGGCAGGGCAGGGAGGGCAGGCGTCGTCGCCCTTCTGTTTGCTCGCCTTTTTTCACGCGACAACACAACACATGCGCACTTACGACCAATCTGCGCTGGAGCCGTCTCCGTGGTTTCAGTTTCGCTTGCTCCCTCTTTTAAATCAAGGCTCTCTAAAACAGGATAGGTAGACGGAAAAATGGATGCATAGCGGCAGTTGGACGGTGTCTTGCGCCACCTAAAAAAGTTTTTTTTCTTACTTCAGATTATATTGTTTAAGCCTGTTTACTCAGATTTAAGACCTATCTGGTTATTTATGTGAAATAAAATCCTGGGTGCTATTTTTCTTTCTTAAAATGGAAACCAAATATCACAAAATGCCCCTTTTTGGAGATATACAAATACCTAGTTATCAAAAAAAGGTTGTGGTGTTAGGTTGTGCTTTTAACAAGAAAAAAAGACATGCGTGGCTGTAACTTTGGTCATTTTGTGACGTTTAGGGTAGATAGATTATATTGAGCCATAAGATTGGATCTTTAGTGTCCAACAGCAACTGCTTTTATTTTTTTTTAATTTTTTTTTCACCGAAATTTTTTTTACATTTTAGCTTTTGTTTTATACAAGATGCATATTCTGCAACAGGCACATACTCTGCACATATAAGAATCTCATTCGCAGCACATTTTGAAAAATTCCTACAGATAAAATCACTATTCGATATTTGATTCAATATTTGGCTTTTTGTCTTGATTCAATTCGGTATTCGATTCGAAAACTACTATTCGGTATTCGCACACCCCTACCAAGAATGCAATTCTTTGTTTGTCGACGAATTCCAGTGCACTGAATTGTTCTTGTTTATTACAAGACTGATACATAAACACCATGGCTTACCTTCTGATGGCATCGATGACTTGGTCTTTGGTGTTGTTGAAGAGCTGTTGCCTGTGCTGCTCCTTCATCTGATCGGTGATTCCGTGCAGGAAGGTACCCAAGCCACGGGAGCCTGGGGCAATAGGACTGTCCACCTGCAGAGGACACTTGCACACTTACAAACAGTAATTATACAATTCTAAGAGTCCACCTTTTTCCAGACAAGGCGGCATGCAAAGAACAACCCTGTTTGGGGGAGGACCTTACAGTTGAGGTATGCTTAGCTTACAGTGACGTAAAATCTGTTATCTTTTTTAGCCTCGTGCAGCAAGAACAAGCAGATGCTAAGAATCACATAAATACTGCGATTAACAAAAAAAAATGGCAACAGCAACAGCATTCTTCTGTTGGCAAGATTGAATTCTTTTTCACTGGCTTTTCGTGTCAGTAGGTATGAGTTATACCGCTGAGTCTCAGTAATTTGATCGCTTCATTTTAATTTTTGGTTAGTTTGAAACATGAGTACAGTTCCACCAATTGTGCATGCACGCGTAGGGAAAAAAATGCATCTGTGTTCCAGAAGTCCGGTAATGAAAAAGCCTCGCGATTATGCTGACCACGCCTAGTTTATCGCTTATCTGCTCTTTACACGGTTACAGTGGCACGGTCAGAAATACAGTGAACATAGAAAACTAGCGGTGCTAAGCTGCCAGGTCAACCAAGCCAAGCACGGCAGCGTGTATGCACCTTGGCACCATTCCTTCAGAAGTTTATGAAAGCAATCAATAGCAGGCAACATAGTCATGCAGCACACATGGCTAACAAAACTGGGCTAGAGCAATTGTCTTGGGGATGTTTTGTAATCAAATACATTGATGTCAACAAACATGTCAAGGCCTGTGGTCTGCCTTCAGACAGCAAAATTGTGCAAGTGTAAGGCCAAGAAACCACTACATCGCTTTTCAAGCCAAATGCCGCTGACATGGACACTGCACTGAGCATCGCAGAGCACTTAATCTTTGGAGAAGAAAACACCAAAGCGCCCTAAGAAGAATTCTCAATTTGCGGAGCACAGTTACTGTGGCCCATGTCCCTCAGAGGAAGCAAACAAAGGTGAACAGCCCGTTCACCCAAGTGAGTACTGAATAAAATAAACTCATGGTCTCAGTGCATTTGATTAAGATTTCACTGCCCCTACAAGCTCCAAACAATTGAGAGTCATCTCTAATGACCCATGAAAAAGCTGAGAGAAAAGCTTGTAAAAGCTTTTGACAAAAAACATTCTTTGGTCAGATGTTCGACATTTCGTGAAGCCCAGATAAAAGCAGGGACACGAGGCTCGACACTGATTGGTTGAGAGATGGGAGAGGAGGAGTGAGGTGCTCGACGCTGACTGGTTGACGCAAAGGCCACGGGACCAGAGGGGTGGGCGAGAAGGAGCTCGACCATCTGTGCGCAGTGAGGGAGAGGAGCTCACGAGTACGGAAGGCACTGGGAGATCGTCAGGTTTATCAGCCCCATTAACGGTAGTATAGTTTCATTCTAGGAACAACTATCAAGTGCACACAGGGCATATGTTACACTATCTGATGAAGAGCACCGTGAACGTAGGCGTCTGGCAACTCAGAGTATCAAACACTTGTGACGCTAGAATGTTTCATGTATGCAATGCAATTGCCTAGCAATTTGCCATAAATTTTTTGTGTTAAGGGGGATTTGCCCGTGATTTATTTGCAGCCTTTTCCTCCTAGATGACGCAGAAAATTTCCGGAACAAGCGAGTTGCATGCTCGCAGCTGCACATGCAGGTCGGGTGCTCGTGGTGGGCGATCGGGCCACGGGCTGTTCACCGCCGATGTAGGCGAGCTAGATTTTGTCGGCCCGTCGTCCGCCACTACTGCCTGGGGCCAACGCCCAGAACGGGGCACAAGCAATATAATAATCAAAGAAATGGCTCTGATTTACGACCGGCTCAGAAGTTGGAACCAGTTTCGAACAATTCAAACATGTTTTGCGAACACCCCATTAGCCGATGTTGTTGTGCATTGGTTGTGTGCACTTGGGTTGTCAGCTTTCGCAAATGTGTTAATTGTTTAAAAATTAAAACAGCGCAAGGACACGGACAAGAACAGCAAGAACAGCAAGGCGCTGTTAAAAATTAAAACAGCGGCTTGTTCGTCTACCTCTTGTTCTTGTCCGTGTCCTTGCGCTGTTTAAATTTTTAATCATGAAATACCAACTAGCCCAAACTTCCACGTTAGTGTTAATTGTGTGCAGATGAAGGCGCAACTGACGTTTTGACATCATGTATTGGGTTTCGTGGCGTCGCTTGTTTCGTCTAATGAAATTTGGTTTCCTACGAATACGCTGCGGCGTGTTGTAATAAATGTTTTTAGCGCAAATTTTGCTGTTAATTTTTGCTCCACTGAGTTCAGCTGTTATATGTGAGCCTGTAACGAGTAGCGTCACAGTTTGCACGAGTCACGCTCGCAGGTAGAAAAGAGCTCCTGACCGTGGTGCCATTCTCAGTGCTTGTTCGCACGGCGCATGCTTTGCTCGCTTTCAGAGTCGACAAACACGTATGTGTTGAGCTGTGAAGATCGCATGCTGAATAGTGCATAGAGCGGGTTCGTTGCTCACTTTTCGAAACGACGAAAAATCACAACGGTCTGGGCTACGATTTCGTAAACATAGAGGGCGGTGTATAAGCATTTCTCAGCATCTGCTCACGAACACTAAAAAAGCGTTAAAAAAACAAGAAAAAAATTGTGCATCACATTTAGCGTTTTATTAAAATGCTAAAAATGGTTTCCTCTCTTTTTTTTTTAATTATTTTTATTTCACATTTATTGCACGGGCACTTGTAGCATTGGTGGGATAATCAAAGAAAGTTGTGCTTCATTTGTACACTAAACTTTCGTTAGTTCGACCTCGGTTAATTCGACTCGCCGCTAGTAGCAGCTAGAGCGCGCGCTCAGCCAGCGCGTGCTTTAGCTACTACAAGCGGCGAGCTTCCTCGCGCCACACGCGTCGAGCAAGCAACAATAGCGGTGATAGCTTTCAGCGCACCGAGAGGTGTAATGCCGAAGCTTGGGAAGCGCCGAGCGAGGGGTTTATACACATGGAAGTAGGCCACACAGCCTCGCCCCTAGGCTCACTTCCAGGCGACGCAGCCTGTACCGCGAGCCACACGCTCCTCTGTTCGCATTTCATTTTTCCCTGATAGTACTAGCGAGCCCCCCAAAAAGCCAGGAAGCCAAACCAGTGCTGTGAGCTGAAGTCTCAATCTAAAATTCACGTTTGGCATTTCTTACAAGTACCGACTACCACTGTTGGCGAATGCAAGCGACACATACCACGAAACCAGGAGCAAGAGCCGCATCGCGGCTCCCTTTCAGAGGCCACTCCATAGCCGCTTATTTTAGTGCTGCGCCGCCATTTTCTTCCAAGTGTCGCACTAGGCACAAACTCGCGCATTGGCGCATTTCATGATTTTATGCCACTGGCAAGGCGAACGCGTCAAGGGACTTTTTACTGGGGGCGTGTGACTCTTTGGTATGATCTAGAAGCTCGCAAAGTGCAAGGTTACGTGGCACGATCTAACCGTGGCGCCAGCTGTGGTCACTCTAAAATTGAAGGTGAAGCTCGTCGCATGGCGGCGAGACACAGCACGTTGCCATTGTATCACTATGTCATAGTACATGCGTCGCCTCTCATTGGTCCTATTTTTTCTGTGGCGCAGCAGACAAAAATCTCGCACAGATCATTCTCCAGCAAAATGGCAAAACTGATGTCGGTGGTATCAAACATAGGACTCATGCAGCGAGTCACCACCCGTCCAAGCTCGTGAAAACAACAACAAATGCTCTGGCTTGGGGCATTTGGTGCTGACGTCGCCATCTTGCTGAACACATTGAAAGTAAATCTAGCAGAAGCTGCCCTGTCAAACTTATTTGCACAAATACGCAAATGTCAAGACATTTAGGTTTCCCATCAGGATCCTAAAATCAAAAGAGGAGACACCTCTAGTAAGTACTACTATTCATTCTGTCGGTTTTGTCATCTAAGTAATTTTAATTTCAAAATTGCCTCAAAAGGTGCTCAAAACAGTCAAAAAAGTCATATTTCTAGATTTTTTTTATTAAAAATCTTTAGTGCTCTTGCAGAAAAATCGAAAAGTAGCAAGACTTTCATTACATCTTCATTTGAGCATCAAAAATAATCAATACTCCGGTACATTCCTGAAACTAAGGTTTATGTAGTGAAATTCGCCCATTGACTGATGAGCAGGTGAATACTCCTTAAACTAAAAAAAAAGCCCTCCAAAATATCTTTTCCCCTTAGTTTTTTTTTTTTTTATTGTTGAAAAAAAAAAATATTTAGGTTCATGTTTGTGCTCATTCCTGATGATTGAGACCAAGCAACCTTTCTGCACCTGAGGTTTAATATCATACTTTGCTGTAGCTTTTTTCTTATCTTTTGTGACACATGGCACGTGCTGGCCACATGATATGGTAGAAAGTTTTGTAAGGAGCATGCAGTAAGCGGCGCAAACCCTCAGAAATTGTGAGTTGAGACTAGGGATGCCGCGAACTTTTTTCGAATCGAAGTTTCGATGATCGAATCAAGCGGTTCGAAAGGTTCAAAAGATTTTGATTTTTCGAATTTTCTATATCGTAAAATTCGACGGAAGTCGAATTTTCGAACTTGTTAAGCTAAGAAGTTCGACGCTTTTCGAACCGTCGAACTTATTACGCTAAAAATTCGATCTTTTTCGAACTTTCGAACTTATTGCGCTGCAAGGTTCGATGCTTGTCGCACTTTCGAACTTGACTGACCAAAAAATTCGATGAATTTCAAACTTTCGAACTTATCTATCAAGAGAATTCGAAAAGTTTCGAACGTTCGAATTCTGAAAAGTCAGAAGTTCGACAAACTTCGAACTTTTAGGGTAAAAGTTCGACGTTCGTCGAACTTCGAAAGACCGGCGGACGGTTTCATTTGATTTCAGGTAGTGGTGTACATTCGTAATTTTTTTTTCTCGAACTTTTACACGCGGTGCTGCGTTCCTTACGAAAGACAATGTCGTTTATTTCAATGTTCTGGCATGCTTAGGTTTAAAGAAATAAATCCCCGAAGGGGCGAGGAAGGACGACGGGTTTTTGACGATTATTGTTTGTGCCAGATTTGAAGCACGCTGCAGCCGGAGCTATTTATGGTAGATATGTTATACTTTTTTAAGAATGATCTATGTATAGCCTAGGTAAGTGCCGTCTTAAGATGTGATTATTGTTATTCAACGTGAGTTTCGAAGAAATGTCCAAACATGTATCTGCATGCAATTATGACCTAAACTTGATATTTATTTTCGTCTAAGTTGTTTGAGGTACCGCATTTAAATTAACACCACAGACAGTACATATCATTGCCATCTGCAGAATACAAAATAATATATTCATTGTTTTTTCACGTTAAGGAATAAATTAACTCATGGGAGAAGATTTCTAATAGAGTTCAAGTTCAGCACGTCATTAAAAGAAAACTTTTTTTTTTCGCTTCACGTTCCTGGGACGTGTTTCTTTTAGCCTGTATACATTTTGGTAAAAGAAACTTGTTTCGAAGTTCTGAACCTCTGAATATGCAAGAATAGAACACTTCCGACGAATTCTTGATAGTTTTTTTTTTTTCCTGCTTTTTATTCCCGCATTTATTCTTTTTTTTTTTTTTTTTGTTACTATCGGCACAGGTGTTTAGGTCGAAAAGACAGCTTTGAACTTCCGAACCACTAAGCATGTGACGAGCAGTGCCATCTGACAACGAGTTTCTAACAATGAACATCTACGCAACCTTCTATGCAGTGTCAGATTAAAATAAGCTCGACCACGCCCTCTTTCCCCGTATTGTTTTCTTTAACAGTCCGAAATACCTGCAAGGGGAAGAAGGAGGCTGAAGCACCCCCCCCCCCTCCCCCTTCGCTGCCCTCTTTCCCCCGTTTTTCCTCTTTCGACGCCACTTGTATGGTAGAACGCTCCTCGACCTCGAGTTGTGTCGGCTTTTGTGCTTTTTGCGAGGCGATTCCTCCGTCCCAGAAAATAAACCTCCAGGAAAATTATAAACTTCACCGGATCGGATTACTACCAGCGTGCAAGGGGTGGCGAGCTAGTTTGCCAGGTCGCATCAAGGTTTTTCTGAGCCTCAACCTCCTGCTCGCCCCTGGCCGTTTCGAACTGGATGAGTCTCGTAAAACAGTGTGTTCGTGCAATCACTACTGCGTGATGCAGGTTGAAGACCCCCCCCCCAGGGCTGGCGGTCACAATTCTGCACTGGCAAATATTCTAGCACGTCCGGGACACTCGTCGCCTCATTTAATTGCCTGACCAACTTCGCAGAATCTAGATATCACACCCTAACTTTTCTAAACTTGATTTTGTGAAAACCAGTGAGTCGTGAAAACGTTATTTGAAACTGAAACTGTGGAAAAACTTGAAAATCGGACTTCGAACTTTGAAAACATGGATTAGAAAGAAATTCAAAATCTTCGAAGTTTTTTTGTTTTTTTTTTGAACTTAACGTTAAAAAAGAATCGAAACCTTCGAACTTTATGCAAGAAGAAATTCAAAATCTTCGAATTGTTCGAACCTCATGTCTATAAAAATTCGAAGCGTTCGAAGTTTTCGAATTTTTTTACAAACAATTTCGAAATCTTCGAATTTATCGAACCTGAAGTAAAAAAATATTCGAAATATTCGATATCGAAATTTTAGAAACCGTGAAAGCTTCGAAATTTTCGAATTCGAAACACCGCTGTGGTCAAAAGTTGCGAATTTTTCGAAATCGAACCTCGGTCGGTACGAAAATATCGAAATTTTTCGAAATCGAACCTCAGTTCGCTTCGCAAATATCGAAACCTTTCGAAATCGAACCTAGGGTGGTTCGCGACATCCCTAGTTGAGACAAGGGCAACCAGATGCACTTAGGTACTATTTGCACTTCCCAGCGATGCAGCTACAGTCTCGCGTACTCCAAGCAAACAACTCCCAAAGGCATTGCAACAGGCATTGTTTCAATGCAACACGTTTGTCCAACTTTTTCTGCCAGATCGAAATGCTGACTAGAGCAAAAAGTTCAAAACTAGTAAAACATAATTCATGCCTAGATGTTGGAACCAGACTGTCACCAACACAGCAAGTTTGTAATAATTTCCTAAATACATCTGGCGGGATATGCATTTATGTGCAGCAAACTGTTTGGTCTGCACAGATACTCGATTCATCTTGAAACAAGAGGCATCTGTTTTGTCTACTTCAGCAAGACTAGCATCATGTCCCAAACTTGCTACAAAAGCCAGGCGTAAGAACAGCAGCGATGTGAGATTCATTGTTTGCATTTTGACTAGCAAACATGGCAGGTGAACCGGGCACTTTATTTGAGTGGCAGCCCCCCACGTTCACAGAAATGAGCGAAGAGTTGGCAGACCTTGCAAGACTGCCTGATGAGAACAGGGAACAAAATGCTTGCCTTTGCAAAGCAGGACAGTTTGGCCTCTTCGAGATCCTTTTCCGTGAACTCGCCTCTCTCCAGCCAGGACACAGAGTCGGAAAAGGTGGCCAGCGTTCTTTCCAAGTTGGGATCCCTGTGCCCCACCATAACAGACGCAAGTTGTACATGTGTCGTGACACCGTAAGAACTTGAAGTGGGTTCGGTGCCCGCTTGCATTTTACTCGTAAATGACAGCAATGAGCACCAAATCTGAGCACATCAGCTCGTGCTGCATACATATAGATTCCAGCAAGCCACAATTAGTTTTGATAACAGCCTTTTCGCCATACTGAAGAAATGCAGGAAGCTGCACTATCAAGCAATTGGACCAACTGAGCTGGCACTCTTCAACACATCCGATGGGGTAACTTTAAACTATATGCAATATCATAGCAAAAAAGACAAAACTACAAGTAAATTCTGCTTTAAAAAGAAGACTGCAAGTCACCTGTACGAGTAGAAGCTGAAGCATCCACCAGGACGAACGATGGCTCCTGCTCCATACGCACCACCTTTCTCTCTGCAGACAGCCATAAGATGGACTGTATATAATACTTGCATAATCAAATATATACATATAGTCAAGCAATTCCGATGTGATCTAACCAGACATGCTAGGGAAGTTTGGCTGCAGAACTCTAGAACTGTGTATAGGAAGACTCTTTTCAGACTAATCCTATTCACCGACACAAAGAAGCAGCAGTATCTCGTGAGCCAAGATATCTTTAGCTGAACACAGGCTGGCTGCTGCCTTTTATTAGTACCAGGCGTGATCAAATGAAACTTGTTTGTGCCACGTCACGTAGACCAACACAAGAGGAGCCAAATGACGTTTTGATTATTGTAATAAGAGCAGACCAAAGTACAAGCGGGCAAGCGTTCATTCTTCTTGCATGTCTGGTTTTTGTTTGACACCAGTGAACAGATGGCCGGTGTGACTAGGAGTCCGTCGAAGGTTGGTCAGCGAAGGGTGATTCAGTTCTTTACAGCGGAACAGTGTTGACCAGTCAACATTCCTTGCAGAATGTGGGCAATGTATAGTGACAAATGTGTGTCAAAGAACAGTCACCGACGGGATGCAAATGTTTCACAAAGGACATGAAGAAGTGGAAGATCTCCCGTAGCTAGGCCAGGCGTCCAGTTGCGGAAGGCGGATGGTATCCACCACTTCCCCCCGCAGTTGGGTGCGTGTCTAAACGCGTACAGCAACCTCTTATAAAAAAACCTGGTGCACTCTTGCTTCCTCATGTATTGCTCCGTTTAATTCTGCCCCACCTGGCGATGTACCTTTAAGGACGTATAACAGAGGTGCACAAAAAGAATCTCATTTGACCACACCTTATATAGATACACCAGCCATAATCGTTGAATATTGTAATCCAGTCTTCCTCGTTTAAGCTTGTAGCTAACCAGAAGAGCACAGCAAAGGGGTTAGCACTGGACTGTTATTGAATGCTGATTTCTTTCATGCAACGAGCAACTCCAAATAAAGAAAATGTGCTATCATCACCATTCTCAGCACTGGTGACTCTTGTCTGAGTGTAAATGCGGCAAAGCACCTCAGACTTAAACATCTGTGATGCACGTCTATACAGTTTCACCAAGAAAAGCCACATCCTAGTGTCCTTGGAATTAGGAATGCGTCACTTTAACTGTAGAGCTATTTGCCTGGTTATTCAGATTGTGGAACTCACCTCACTTCCCGCAAAAGGTACTTGTGTGACAGCAATTGGGATGCAATCGAAAGGCTAGAAAAACAAATCTCTTATGAACTGAATGCTATAGAACATTCTTCTGATAAAATATATTTAAGAGCAGCAGGCAGCATTCAAAAGCCACCCTTTTTTTTTGTTCAAGAATACGCCATATTATTTAGAAGGCTTTATCAGGGTTCTCATTTCCAGCAAAGTAATTTCAAGGGGCAAGGGAAATGACATGCCCACTACATTCAAAATAAATAATTATAGATGAACAGGAAAGTGCAATGCTCCCAAACGCTTCTGCAGGCAACAATAACTTGCCCAGCTTTCAGGGTGTGCATGTGCTTTACCTGAGGCTATACAAGTTTCTTCTACTTCAATGTTTTCTTCTCTTTCTACTTAGATTGTAAGCAGACTTGATTGATATAGGAGAGTATTGCTGCTGGGGTCGAATCAATATTTATGGTTATTTCACATGCTTAAGCAAAATCGTTCAGCCTTTCCACTCTCGTGAAGAAGGAAGACCAGCAGAGCTGTACTCGATACACTGTGTGCTTCTTCTTCATCGTCTGTTTTTCGCGCTGTTTCCTTTGATGAATTCCCACCAACGCGCCCAACTATACATTCTTCTATTATAGCTGGAAAGGTTGCCGCCATCTACGAGCGATGGCGGGAATCATACTGGTTGTGTGCTTGCCGCCGTTGCTTATAGATGGTGGTAGCTGTCCGGATAGGTTTGTGTCGACATACACGGACACAATCCTGGGGAACCTAGCCCTTAACAGTTCCGCTGTAAAAACCTAACAAATATTTCCCAGATTATGCTCTTCAGCAGCCGAGGGCACGAACAGGTTATCAAATGTACCTCAAGTAGGGTTGTGTGAATACTATTTGAATAGTAATTTCAAATAATACACCAACCTGGCATTCGCTTCGAAATGAACTTTGATATTCCTGCTTGCTTAAGTGTTAACTCGGCGGGTTATCCCTGCCGAGTGCACCTCTCAGCGAGCACCTGCACACTGCGACGAAGCAATACACATGAAGCTCAAGGGCTCTGAGGGTATTGCTCCCCTGCAGTGCACAGGTGCTCGACGAGAAATGCACTCAACGGGGCTAGCCCATTGCAATTATGCAAGCGTAGTGGTGTATGTTAGCTGACATAACCCGACACAAGGAAGAAAAAAGGAGACACATAAAAGGGAGATACCATAGAGATGTCGGGTGTTGTCCCTTCCTTTTAAAGTCACCGACCGTTTTTTCGGACTCCAATAATTCGGACTTGTTCGATATTTGGACCTAAAGGCGGAACCGTGACTTACCCCACAGAAATAGTGTGTATTCAAGACCAATGTTTCGGACAGCTTGAAGTCTGAAAGTTTGATTATTCGGACAAAATCGCCCCGAGCGATCAGCGGTAAACACAAAGAAACCGCCATTTTGAATTTTGTGTTGGCTGCCAATGGATTAACTTGGTTTGGCAGCACTACTTGAGCACTTCTGAGTCCTACTGCTAGGTGACGCTATGGCAGCCCTTTTTTCCCCATTTAGCGGCATGTCATCATCATCATTATTATCATTTTGCTTTGTTTTTCGTTCCTTCGCGTCGCCAGTCACCATTTTGCGCTCGTGGATTTGCGCCTCTGATCTCGTTCAGGCAACGCCGGCTTGGACGTCATGGCCCCATCTGTTGTTCTGCTACTCCACCATAACGCTAAAAAAGAAGGCAGCGATTCTAAAGCTAACAGAAAATCGCCAAACGGAAACGGAGGCGTAACCTAAAACAAGGCACGTAGGCGTAACCTGAAACAAGGCGCTGTTCACGGCATTTTTAAGCCCACTTGGGAGTAATAAAGGCAAGTTTTTCAATCTGCTGATTTTTCGGACTACTCTATTATTCGGACATTCTTTCGGTCCCAGTGAAGTCCGAATAATCGGTCGGCGACTGTACATGTCTTCCTTTTTTGTCCCTGTTTGGGTAAAGTTATGTCAACTTTTCACTAGCTTGCCTGCACGCTTTCTTTTTTTTTTTTTTTTCAGTATACGTTAGGCAGCAATGTCTTGACAACCCACGTTCATCATTCGTGCTTCTTTCTTTGTTGTCATATCTGAATTTGAAGAAAGAATATTCGCACATAGCAAGCACATTTATAAATACCCTTGATTAGAATAGCTACGAAAATATTTGGTGTTTCCACGCCACATTTCATAACTAGTATCGTTATATTAAAATTAATTGAGCTTAGAAGTGGACTGTGGAAGGTTGGGAACACTCACAAGTTCAGCTGAACCTTCATTTAAACACGGTGTGTATGTTAGTGAAAGGCCTTGGAGAAACTCTCCTATATTCAATTAGAAAATATTTGGCCGAAACTACTACTATTCGTTTTCAACTCAAAATCCACTACTACTACTCGCATTCGCACAAGCCTAACCTCAAGGGGTTTCTCCAACCCTAGACACCTATGCAGCACACACAAGGCACACCTAGAGATGTGCAGGAGTACATTGGCAAACGTGAGAAAGAACTTCAAAATAGCACTAGGACGAGAAGCGAGAAATACCTCGAATAATCCGGATGCACATAGGGCACGGCATTGAAGCTTCTGGCACAGTAGTTGACAGAGAATGGAAACACAAAATGGATTTTGCGGTCTTTGGCATAAAAGTCCGACTCCTGAATAAAACGAAAAAGAGAGCGAAAAGCGAGACAATGTGCATTAAAATCGGCATGTACGTATCATTATGTGCTGACAGTCTTAATCGAAGCTGTAAATTAATATAAAAGTGTTTAAACTAATGTAGTTAGTTATAGTTTCACTAAGTAGTACTTTCCAAGTTATAATAAAGTTTATACAACATGTAACCATAATGCCAAGTTAATGACACATGAGCAACTTGTAGCTCAGTTCAATTAATTACTTGTTGGAATTATCTTAATAAATACGCATAGAGTAATCCCTTGTTATAACGGAATCGCTTTTTTCAAACTACCGCTTTTATCAAAACGTAATGTGGTCACGACCAAAATGCATATATTTTTTTTACTGGATTATTCTAAGTGTATCGGCGGGCGACCACGCTTATTATGAAGGCCACGGTGCCGAAAGCATGCAAGCCTACACGGGTACACACGGAGACCCTTGCGTTCCTTCCCCCCTTCTCCACGAGGCAAATGGCAAACTGGGAAAACGGCAAATAAGAAAACAGAGTAAACGGGTGATGGATAGCAGAGCATGCGAAGCCCCGCTTTCGATGCCGATGCCCCGACACGGGGACGCAGGCAGGGAGCAGCGGCGCAGCAGAAGCAGTGTCCATATTCTGACGCTACTCACGGCATCCGACTCTCTGTCCGGCGCTACTCACGGCTCTGCCCAACGTCGTAATCGGGTCAAGGGAGATATGAAGGCCGGAGGAAATCATCCCTTCGGGAGCCCTCGATGCGCGCCTGCAGAGTACTACACACACACGTGCGTCGTATGAGAGATTGGGAGTGTTTACCAAAAGTCCCTTAGATCTGCGAGGTTGAGAAAAGTGGCCAGCATAAGTCATAAAGAGGCACAAGAATTCGACATTCCAGCATCGGCTGTTCAAAACTGTCCAACATTTTGCAGAACAAGCAAGGTATTGGATGAGTTTGAGAAGTTTCTCATGCAAGAGAGCGTGCCCGTGACTTGAAGATGAAAAATAGCCAACTGCTTTGCGACCGTCAAATTTTCTCTCGCGAGCGTGCTTACCGACCCGGAGCACAGTTTCCGGAGCCGAAACGATTTCTACAGGAGTGTGTGAAGACATGTTGGCAAAGCCACCGAGGATAACTTTGATTCGTTCATGCTTGTAGATGCGAACGTTCCTGTTGTTGCTCCTGCCACGAGTTCTGCGATCGCACACTTTGCGTGCGGCCAGGGTAAACACAAAGCGACGTCGGAGAGGTACCTCGGGAAACGCCGACGACTGCGGAGACGCGAAACATCCTACGGCTGCTTCAAAACAAAGTAGCGTGCAGTGGCGGTGACTGTGTTCTTGCAATGCCTGGAGCAGTTTGAGGAGAACTGATGCCCGAATGAAATTATCGGCAAATTCCACTTAATTATTTTTTTACTCGGTAAAGTTGCTACAAGATCTTCATAACCAAGGTTTGTTTGATCAAACATATGATCAGAGTTTACCGTAGTGTTCCCGTCCAACTTCAAGGCCACTGGCACTGTTTTTTTGCCTCTATCGCTTTTATCAAACTACCACTTATATTGAATTTTTTGTTGTCCCGTTGACTTCGTTATAACGAGGGATTACTGTAGGTATTTACACCTGCTTAGTCTCAAAATCAGTGCAACATTTTGTTACTGCCCCAAACGGTGTCGTAAGCATAGTCCTGAATCCAAACAGAGCTATGCCAAATATTGTTCCTGGATTGAAAACTGAACCATTGATCAGCCGTCATGGCGAACCCCGACATCCTGGAATATTTTAGATGGCATCAGAATGCAGTCAGTTTTTATGAGTAACTGCAATTATAAATACATTTTTAAAATTGTATTTGTGATTTAGTTACATATTCAACTTGATTGTCTTTAAAGAGTAACTTTTACTGCTCTAGCTCTAACGTGCACGCATGCATTCTCGTTGGCATAGAAACAACCTTAAAAATAAGAGCACCATAACAAAAAAATCTCACGTCAACAAACTCTGGGCACGGAACAGTGCAACTTCCAGGCACAGACTCGAGCAATTTATCCAGTTGGTTCTCCGCAGAAGACAGCCCGGAGGGGCTTGCATTCAGAGAACACCTGAAATGGAGTTGGCGGTGAGTCGGACTACAGTGGCCTTGTGGCGTTGCTCGCAAACACCCCCGTGTAAAATAAAAGAGCCGTCACCTGATAGACTCCTTGTTGAGTAGAGCACAGGCAAGTTCCTTGAGTTGGGGGAGCAGAAACTTGCGACTAGGAGCTTCGGCCAGCGTCTTCATTTGCACAATCTGCAGAGCAGTGTAAGACCGGGAGGTTTCAGGACCCACTACTTCCACCCTCGCAAGGAAATCGCCACATGTCACTACCGACAAGTGTATAATCAGTGTTCCACATTGAGGCAAAAGCTATGATGACATCCTTTGCCTTCCAACAGAGGACAGTGGCCTTTCATTCAAATCTTCGAAAAGTCGCTTCTAAAGTTTTGATTCGGGTAACAAAGGGGTTCTCAAACTTCGCTATCTCAAGCAACCCATCCCTGCCGTGAATGGCAACCGAGGTACCTCTCCTGATCTTGACATTGATGCAATAAAATGGTGCAAAAGCCTACACAATTTGTAAAGAGTAATGCACACACTAGGGCCTGTTTGGGTAATAGTTACGCATCAATACATAGCTCAAATCCGATAAAATGATGCTCAAAGAGGAAAATACTCCACCTAGGGGTCGGGATGGTCAAGGAAAATTGGGAGTTCAGGGAACTACTGAAGACGTTCCGGGTAAAACCTGGGTTCCTGGTAAAGCAGTTTGAGAGACCATGATGTAACACATTTGGTTGATTTTTACAGTAGAGCTGTTAAGGGCTAGGTTCCCCAGGATCGTGTCCGGTATGTCGACACAAACCTACCTGGACAGCTACAGCCATCTATAAGTAGGGTTGTTCGTTTTCGGGTTTTATGATTTTTTTAAATCGGGGAGTATAAAAATCGGGTGATATTTTTCAAGCCGATATTTGGGGAGGAATCGGGTTTTTGGTAGAAACATTCCGAAATTCGGGTTTTTTCGGGTTAAATTTACAAATAAACTCAATAATACATTTTTTTTTTTTTTTTTTTATCAGAGCGTATTTTAAGCTTTTTAACGCTAAAGCATTAAAATTAGGGGTCTGTTTGAAGCTGGTAATCCGGGGGACATCGGGGCTTTCCAGCTCCGATTTTCATCAATGGAAGCACCGCCCACGGAATCCTCCTCTCCCTCAGGCATCAACAAAAACCCCGAACATTCGAGGGATAATCGTCTTCGATCACATAATTCGCTATGGAATAAACCTGTTAAGTTTTCCCGATCTGTTTACGCGAATGACTAGCTCGGACGTTGTTCGTGAGAAAGGTTGGACGCCAGCGAGATAGCCATGCTACTTGAGAGACCCTGCTGGGCGTTGACACCTCAGCGGCCGAAGGGGGATTGATAGTGCATTTCACAAGCTACGTGCAGCAGGGTCGAAGCTACGTGGCGCGCCGAGGCGGTTCCACCTGCACAGCGGGGGGACAGGAAATGTCCCTCCGAGGCGCCAACACCTATTGTCGCTTTTCCTCAGCAGGCCTCCGTAGAATGTCACATTGAGCTAGGCGCGCTCGTTGGTCGGTTGGTTGAGAGTCGTGTAGCGTCCACAGTGCTGCAAGCAGCTTGCGAAATGAACTATAGGTCACTGTTGTCCCGAGGTAGGGTAGCTAGCGTGTGTGCACCGCAAAGTCCGTGAGGCATAAAAAAAAAAAAAATTAGTTAGTTTTTGTGGTTTCGTAATTCAGGGAGAAATCGGGTTTAACCCGATTCTCCTGAAACATGTTTGGGGTGTAAAAATAGGGTAAAATCAGGTTTTACCCGGAAACAGACAACCCTATCTATAAGCGACGGCGGCAAGTGCACAACCAGTATGGTTTCCGCCGTCGCTAGTAGATGGCGCCAATCTTTCCAGATATAATAGAAGAATGGATTGTTGGGCACGTTGGTGGGAATTCATCGTAGGAAACAGCACGAAAAAAAACGGACGACGACGAAGAAGAAGCACACAGTGTATCGAGTACAGCTCCGCTGGTCTTCCTTCTTCACGAGTAAAAAGACTGAACGTTTTTAGCATCCTGCCTTCACAGCTGAAGTTGCCTTCCAGCAACGTTTTAGAGCAGTCTAGCAGTTTACAATGTTCATCAAAGTGCCACAATAAAATGCCTAAATGTTTTCTCAGGAAGGCAAGGCGCATTCACAGCTGAACACGATACGCAATAATGAGAAGCTTACGTGTGAAACGCCAGAGAACTCTTCCTGAAGTTGCGAAGAGGCGCTGAGGTAGCTTCCAGACTGCAACATTGCATAGTGGTGGCCGGCGTCAGACAGGGACTGGGCAAGGCTCGCAGCACACATCTGGATGAGCTGCGAAAGGCGTTCTTCGTCTTCCAATGTCAGCCTGGGTGATGAAATGGGGCTTGGTTAATTCACGACATATAATCTTTCAAAAAGGCTTGAGGTACACCTAAGCACTTCTTTTGAGTTGTGAATGCAAAAGCATGCAAGCCGCTCGTCCGCTCCATTTTTCGTCTGCTGTGTACTTATCGTCGTCGGTCAGCGTGCGTGCTCCCCTGGGCACGCTGACCTTGGATGCTCCGTGTTAACGGCGCGCCATAAGGTGAGCGGTCGTGGAAACTGACGAGCGCAGCGGCCAATGAGAGCCCCGTCGACGCGCGCCAGCCAATGGAACTGAAGGCGAAATCCATCAACTTAACTCCGCTCCTATTGGGATCGTGGAAACTAGGTGCCGTTTTCGCACTTCAAACTGATGACGTCGGCTCGCTCCACGGGACAGTTAATGCTTTCGTATTAAAAGTATTTCCAACTTGATTAACCTGTTTCATCATTTGTTTTCTTTGCCCTGGTGGCTGCTCGGTAATACGCCGGCCTATGGATGACCATTCTGTAGGTTGACTCTAGCAGAGATTAGCACAATCTGATGACAGCTGACTATAACTCTGGTTTTGTTTGCAAGTTCAGAACTCCCAGTCACCCTAAATTAAGTCGCAGTGCTTTGCTAAAAAATTAAGCTAAACACCGTTCCTTACCAAAGGACCGTTCATCAGCAGCAAAGAGCATGGAATGTAAACACTTGCTGTTTCCATCAACATTTTTGTTGTGTTCCAAGCATTTTCTTTGAATGAATAAAGTGATTCCTAGATCAAGATTGGCATCCCTTCTCAATGTCCAAAATACAAGTGCATTTACTCCTAATATTAACTCTGAAGCACACGAGGGCAGACACCATTCCGGTCTAGCCACCTGCTGGCTGCTGAAGTGCCGTCCCAATAGCGACACAGTTTTCTAAAGTTCAACAAAATGTTCCTTTGAACATGTAGGTAACGATCATAATTCTTCAATACACATTATACATGATCAAATTTAATGTAGTCCCACTAAAACATTTCGTAAGTGGATCAACACAATCTATTTGCTGAAGAGAAATAAAGAGAAACCTAAAAAAACTTGCCCAAGAAAGAGTTCTTTCCAGAGGGCAAACATAGCTTCTGTGTTGGCTTCAAGACAATGGGACGACAGCAAGATCCCCTGCAAAACAAAGAAACAAAGATGAAACATCCGATTTCATGCTTCCTTAAGGAGAGAATTTCATCAGATTTGACTTTGACGTATAATTTTGGGCACAGAACTATGCATAATACTGAAACAACACTTTTTTAATATTGAGAAACCATTCTCAAAACATGGGGAATGAGCAACAATGTTTTGCTTCAGGCTAGGAGAGCAACTGAAGGCTTCTTGGGATGGCGAGTGGTGGTGCGAAACCAAGGCTGCTTAGACCTCAGCAACCTAACCCAGAAATGCTTCAACCAAATAAGACACGGCACGCTGGAACCTAACGAAAGGTGGCAGAAGCAACTCCTCTCACTTTTCTTTAGAAAGCATCTACCATATCGAATGTGCGACAAGTCTTTCCTCCAAACTTGCATACAGCAGTCAATGAAAACTGGGATTCCTCAGAAAAGGGCTTTAGACTTACCTGTTCAAAGTGTCCAGCTTCATTTGGATGGTTTGCGACATGGACCGAGACCCCCAACCCTCCTGTTCTGAGCTCTACCTCTTGTGAAAACTTTCTGTAGTCTTTGTCCACAGTGCCCATTCTGAACAGACAACAAAACATGAATCAGCCACTACCCAGCCCTGTGGTCAAGTTGGCTACATTAACCCTTTGAGTGTCATGCCTGAGTATACTCGGGCGTGCTCTCACGTGGTTTCAGTTTCGGTTTGCTCCCTGCTCCTCTCAATTTGGCTGTCATTTTGTTAACGTGTATCGGCATGTATGAGCAAGCAATGAAAACAAATGTTTTATCTTGTAGCATCCCTTTCTGATGGCATGTAACTTTTTTAAATTTTTATTTAGGTCATTTTTGTTTTGGTATGCTCCTTCGATGCTACAGAATGGTGAACCTATGCCATTCAACCTCGCGCTTCATGGCAAACACCGTGATCTAGACATTACGAATGAACTTGGTATTCTATGACTGTGAAAGCAAGAAAGCTAGAGTTCCGAATAAACAAAGGTCGAGTAAGGCCGCTCGAAAGAGCGAACCCGGGATGCGAGGTCGAGGTGCGACTGCAGAGCACAAGGTGTTGAAAAGTGCAATATCAGAAATATGTCATAGGTTGGAAATATGCAGACATCTATTAACTTCACGCCCATAAAATATTGTTTTTTATAAATAAAAAATATTGTTTGCAGAGCATGCTACAACGTGACCAAGACCAAAACTTACGTTTGACAAGCGGTACAAGAAAATCCAGCACTCAAAGGGTTAGCTTATCATCAATAAGAAATTGAGAAAGAATATAAATGTCTCAAAAAGTTAACCTTGAAGAGACACGGACAGGGTATTTATGCTAGTGAAGGTTTTTATTTGTATCCAAAATATGAAAGCCCAAATACGCAGAACACAATTTGCGGCTCAATATTCGCTTTCTTGCCGCCCAAAAACCACCGATTGAGAACTGGCTGGTTTGAGTCAAGCTCACTCTCTTCTGCATGGTCACGTGCTGTTCTCTATGGTTTAGGCACACACACCAAATATAAACAGTCCTAGATCATCGAAGGAACACACTCAATATTAAAAATAGAAAGAAATATACCCATTTTTTGTGGCTTCTAAAAAACTGCAATACGCTGATTAAAAAAAAAAATTTGCGCTGAGAACCAGAAGCACTCTAAGCATGCTCTGCATAATGCTCAACATGGCATCGTATCAAAGGAGTTCCGAGCTGGACGGCTGAACGAAGTGGACTAAGCGATGGCGGCGGACGACGGGCGTGGGACCCCTACTTCAGAACTGTTGTTTGCGATATCGGCGAACCTGTCTAGCTTAGAGAAAAAAATCGTTTACCGATCAAACCAATTAGGATCTATTCCGTACGACACGCCCGACGACCAGGCTGATTCGCACAAAGACATCGCCGAGTCGTCGCCCCTTCTCCTGGTTGAAGGCATCGCTCGTTCAACAAACACAAATTAGTAAGAGCTTGAAAAACGTGCAAACGTCAAGCACAACATGCTCGACTTTTGCGTTTGTTGTGCGACGTGCACGTTTTTTGTATGCTTCGCACAACCATAAAAATTAAGGAAAAAAAAAAGTAGAAAACGTGGTTGGGTGTAACCACGTGACTTCCGACAACTCTCTCCTCCTCTATATATCTCCTTCATCCCCAGACAGTTTCAGTTTTGGTTCCGAGCAGTTGCGTTTTTTTACTTAAAAATATATGTGACGCTGTAGCAAAACACTGATTGGGTAATCTTCTGACACCATACTAAATTGCCTGGCAAAAAACCTTTTCTGGGGGTGTCAGTGTCGCTTTAAGTCAGAACCTTGCATGTAGTATAACATACCAAGGAGGAAAATACATACTTCGTTGCCACTTCACAGAAGAGAGGGATCATTCGTTTCAATGCAGGAGAAAGTTGTGAAGCATTGAGCACTGCTCGGAAATAAGTCACTCCGTTTGTCGCCTGCTCAGTAGTTTGGACATCAACTCCACCTGGAATGAGTGAAACCAAGGTTATGTAAAGAGGCGTGTTGACATGGCTGAATTCTTCAACGATAAAATAGCCTTTTATTCAAATCTGCCTGGTGGCTCTTCTCCTTTAGTGTCAATATGGGTTGAAACAGCACAAGTAACCTTACGAAACCTGTCAGAGTAAAGTCATATAGAACCTGGCCCTTGTATTACCAAAAGCAAGTGGAACTGTTTTATTCCATAGCCATTTCAGGCTCCAAAATAAAAATAAACAAGGCAATATTAGCGATTTTACTCTCCTCGCTGTAAAAAGTCTGAGCAGATCCCATCAATCCTGACCTGACATCTAAGAAGTCACACCCCCAGTTTGTTTTGCAGTCTTCTTAGCTCTAAACATTAATCTTCACAGACCACTGCATATATCATCTTAGCGCATGCTGTATTTTTATGCATATTGTCACAACACTAAAGAAAAAAAAAGAAAAAGAGTCGCAGGCGTTGCTGTTAGGCAGAAAAACAGGATGAAATCTAAAGAGTGACCCCGTGCAGCATGCAGACAGACAAGTCTTGTGCTGTGCATGCCGACTGAACTGTGTCAGTGTACAGTCTAAGCTCGTTATAACAGACCTTGATTTTGACCAAGATTTTGGCCTGCTGTAAAAGGAGCATGTTGTATGCAGATATGAAGTTGAGTTAATGGTATGTAGACGAAAACTAACCAAACTTCACAAATCTATATGTTATATCCAAATGTCTGTTGTAACCAGGTCTGTTATAATGAGCTTAGACTGTACATCCAATGCAAAGATTAAAAAAGCTCTAGCCATCCTTACTCATCTTGAGGTGATTCAGTTTTGTGAACTCAATTGTAGGAGAGACATCTGAGAGCAGAAGCCGCGGCAGGCATTCTTCGTCCTCGACCTTCATCTGGTGCTTCAGTAGCTCCAAGCCTGTCAGCAAGGAAAGAAGTGGCACTCACAATCAATCTGCATCTCAGGATTTGGAAGAAACGAGACACATTACGCAGCATACGAAAAATCTTTGATACCCTCACTGTAGACAGACTCCCTCTGTGAAACATCGAGCTGATCAATCCTCTTGTTGATGTTGTTTTCCTCTTCGGATTGAATCCTGGACTCGTGCTTGCTGTCTGGATTCATAACCAAAGTCAGTTTGTGCCTATTGGCCTGAAACAAAAATGAAACAAATTAAAGATAGAAGTGTGCAAGTGCCAGGTTCGGAACAGAATGCATTAGTAGTTTATGTGAGCAACCATCCAAATCTGTATGTCTCATTCACAAGAAGAGCAATCAGATAGATTTGTGTGCAAATACAGAATGAATAAAAATTAAACTCATAGTTCCTGCATATCATAGATCCAGAAATTGAGGTAAAATTTGCCCAAATTGCCTTTTCTTCTTTTCTTTATTTTCACACAACTGCTGAATCTACATTTGGAAGTCATCAAATGCACAGGTCTGGACACAGTCAATTTAAAAAGAACTTGTCAAAAAGTTTTGTCGGTTGGATGAATCGAGCCTAAGCGAGTTTCAACGTTAAACAAATAATCAGCACTGCATTCATCAAACATAATTGCAACCAAGCCCTTTCTATTGCATGGCACAGTACGAAAAAATGCACAGTAGCTAGGCAAGTAAAAACTAACATAGTGACAATACAGATACAGTAAAGGTAAGTTATAGTGCAGTGCAATACCGACACTGCAACAAATTGTTTCTCGGTAAAGTCAAGATTATAAGTAGGCTCATATTAGGAAGGTAAAGTAGGGGACACATGAGCGACGAAGACGGGCGTCGCGTGGCAGCGTGCGTCAATATCCATAGTAACTCGTACAGGCGTCCCTACGTCACTGTGACGTACGCGCCTCACGGTGCAGCGCCGCTCCAATCTGGTTCGTCCAGATATTTGTGCGCGGAGCGCCTAGCGGCAATAAAGCAAATAATGTGACCGTTCGTATGGTCTGTTCGGTATGGGTTCAGTGCTATATGTGTGGCTTGAACGCTCCCCTGAGAACGTTCTAGTCATCTGCAAAGTTTTTTCAAGTCCCATGAAAGACACGGAAGGCATTGTGAAATCACTATCTCAATTAGAACCAGGCAGGTCTTCACAAACAACAGGGCGGTACGATGACGAGCGAGATTGGTTTGGTGGTTTGAGACTTGAGTTCAAGGTGGGGAATATGTGTGCCGGAATATTACTGCCACAGCCCATGAAAGTGTTAACACGAGGGGTGCAGAAAAGATGCCGAGACGGTGCGCTTTGTACCAGGGAGACATTTGGCGGCGTCAAATTTGTCGAGCAAGCCATTCGATGCCGCTGGGAGACGAAGAAAAGTGTTATGAGTTTCGGAATTTTTCTGCTGGGTTAGTAATTGTGTTCGTAGGAAATTTACTCCCATGCACAATGTTTTTACGATGTCCGGGGATAACGCTTTGTCACTGCACATTTCAATGCCATGGTGAAAACACCTGATAATTATTGCATTCGGTGTAACTTCCTCGGCATAAAGTCAATAAAACATCTCAGTGTCTTTTCAAACGAAAGCACCAAGTTTTCATGAAAGCTGGTCGTGTCTCATACAAGCGATTCGCGCTAGCCTTTTCTGTTCAATCTGGGCCTCTATGCCTAGAACTTTTCTTCAGGACTGACATGCCGTGCACCTCCAGCAGTCTCAGCTAAGTTAGACACGTTGCATTTCGACTTGTAAATAAACAATTAAACAGTCTACACAAAAAATAATTGTAACGATTTCAATATTTCTTTTTAATGTCAGCTTGATCGGGTAGAAAAGAAAAGCAATCACGGCGTTGCTAGTGTTGTGAACATACCTTTTGTGGTATGTTCACAACATTACTATTTTAATAGTAACATTGCTAAACGCGTCGCCGAGCAAGCGCGTGCGTGGCCGAATGGTTACCGCGCTTGACTGTCGAACCGGAAGGTCTAGGCTAGATTCTAGTCAGCAGAATGTCCTTTCATTTATTCTTTCAACTTGGCGTTATCGTAAGTTCGAGAACATTCACGTCTGATTGAGTTCCGAATGTTCTATGTGCCGAAAGTTCTATGCCGAATGTTCCAGAAACCCACGAGGGTACATAAGGGACTCACTATGGCGAGCGAAGTCAGTCTCGCTCCAGCGCTCAATCCTGCTGTTTCGCCGACATTGACGCCTGCGACACTAACTAACTATTTTTTGTTTTTGGCACAAGTTCACCCCATTAAACGTTTAGTTTCTTCAGTTATTCTTCGCCTCACTATTTGTCATTCATGACAATATAATGGTAGCACAAGAACATACGCGCCAGTTTTATTTGTTTTATTTTTAATCTGAATACTTTCATTTATGTTTTGGGCATTAATTGAGCGTTTTAAAGCGAAGTACTGCAAGTCACTCTACGTTTGCTGCCAATGGTGGCCCAGCAACTATGTGTGTCGCGCGACCACTGCACTATGGGCTTTTGCGTGCATTTGTCTTGAATCCACAAATAGTGCTGCGTATCGCCAGGTGGTGCGTCATGCAGCACGCCGTACAGCACCCAGTTTCACCACTCAGGTGTCCCCTGCTTAATGATGCTGACCTTGAAATAGTGCTCCACTTTCTCTTGGAAAAACCTGGGGTTGGCTTCGAGTTGATCCCTCAGCCATTTGACGTGCCGGTTCACTTGCAAGGACTTCACAGGGTCCCCGCCATGGTTCCAGATTTCCACAGTTGCCTGTAAAACACATTAGAGTGACGTTAGCAGTGAGCACAACATTGTTTATGCAATTTACAAGGAAGGTCAACAGGTATATCCTTACGTAATTCAGGCTCATGCCAAAGTTGGAAGTCTGGTGCTTGAGCGACAGCTCAACAGAATGCAGGGCCGCCTCAATGCGTTCCTGGGGGAACCCGTCTCTGCAGCATGAAAAAGAATAACTATAAGGGCCGTGTGTTTCTATGCTTATTCCTTTCTGAAAAAAGCAGGTGTTACAGCCGAGCAGATATGCGACATTGGTACTTTAGTATTAGGTACAGTTTACTCAAACATGTTATAGGGGAGCAAAAATTATTATCGCTTTGAAGTTGGTGGCCCAAACCAGCATGTTCCATAATACTAGCGGTTTCGATGACAGCACTTCTATTGTGACCTCAAAGCAAGAAACACTAGCGGTTGCCTGTTTTTGCTAACAGTGTCGTGCTCTGTTAGCGGAATTGGACATAAACGTGACTGACTAAGCCAGTGGTCTCAAACTCATTTGAGCGTGGGGGCCAGATATCCAACACCTGAAATGACGAGGGCCAATATGACGAGGGGGGGGGGGGGAGGGGGGAAGACCTCGTATTTTATGCCTTTTGTAAACTCGGAGTCGTTCCAGGGACATCTTTAAATTTGATTTGCTTATAAGACCACTTCAAGCCTTAACCTGATGTGATAAGAATAAAAATGACACTGCTCCGCATTTTTAACAGAACAAGTACACTGTCGTTCCCATTGTTCAATTCACCCAGGAATTGACCAAGCTCAACATGTCTCTAAAAACAATCAGTTAATATGACAGTTGTTTTCCTGGCGATTTTTACTACAACAGACGAACAAATACTTGTCTTCTGATGGGGTTATATTTTTGAAGGCGAGAATTCCGAGCTCGTAGCTTTATCTTTGCCAGTTACTCCTGCTGATCGAGAGTTTGTGCAGCCGAAATGCATTTTTCAACGAATAGCTTGCGCTTGCAGCCTAGTAGTGGAGTTATTGCATGTTACAGAAAGCTGGGAAGCAAAACGTAAAGTGAAACAAAGGTCAAATGAACACAAGTAGGTATAAACTATGAGATTATGTTAAAAGAGCATGGCTGCTTTTCGAGCAAAAATGAATCGGCGAGATAAGATAGCGCATGCCATTTCTAGCGCTCGAGACATTGGGACCGGGACTCGTAGCCGGTTGCCTGCGGGCAATGTCCCAGCGAGTCGCGGGCCGCGTGTTTGAGACCCCTGGACTAAGCACTGGTACATGGAAGACTGTGCCGTTAGGCACAAAAAGAGCCTTTGTGGGATGTTGTTTATTTCAGCTGTCCAACAATGCCTGTCTGCAAAGCATTTCATACGCTCTCGAAGGGTTGTTGTAACAACGCAAGACACTGTAGGCTGTATAGAGAGCCTGTAACCGTATTACAGAGTTTTCGATTGCTCGATTAAATGATTTATGGGCCCCGTTTGCTATACGAGTTGCAAGGAGGTTACGAATACGTTGAGCGTCTATGAGCACGGGCGTCGGCAGGATATTTTACTTGGTGGGGGCACAACGATTGCACGTGACGCTCTCTTTGTTTTTTTTTTGTTTTCCTTCTTAAATTGGGGGGGGGGGGGGGGGGGGCATTTTTGCACTGTACAGAAATATGAAATTGCCAAATTGAACAAGAAATTGTATATATTCATGAGTCACAACCAACATATTCCCACAACATTTTTACTGCATATTATACTAGTAGATATCTAAGCAAATGTTTACATAAACATTCTTAAGTTTCTGGTTCTAATTGTTTATGTAAAAAGGCCCACTGGTAAGGTTATGACAACTCTCGGTTTAACCCCCGCAGCCTGGAAGCAAAAATTTTGTGGATGGTGAACGGGGCATGAGCACTTCAGAATTAACGGGCTATCATCGCTGATTAAGGAACCACCGGTAATTTAGTAATTTATCCGATTTGGCAATATGGCTATACAATAAGTTAAAAAATACTGTACAATGCTTATCCATATACTGTCAAAACATGGGGAGAATGGCTTCCTCCGCATCATTAAGAGAAGCAAATGAAATAAGGCAAGCAAGCTTGTATAAAACGTTCCAAGTCTTTAAATAAAAAAAGTCCGAGGACACCTAAGCACTTTTTACGAGTTGTGAATGTGTAACAATGAATGTCGTTCCTCTGCTCCCGTAGTTCGTCTCTCGCGTAGTGATGTCGACTGCCACGTTTCGCAGGCAGAAGGCCGGGTACGCGCCTTCGTAAAGTGGCCGCGCTGAGCTTGACCGTGTGGCCTCACTGGAAACTGCCCGGACGGGTTCTAGCTCTGTCGCCACCGCTCCCTCCTCTTACTTGTGGCCGCACCACTGCGTGCACTGCGCCGCCATGGAGAAGGCTTCTCTGGTAGCGTTTTTTGGAACTACGCCGCACGAGAGCCCATGGGAGCCTCATTCCTTGATGATGCGCGCCAGCCAATGGGAGCATAATCCATCAGAAATGGGCTTCACTTGGGAAAGGAGATTTTAGGTGCCGTTTGGCCAAGATTGGCGCGGTTTCAAAGCTGATGACGTCAGTTCGCTCCATGGGACAGTTAATGCTTTTGCATTAATAGCTAAGTTCAAAGACCCGATCGACCATACTACACGTGCACTTCATGATATTTTAGTTTCCCTGATGAAGTCATTCTTTTCCTAATATTCAAAATATTAAAAGTGAGAAAGCTAGATAACTCCAAAATAAATGTGCAAGCTTAGAAGCTACACAAATACGAAAAACTCATTATTTCACTTTCGACAACCCGAAAAGTCATCAGTAAATTTTTGAGTGCTTTTTATACAGATGTCGCTAATTATCTCTTTTTCTTCGATAGGACAAAAATCTGCAGTTAAGCTCTAGATAGATAAAGTGGGCCACATCTGTTTTATTTCAGAATTTGATAAGTCGATTTTAGAGTTCTGTCTGCTATCTCTTTTTGGGTCTTGTACTTAACTGTTCAAATTTGCTTTACTTGAAAATATCCACCCTATTTAAAAGCGACTAGCTGTATCTGTAACAGGTGACTTAAAAATGGGTCCCATATCAGCCGGATTTTGGAGGGCAGAGGTGGCTTAGGAGTCAGGAGTGACTGGGACAAAAATTGCCTTAATAGATTCCGGCTGATAGTCAGATCAGCCTAAATAGATTCTGGCACAAGTCAGAAGCGGCTGCTTTCTTCGTCCTACAAAATGAAGTGCCGTGATCACCGCCCTTTTTACATATAAACGAGTTCCTGATATCCATCGCTATTTTTTCTGACCAATGTTAGCGAGCAACAATATTATACAAAGCATAGGAATGGGCGAAATCTTCTCAGCCATTTGCACAGGAAGACACCGATGGAGAAAAAATCCGGACCAGGCAAAAGTGAGGTTTGTTGCAAACTTTCGGAAACGACGACAACAAGAAATGTGTACGGCTGGGAGAGTGGACTGGGCGGTTAAGGTCAGTTGCATTAAAGACTTGGAGGAAGCATGGTTTTGCGGAACTGCATTGTCCAACGCGGATGTCCTCCCACCTGATCCTAATGCACACCACCGCCCCCTCCCAACCTCCTCGAGGGATCATGTTCACCACCGCTCATGGCTGGCTCTTCCGTGAATCGTCTCAACAACACGCGATTCCTTACTGAGGGTAGAGAGCCTCATCCTTGAGGCGAACACTGCGCGCCCTTTGGTGCGTCAGCTACACGACATTTGCCACAGCTTTTGCGAAGGAAACCCAAACCCCCGCGTCCTCAGCAGACAGGGCGCAGAGTTGGAGAGAACACAAGAGGAATGGCCCATTAAAATGTCAAGTGGTGCCAGGCTACCGAAGTTCTGAAAAAGGGGTATGTTCGGTCTTTGCCCCGTGATTGCTATCATTATTTCTGTTTTCCCTAAGCACAACTTTTCCCAAGTTTCCTACTAAGGACCTTAGTAGGAAACTTGGGAAAAGTTGTGCTTAGGAAAAACAGAAATAATGATGTTATATAATAATGATAATATTTTCGTGTGCCTGGAGCATGGCTCCAGGCACACGAAGATACTGCGGGAATGTCTTCACGGAGAAGCGGACGCAAATGTAAGAGTATGCGAAAATGAAAGGGCCCGGAAGGAACTTGAGAAGTTGTTCTTCGGGCCGTTTCACCAACTTCTACTCGGAGTTGAAGTATGGGCTTCATCACTACAGTAGGCTCGCGATAATTCAAACTCAGATATTTCATACTCCTGGTTAATTCAAAGAAATTTTATTATGGTTGTCCGGCTATGTTTTTAATATATTCATAAGCCGATCAATTCGAACGGCGTTTTCATGTTCATCAGGCCAACTTCTTGGCCTGATGAACAAACTAATTTTGTTATGAGATGTCATGTGCTGGCTAAACAGTCAATAAACAACATACTTGAGGTATAGATGAACTTACACGTCATACATTTCACAAATGTTTCATATGAGCATAGCTGCTTATGATCAGTAGGCCTATGTAGAGGAAATCATCAAATATGTGCCTTGTATGTGTAGCCATTCATATGGCAAAGCAAAAGTCAATCTGCATCATATTTAAATAAATTTCTGATAATTCAAACAAAATTTGTGGCTTATTGAAGTTTAGAATGAACGAGTCTACTGTATTGAGTGCTCATTGCAGGGATTGCGGTGTTCTCAGAAACAGGTGCGCCCCCACCCGCTAAGGCAAAATTGGGGCTTGGTTTATTTTTCTTTTAAAAATCTATCATGGAACACGGGGCAAGACATCTCCCTGTTTTCATGTTCTGATAGTTAGATTCTATTTTGTTTTTAAATCACTTTAGGTTGTTTTTCTGCTTGTTAGCAAACCAAAGGTCGCCCCACTTGCTTGGAGGGGGAGGGGGGGGGGGGGGGGGGGACAGTCTGGCTTGGGAATGGCAGCTGCCCCTTTTGCACCCCCTCCGCCGACGTCCGTGTCTGCGAGCGTCTTTGCCTTTCCACTCGCTTTCCTCCTCGCTACGCACGCAACAACACAGCATGTGCGCACTAACGACCAATTGTTGCGAGAGGTGACCACAATGAAAGTGCAAACTAAGACAGACCCTCTCTTCAATCCAGGCTCTCTTAGGCTATGTCGCCTTGGGAGCAACATGTTGTGATCACTAGAGCCACCTCTCATAGAGAGATTGCTTGTTAAGCCGCTGGAATTTTACGGCATCAAACAGTTCTACAGCACATGACATATAATATTACTACAAACGCTCGGACTCTAGTTTTTGGCAGAGCCTGCTGTAAAAGCAGAAAATGTGTCAAGCGCCAGCCAGGCGGCAATGACGCCCCTTCTCGAGGTAAATTGCATCACTTGTGCAAACTGCCTTTCGGGATTACTGATGGTAGTTGTAGCTATGGAGACAGATTACCTGATGACTTCGTCGAATGTTTTGTCAATGATGTCGGTCACCTTATCGACATCTTTCTCGCTCACACCATACAGACCGACCGAGAAGAAGGCCTGTTTCAAATTGTTGTCGTAGCTGAAAAAGGAATGACACAGCCTTTTGAATAAGTCGGCACAATCAAGAGATTCCTTACGGTAAAAATACCAGGTCCGGCCTGATGAAAGCCCAGTGTTAAAATTCTGAGTTAACCCAGTGGTTAGTAAATCTTGAATAAAAAGCCAAAGATAAAATTGTTAAGAAAAAAAAAATGCTTTTGTATTCGAGAACAATAACAACAAAGAAAACTGTTACTTTAATATCTTCAGAGATGCCCCACCCCTGAAAGATAAACCACCCTTATTTTTGCCATGATTTGCTATTTTTTTCAAGAACACCAGAAGATAGCCCAGTTTTAGTGATTGCAGGGCCCTGGCCAATGATAGTGACTTCGGCAGAAATAGTGGTACTTAGCCACACCAGGAGATAAATGAACACTGCCAACTTTGAAGGGCAGTCGTCTCCCTGCGATTACAAGTATCGCATGTCACAAAATCTAAAACTAGAATTTTGTCAACTTTTTTTTGTGGCACGCCGAAAGTTAGCCTACTCCTTATTTTCACCGGATTTGCTTTCAACTTAAAGTGGGCTATCTTTCAGGATATTACAGTAAATCATCATTATTTAGCCTCCAGGATCAGAAATATCAAATTATTTATCCTTTTTGTGCACGAGGTAGCCGTAGAAGCTTAGAAAATAGCACTTTCTAGTGCGGTCAGTAAGAGGAAAAAATCTCAGAGGGGACCTGACACCCCCTCTAAGCCTCTCATGAGTGGTGGAAAATAGATTGGCCTATCACTCCCTGGGTTTCCTCTGTGTTAGATTTGCCAGACTGTCTTTGCACATGCTTTTGTCATTGTTTATGCATGTATGATTGCTTCATGGCCTTGCCTAACTTTCATGGTCGTTCCCAATACCGTTCATTTGAGCAACAAGGCTATGTTCCCAAATATTTACTTTGTACTTGCACCATAAATTTTCGCTGCTGATAGTATAATATTCCAAATAGTCACTCTCACCAAGCTGAATAAAAATATTAATCTTCAATGAGGGGGAGAAGACTCCTTTGGAAACTGTACACGCAAACTTCTATAGCTGTTACACATCAATCTCCCCCTTATTAAACAGTGTGCTCAACAGACACACCCTAGGGACGGAGCATAGTCTGCGCCAATCCCAGCTTGGAGCAGGCTCTTGTAAAAGGGTGCGTTGGGGCCATTCACAAGGAGGTGACTCAGGATGGACAGTGTGAACGTTTCTTCCGTGTTGGTGATGCTGAAACCCAAAGAGCATTATTGTTTCAAATATTCCCGAGCGAAAACCTTATTTTTCAAACAGAAGCAAAAGGAAGGTGAGCATACTCGTTCATCGCATAAGTCACCGCAACCGTCGACTGCTTGTCAGGGTTGGCTGCAAGAGGGTCTGGTGCACAGGTGATTGTTGCTTTTCTCTACGAGGGTAAGAAAAAAAAGAAGATACGGGATGTTATTAGTCATTGTGTATGAAAAAAGAAACTCCTACCGTATTTGTTCCAAACTAGGTCTACCCTGTTATAAACAAAGCCCACACATATTTTCCTGCAATGCCCAAAGAAAGCCAGTCATTATTATTTATGGAAGAAGTGAACTGAGTGACAACACATTGATACCATTTGGGGTTTGAAAATAGGATCTGTGCCGAACGTCACGCACTGCTACCCACAGTAGGTCGCATCCTTAAATCCAAACACTATCTCTCGCTCTCTCTCCAATTGACAAGCACCATTCTGACATTCTGAAGTCTCACTGGTGGGCATCAGCAAGCTCTGAGGGAAAGCAGACGTGTGAGCTTCGCTCATTACGGTTGACTTATATTCTAGTAGATAAGGCACCTTGAATTCTACAAGCTTCCCTTTGAGTGCAAGACAATATTTGTGGCATGAGTAGGTATAGTAATAACGCAAAAGGCAGTGCCTACAAAAAAACTGGAAGCATGACACAAACCTGATTGTGTTGGAAAGACAGTCTGAAAACCTTGGCAAATAAATAAAAAGTCATACCGTAAAATACCGGGCAAGTGCCCACTCAAAATTTAGAGATAATCGCGAAAAAATGGGGGATGGACGCTTGTTCGGTGATCAATTTTAAATATAAATGTACTGTGCATATTTTCTCAGATCTTAAAAATTTGGGTATGGGCGCTTAATGTGGAATGGGCGGATGCGCGCCATCCTACGGTAGGCAATTCTGCACCGCCGAATTAGGGGACATGAATGTGCCAGAGGTGTCGATTCCAGGCTTCTTGAAATGAAATCCTGTGTTAAATATCCAAGCTTGAAGTGCAAGACCATATCTTTTACTTTGCATGTGTGTAGAATGAAACTCACAAACAAAAAAATTGCCGACCTAATCTACCCCTTTTGTGTTCTAACAGACCTGCTTATGCATATCATAAAATATGATAAATACCAGACAGAATCTTTTGAGATATCCAAACCGAAAATCTCAGGACAGCCTCAGCAGGGCTTTAGAAGAGTACAACAAGCTGCTGTAAGGGCACATCTCAGTCATTGCTTCAACTGATCATATCCTTGTATTAAAGTAACTTCAACTTTTTGTGTGAACCGCAATAATACACTAGTCTCGAGATCCCACCCAGTTAATTTTTTACAACAGTGGCACATATGTTTTTACGGAAACTACTGAACCAGAAGCAAAATCAGAAAACCAGCGCAGACGAATGTGACACAAGAAACTTCGAAGGTCGGTTAGGTTGCTTCACTTTCCCGGCTAGGCATTCTAATGCTTCTTCAAATTAACATATTTTTCTATGTTCCAGAGGTCACAAAATGTGTATTTCATTGGGCACTATCTGTTTTATTAGTGAGGATATCCCACAGACAGCTTATTACTCCTTGGATATCAGAGTTCTGTGTCATCACAGCATGTGACTGAGAAGAATGACAGGAAGACCCACTGGCGGATTCTTAGGGAATGCGTTAGCATAACCCCTGGAGATGCCACACACGTCCCCTTTTGGAAAACGCTAACGCTGACCCCTTCACTTTTCTCGTTTCGCTTTCTCTTTTGCTTCCTCTATTTTTTTTATGCCTCTTTTTGGCATGCCACATGCTAATGGATTCCCTAAGAATCCACCAATGGATCTTCCTGTAATTTTTTTCACCCATTTTCTGTACCCTGCCTGTCAGAGTATGTTGACGTCTATGGGTACAGTCGTCCATATCACTCGTAGAAAGAACCCTATCCATACCACTCGTGGAAGGAACTGCATCCATATCACTCGTGGAGGGAACCACATCCACACATCACAGCCCACGCACCACTACTACGGAAACCAGAGCGAAGAACGCCCGGCAACGGCAGAGCAGAAACTGAGCATGCCTGTATTCCACAGCGCCGCGGCACAACGCCTCTTAGATAACAAAGCCGCAGTGCTGAATGGGATTGCATCATCAGAGAAGGCCAACACTGGGCAAAGGTTGAACACAACAGTTGCGTCAAAGATCAGCTCAAACTTGACTCGAAGCTGAGCACTGTCGCAGCACTCATTTCCAATCTGTGTCCAGCGTTATCCTTCTCTGATGACACTATCTCATTCAATACTGGTACGGCTTTGTTACCTAGGAGGTGTTGCGCTGCACCACTTCCTCCCTGGCTCAGCACCAGCCGTGCACGAGACTCATGAAAACGAAAGGACTCATTTTCACGAAAACCTGGCAGTGTCTGTCAACGCTGGGGAGAGAGGGAGAGGTTGATGCGTGCTGATGTCAGCACTTCGAACCAATGAGAGCGCCGCACGCGACACCCTCTCTCCCCTCCTTAGCCCTCTCTCCCCTTTGGTGACAAACGAAAGACAGAGCCGGGTTTTCATCAAAACAAGCAAATCTAGTGCTAATGCATTAAAAGAGGGGGAGAAAAGCCAGTTCTCAACAACCAGTTGCAGAATAATGCAAACGAAAAGCTTACCGGTTCATCCCACCTTGGCTGCAGTGGGATGCTGTGAACCTCAGCACTCTTGGAGAACTTCGAGAGGGCCAATTCATCAATCAGTGACAGCGTGGGCTCAATTGGAAAGTCACCATATGTTAGGAATCTGAAAGATATGTCAAAAATAAGGAATGGACTCAACGGTAAGAAGAACCACAAAACGATCATGCTGTGCAACACAGATAATACAAACATGGCATGAGTCTTTTCTCTCAACATCTTCGTATGGTTACTTGATAAGCACCCAATTTGGTTGGCCAATTTTGTGTTACACATGGTAGTTTTGGTGGCAGACTTTTAGTTGTGCAAGAATATGGAAAAAATTGGCATTCATGTTTTTATTTGCCCATAAATAGTTTAAAATATAGTGTGGCATTTTGTGATTTGTAAAAGTGTAGGAAAATTGCCTTAAAGGGGCCCTGCAATCACACTTAAGTGTCCACCTTTTTTTTGCAGTTTCCACGTTCCTCAGTGTTCGGGCAAGCCAGCGAGCATGGAGAGAGTAACTAAATATCAGTGCGTCATATTTTAACCAGACGACATGGAAACCTCCTCCACCTATGGGGGCGACCCGCAATACCGAAAGCGCACGATATGTGACGTCTTTGGTCCTGGGCTTACTACTGGTCAGAGCCACTAAAAGCTTCTTCTTAGTTGAAATACAAAATATAAGTGGCGCAAACCGTTTCAATTGTGTAGTGGGATCAGGCACCAACCATCCGCGAGCGTAAAATGCAGCGGCGCTGCGGTTGTATGGACTGGAGGATCCGACCGGTTCCGAGCATTCCCAAGGCCTTCGGCGAGCAGCTTTGGTTTGTGGTTTGGCCTTTTGGCAGCATGGCAGCGCGAAGCGGCTCCTGTTCTGAACTGATCTTTACATCGTGTTTCCTGTCGTTTGTGGCCAATGAAGTGTCATGCCGAATAGTGTTTAATCGCGCAGCAAGTGCAATGCGAACCACCCAGGCTGCCTGCTTGATATAGCCTAGCCAGAACATGGTTTATGGTGCCCTCTCGAGCCGTCGACACGGAGTGCGGCAGCCGTGACCGCTCGCTGAGTTCACTACCCCTCCTCTAGTACACAGCCACTCAAGCAACCAAGGACGTCATGAAGGAGGTTATTTTTTGCTTGTTTTTGTAATTTTAATTTGCCTATAACTTTTAAAATAAAGCAAAATTCGAGAAAAGTTTTATTAAGTTACTACGTTCAGTGCGATCAGGTTTGGTGCAAATTAAAAACCAGTAAAAAAAGTCCTTGCAGGGCCCCTTTAAAAGAGACACTGACAAGGTATTTATGCTCGCCAAGGTTTTTATTTGAACATGACCTATAAAAGCCCAACTACCTACCCAGAACACAAGCTGCAGCTCAAAATTAATTTTTCTTTCGGTCCAAAAACAGCCGGTCGAGAATTGGCTGGTTTCAGCCGAACTCACTCTCTTCTCTACGGTATCAAGGCATTCAAACTATGTGTACCAAACATATTCAAAGTCGTGGGTCATCTAAGGCACGCATTCAATATCAGAACAGAAAAGAATATGAACTTGATTTTAGTATGCCTCCAAAAAGCTGCAAATATGTTGATAAAAAAAAAATGTTGCAAAGATCACAGGAAGTACATGGACAACACGATGGCGGCGCACGACGGATTAACATTGCGACAGGCGTGGGACCGCTACTTCAGAAATGTAGTTTGTGGTATCGGCAGCTAATCTTTAAGTGCAGAATATTGAGCGGAAGGGATACAAGTGTGAAACAACTGCAAGACAAACGGTGCACGCTTCACACGCTAAAGTAGAGAAAAAAAATACAATCAGGTGTAGTTAAGTGACTCCTGGCATCTCCCTTCTCCTCGGTACATAGCGGCCATGAGCTGCCGTGCTCATGTTTTGGTTTCAGTTTCGAGCAGTTGAGTTTTATTTTTATTTTTTTTACTTTATTAAAGATATAGCATGTCACTCTTTAGCAAAATATTGATTGGGTACTTTCTGACACCATAGTAAATCGTGTCATTGAGCAAGAGGCGTATTTACTGAGAACATAAAGCAAATACCGAAATGTCCATGACATCCAAGAGACGTCATGCTGGCCTTTGTAAAATGCTATTTGAAATGCTGCTATTCACCGTGTGACATCAAGTTCAAGTTATTTTTGTTTGGCAAGCTTGTAGCAAAGATTTCTGCCTGCCAATGTGATTTCACCGAGACTGTAGTGGAGTGAATTTTTTATGAAGAAAGGGAGCAGGCTGAGTAGTATTCTTTAGAGCAGCAGCTCTCAAACTGTGATCAATGGACCCCAGAAGCCCTCAAGAGGGATCACAGGGATCTGCGCCAAGTGAAAAAATTGTTCTTAAAGAAAAGCCCTCCTGTGTCATTGCACAAGACCTCCAATGCAGAATGCATTGGGGGTCACTGAACGTCCCCCAAGTGGGTCAGGGTGTCTGTGACAGCCAAAAGTTTGAGAATCGCTGCTTTAAAAGAAAAGAGTCAGAAATTTTTTAAGTAGAATTGATTTCCTGGATAAGCAAACCTTTTTAGTTGGAAATTCAGAAAGCAATCTAGCATACAACAATTGAGTCCTCTAAAAGTGGACAGCGTCCGCCTGAAGTAGATAAACTGAAATTGTTGCTGGCTGGTGTGCAGCCAGCAACGTGGACCCAGGAAATTGACTCCATGCAAGAGTGAGCCATACCTGGCGTTGCTGGGATGATAGTGTGTGCTGTGGAATTCCCTCAGTTGCTCCCAGGTCAGGTCAGGAATCGCTAATGGATGGCCGCCACTGACATGGCTATAAACTCCACTGGAGCAAAGTTTGTTTACTACAGCCTGGTTGAAGTTGCTGCTTGGGTTTGACTGCAAAAAGGGCGTCCACACAGAACTCTGGGTATATACAAAAATGGTCAACGTGCAGGTGAGCTGATGCGTATTAATCATGATGTTTAAATCCTGAGACTGGGAAGGAAACTTGAAGGTATAAAAGCGTGTATAAAATAAATTTTGTAAGCTGAGTTTGAAATATTTGTCTGACACCTCTTCTGGTTCTGCTAATATATCTTCAAGTTTTCTTTTCAGTCTCAGGATTTAAACATGATGATCAGAGTTTATGTCTTCCATTAGGTGTGCAACACGCTCCTGCGCTGGAGATGCGAGGAAAATAGGATTCTTACAAAAACGCCCTTCATTTCGTTGTAGACAACTCCCTTGATGGTGATTGGAGAGGACTTGTCATTGACGTCAGCATGCTCAAACCTCCAGCCCTCTTGCCTATCCAGAAGAAAGCAAGCGATGATAAAAATGGTTATAGATATGGCGATCCATAATTTCAGTTAAGTGTGTATTACAGGTTTAAAGAATGTAAGAGAATACTAAAAGCTAGCTCGAATAAATTAAAGGGGAGCTTTAGCGAAAATATTGATGGTCATAGATTTTTATAAGATTTTCACCATGTACTGAATATTGCCGCGCGGGCAGCCGGCCAGGTAGGCAGCGCGCGCGTGGCCTAATGGTTATCGCGGTTGTCTCCCACGCGGAAAGCTAGGGTTCGATTCCTGGGAGCGACGTGTCTTTTGTTTATTCCTGCAATTTAGTGTTCTGGAAAATTCGAGAATCATGTTGCTTGTTCCAGGCCCGAATGTTCTACGCGTCGAACATTCTACGCCGATTATGCCAGAAGCTCATGCACGTACATAAGGGGCTCCGCATGGCGAACCGGACTCAGTCTCGCCCTAGCGTTCGAACCTGCTGTTACGCCGACTTCGACGCCCGCGACGCTCTGTTATTCTTCTTTGTGTTCTCTTTATTTTGGGCACAAGTTTGCCCCATTAAACGTTTAGTTTTCTTCAGTTATCATCGCCTCATCAATTGTCAATCGTGACAATATTCACTCGCATGGCTACGAAATATTCAATCAAAATATTAATTTTGTGTCAAGAAAATGCATTTTTTATTGTTTGCGTACACCTATGAATCACTTGCTGCCGCTCTATTGGCAACTACCAGCAGGGGCGCTCGTGACATCAAATGTTGCATACGAGAGCAGACGACCCCTTCCCCACTCTACAGCATTGCGAGTTGTAGTGATAGTGTGCATTTGTGGTTTTGCGAATTGCGTCTCGTTTAGGCTGTTTGCAGCATGCGATGGAAGGTGGGGGGAATTGGTGAGTGGCTGTGGGATGCAATAACACCACAAAGAAATGCAGCAGAGAGATATCTTATCAATTTTCGACCGAGAAGGCTCAGCGACGAAAGTGTGTCCGAGCAGTCTGACCCGAACGGCGAATCGTCTGCAGTCTCTTGCTGGAAATCTTCAAACATTTGCTAGTCATTGCTTGATTAAGACAAGCTTGATGAATCATAGCCAATTATTTCTCAAGGACAATCGCGACGACCTTCTGACTGCTTCCGACATTGGGCAAAACAGGCCCAAACTGCCCATGTGCTGATGTTTATAAAACATCTGACTTCACAACAAGATGCCAGACCAGTAAAGTTGCAGGTTAAATTCGGTTTCAGTCATATTGTATTTCTAAAATTAAAAAGTATTTAAACATTTTTGGGAAATTTTATTTGCTGCATTAAAGGGATGGTGAACTGAAATTCGGATTTCGGAAAACAATGCAGGAGCTGTAGGCGGGACACTACGATCCCTACAATGCTACTCGTAAGGCGACATCTCGAATGGACAGCCGTATTTTTGAAAAAAGAGGTAGAGATTGAACGAGGCCAACGAGGTACGTGACGTCAAGATATCTCGTTTCCTGTTTTCTTCGCTTCGCCCCCTCAAGGCGGCGAGGGGGAAAAGACGCAAGGACGTCCCCCGTCCTTCTTGGGGAAACAAGACATAAAGATATCTGTCGAATGTGCCTCCTTTTCTTTTTTTTTTGAAAAATATAGTCATCTGTTGGAAATATCGCTGTATGAGTGATGTTTTGGTGTTTGTAGCATCCCGTTGCACGCTTTTGCTGCCGTGTTTTGAGGAATCCAGATTTCGATGCAGCATCCCTTTAAGCTCAGTTTTTGTGCTCTTTCAGAAGATATCCTTTGTTGAGAACTTTCAAGGTGTTGCCAGAACTCCCCTTCAAGGTATGAAAATAGAACATTTATTTTCCTGTTTGGAACACTGACCAAGACGACTGCATCATTGAACTTGTTGGCAGCAAACCATAACATTGAATATTTCAAACTATTGCAGCACCTTATGTCGGTTAGTTGTGATGAACAGTCAAAGGTAGCAGGGTCACTCATGAAGAAGGCTCAAATTTTTTGGTGTGCCTGCCACTCACTATAAACATACCACGAAGTCTGCTTACACTACCTTGATTAATATACGAACAGCTGAAAAGAGGCTTTCCTTCCCTTCTTTTTTCACCTTGTTCTTTTCAGCTTCCAAGTAGATCTTCGAATTTCAGTATGTACTTTTGTTAAGTGAACTATGGCTCTCTATGACTAGAATATATGCTAGCTCCGAAGTATGACAAACTTTTGCAAGTCAACGAAGAGCCCTAATCAAAAGTCAAATTTGGGGGTTTTACGTGCCAAACCTACGACGGGCATCTGGCACGCCCCAGCGGAGGACTGAGGATTAATTTCGACCACCTGGGGATCTTTTGACGTGCAACCGAAAGCTCGGTTACACGGCGCCTTCTCCGCAATAAGCCTCCGTCATATTGCGGGCACCTCGGTCGGGATTCGAACCCGCCACCTGGGGAAACGACGAGCCCTGGTGTATGCAAAGCAACGTTAGTGACGTTCACATTGGGTTTTGGAAAGAAACTGAGGACATCTGGAAAAACATACTTGAAGTCCAGCTTCAAGAGCTGAGGAAAGAAGACTGCATCCAAATACACACGAAGAAGATTCTCGTAGTCCTTCTGGTTTTGTGTGGAGAAAGGGTAGAAGGTGACATCACATCCTAGAAAAGATTGGCTGATGATAAGATCAAGCTGCCCGAATTCAAAGATACAAGAAACTGAGCTTTCCTTACCGGTCATTGCATTCATGAATGTGGCTAAGGAACGGTTGTTCATTTTCATGAAGGGGTCCCTGCATGGATACCTTTGAGACCCAGACAGGGAAAGGTGCTCTAAGATGTGAGCCACTCCTGTGTCATCTTTTGGATGTGTGGAAAATGCCACACTGAAAGAAAAAAGAAAAAAAAAAAAGAAAAGAACCAAAGATTAGCTACTACGGTGGGCCCATACAAAAAGAGGAGAGTTCGTGACAATCTTCTAGTTAGGTAAATAATCTCTCTTGCTACTACCAGTGGACCCATTTTTTCCAGCGTCTCAACCACTTCAATGGCTCTAAGGTGGTTGCTGGTCTAGAGATTCCCCTGCAGCTAGAGGTTCTCATTTTGTTTAGTGTCCACAATGTCATAAAAGGTTTATTACTGTGCAGGCACCATGTAACTGACACTTGATCCGCATGTCAAAAACGCCCAAGCAGTTGAAGTTAATTCTCAGTGTTTCACCGAGACGTCAGAACACCGAGCCCTTATTGGCTGATTGAAAACAAAAAAAGGGGGTAGACCTCAAGGCACTTAGCATTGAGGTTGACCCACTATCCTTTCAGTCAAAGCCAATCAGAGCTCGGCGTCGTTCTGACGTCACCATAATTCCTGTGCAAGAAGCAGACTTGCTCTCCGCATAGGGAGTATTCACTGGCGGCCATAGCTGTGTGTGCGACTGCTGAGCGCGTGCTGACAGCGAGCTTCTACAGTTCTTTTGTACCATATATTCAACACCATCAAGATTGCCGGTCTAGCAGCCTATTAATGCAAGCTCATTCTGAACATGCACTCTAAACATCGCCCTCAAATGTGGTGTCCAGTGAATATCGCCTGTACATGCCTTGCACCTACGTCACATGATGACGTCGAACACCGGTATCCACCATGCTGGTGGTTGACTTGACGGCCCTTCGCAGCGAGAGCAATGGTAAACTGCGCCGTGCTCGGCTGAAGCAATTGCTACTTATCCTGACGATCGTCCGATCGTTTCGTCGGCATGCCCCGCGAGACAAAGTAGCCGTGAAGTTAGCGAAAGTATGAGCGGCAGGAAGGGGATGCGGCCACGGATTACCAAGTTCGCGGGACGCATTTTATAACAGCGGGCGACGGCACTTTTCTACTGTTGTTTACGTTCACCCACGCCTTTGCATCGGCTGTTGCCCGTTCGTGGTGTAGATGGCCTTTGCCTTTCGTTACATAACGCCGTTTCCACGCTTCGAGCGCACCTTCGGGGCTCCCAACTGAGTAAGGGCGATTGTCAGGAAGCGAGCCCGGCCAGACGGCGATTGGTCGCCGGGGGCCCCCGTGTGCAAGCTCGCCGACACGCCGCCACCAGAGGATCGGTTCGTGCTGTCCGCGAGACAGTAGCCTTTGCAAGGAGCGAAAGTGTGCAGGCGAGCCGGTTAGGAAAAATATTATTGTAAACCCTCCATTATTTGATTTGTCCTTGTCTCAAGGTTTAGATTATGATGGTAGCCTTGCGTTGTTTACCAGTATTTCGCAAAATCGTAACAATTTTTCTAGAAGCAACTCCCAGAGCCGCTCGTCAAATGTTGAAGCACGCAATTCCACTTTTCTTTTCTTTTTGTTTTTGCGACACGGCAGTTGTTTTTTTTTGTTTTTAAAACTTCGGCGGCGGCATATCGAAACTTTCTGCTCCCAGCGCAATCGCACCAATGCCGAAAAATTCTGCACGTACTGGCTAAGCGTCATCATCGTAAGCTCGGCACGTTTTTCCAAGTTCAGATGTAACACAACTGGTACCTTTGTTGAAAATATGGTGCATGTCAGCGCATCTCCCGGCAGTTAGCAGCATCCTACGCCTTGGTAAGCGCAACCGTGCGGTGTGAAGTCAACCACAAGTATGGTGCAGGGCCCCATTCTTCCCTAGCGTGATGTCACTTGCAAGGCATGTGTATGACTTCTATCCGTACCTGAACAAGTTGTTGCGGTCATCACGGGCAATGTGTAGAAAATCGGCCCCAGTGTTCTCATGGACTAGTCGGACCGCTGCAAGATGGAGCTCCGTGACTTCTTCAACCTGCATGTGTTGAGCACTAATCAGCATGAACGTCATCCAGGAAAGGTGATGCCAAGATGGGGATAAGAGAGAGGCATGCGGCTTTGAGCACTAATCAGCACGAGCCTTATCCAAGGAAGGTGATGCAAAGATGGGGGGGATTGGAGAGGGGCATGCGGCTATTTCCATACCTGGCGAACGGTGTACCCGCCTATCTTGTCTCCTTGTTTGTATTGTAGAGCATGCTTTACTGCCGCAGAATGACTCCATCGCTCCGTGTTAGTCCTAAAGGCAAAAATATATGCACGAAATTGAGATTCAAGCAAATGAGCTCGTGCGCGGAGGTCGCACTGCACCGAAAAGACAGAATATTTTTAACACGAAGTTTGTATACAATAGTTACCTCAACAGCTGTGAGAAGCTTAATTTGTAGTTACATATATATAGTTATTGATAATAACATATAGCTCAAAGATTGTGATGAAGAGGTCACTCCTTTTCTTTCTTCCGAGTCGTAGAGATTACGAACATAGTGACTGCCTGCGGCGTGTTGCTGTTTCGTCTAGGAATATTTCGAGGCTTACCTGGCTTGAAGCCGTCTGAACGTAGGACAGAGTCTCCTGTACATTACACACGTTTAAAACCACTTTCTGCTCCAGTGTACACACAAATTAGGCTGGCCGATTGCAGCAAACTACCGCGAAACTCATACAAGCACATGTGCGGCGACAGTGGCGACAGCCAGCGATCAGCAATCTCAACTAGTGATGGGACGAATCTTTATCCGAATCGAGATTCGGAGCCGAATCTGAAGATTCGGAAAGATTCGGAAAAGTAGCCGATTCTCGAGAGATTCGGAAAAGTTCGAAAAAATTCGGAGCGTTGCCATGGTGTCCAGATCACGTTGATGAGTGTTTCAACTTTTCGTGATATTAAATTCCCTAAATTCCACAAAGTGCACAAAATATTGTTGTAATATAACATCATAGTAATAAATAAAATGTTCCGCTGTGTTTATAATATTTCGGATGTTTGTCGAGAACGGTAACCAGACATCGCGGGAAAATTGGTTTCGGTTCCGGATTACGACCAAAATAGGCATGCTTGGTGCACGTGGAAATACAAGCGCATGTTTTCATCGCCCCGGTCCCGGCGGTTCGGCCAGTTCGAACTTCAGTGACAGTCGGTTGTGGGACAGGCGGTTTGACGAGAGTTTGTTGGGCACCAGGAACCTCCGGCGTTGTCGGCGGGGTCATGGCAGTGACCACCGCGGCTGCCTTTGCGGCGAAACGCAAGCGCGATAAGTTCCTCGTGGATTTCGTCAGGCTTGGCGTGGTCGCCCCTGACCGGCAGTATTCGGCGGACGTGCAGCCGGTGCAGCGGCGGGTCGACGGAACGCGAGGTGATGTTTACGCGAAGATCACGTTCTCGTACTCCGGGGTTCCCGGAGACCGAAGACGTCCACCGTGCTCGTCCGAGGTTCGCAGCAGTCCCCCCCGGAAGAGATCGATGCCGTACGTGCGTGGTTCAAACCACGACCGGGTTCAAACACATTTCGTGCCTATAATTACGGTCATAGTAGCACACCCCACACAAGTAAGTATGTTCGATTCGATTATCTTCAACGTGTGTCCACTCCGGTATTGTTATCGGAACACGGGAAACAATCTAAAACTCCTTGCGCTGTACTATTCTCCTGTACTGCATTTGTACCTTTCTGTTTAATGATACGGTATCTGAATTAGTTGGTGTTTGTTTCTGAACAATAAAGTTGCGGTGGACACCCCTGTGTTGTTTCTTTTTCATCAAATAAAGTTAACGTATACAAAACTTGCTGCCGAGAACGGAGAAACAAACGACAGTGCGACGTTTTTCTTTGTCGGTACGCGGTCGAAGTTGGGATGAGCAACACTTTTCATCGCTCTCGCGGCGCCTGCCACACCGATCAGCTCAGCTGGACCTGGGCGCCTGCCAGGGTTTAGATTAAGAGTACAGTACATACCATACGTTGAAGTAAATAAGAGAAATCTGGTTATATGCAGTAACAGTACCTAAAAAAAGAAACACAGCTGATCGCGTTCGCGAGGTTTACGAAAGTGTTCACGCCGCCGTCTGCAACCAGCGACGAACCTGACGAATCTCCGAATCTGCCGAATATTCGTCGCGGGAAGTTCGGAAATTTCCGAATCTGTCCGAATCCGAATCTCTGGTGATTCGTCCCATCACTGATCTCAACAGTGCTAGGGAAATGAAAACATTTTGTCGCTAGATAGGGAATGTTTTGCGTTTCGCTAGGGATGATAGTGTTCACCATGGAGTGAGTGAACGAGTCGGCGAGGTGGCGCCGCTCTGGCCGCTGTCGTCCGCGAGGGGGAACCACCTTACCCCTTGTACTGCTGTAGTATCGGGTAGAGCCTCAGCAGTGCTTCGCGCGGCGTGAGGTAGCGAGCGCAACGCGAAACCGGACCAAGTTTTTGAGCGCTTGGCGGCACGGCTGTCGATCGCTTCTCATTTGAAAGCAAACTGTGGACTCTCCGAACGGATTGTGGAGGAGGAAACGTCGGTGAGTCGATTTAATTCTCAATCCGCGATCAACGTGCGAGTGTGGAGCGAGGTCGTGGTTTTTTCGCTCGGCGTGCTAGCGTGTTTCCGCGCGGAGAAAGCTACCTGGGCCGCGTCTCCGTTTGGGACGGTTGTGTGTTGTACAAAGACGGGTCCCCCCTCCCCTCCTGCGCGTCGTTTTTCCCCCTCTCACGTCGAATTCGTGGGCCACCTGCTCAGGTAAACGCAGCCGGCTTTTCTCCCGAGCCCGAAGTCGAGCATAGCTATGGAGAAGGCGTTGATCGCCGCGGCTAGATTTTACAGCGAAAAAACGGTCGCCCAAACGGCTGCTGCTGCTGGCGTCTCCGTGTCTTCGGGTAGCAAGCAGCCCTTGAACGCGATGCGATAGCTCTTCGCCGGTTTCTCTTTTCAGTCTGGAAGCGTTGAGACACGTGCTCGTCGTCGCAATTTTTCTGTGCCCAGCCGGATCCTTTTTCAAATATGGTCACGCTAGTCGATTGTCTGAAAAATGGCATTGTAATCGTCGTCCGCGTATGGCGTGGTTCTATTGATGCTGTCACGAAAATCCACCTTCATCTCTATACCGGCATCGTCCTTTCCTTGCTGCAGATTTTGAGTGATCGTGAAAGCTAACCGCGAGTGGAATACAAAAACCCAGAAAACGCGAGAACGTTTCACGGCCTTTATCAAGACCAAGGTGCCGCTTTTTACAAGTTCCGTCCGAACTGAGAAAAGACGAAGCTCCTTTCACGGTAGCCCCCCGTCTTTGTATGGAAACGGCATTCATCCAATCGGTCAGTGGGATCGAACTCGTCGCACCAGGATATAAACGTGCATTTGCGGCTTTTGTCGATGTTCACTCATCCAACTCATCCACGTTGTTAGGCGGGCTGTCCCCTAGCTGCACCAGGACGTTTTTTGAGATATGTTCCCAATCATTTGTTTTACTTTTGTTCGTGCGCTTTTCATAGTGTTTTTATTTTATTTGTTTCTTCTATCTATTTTTGCATTTAGTGGCGCGTATGATTGTAGCGCCTTTTTTTGACCCTATCACTAGATAGACGCCTATTTCGTAACTCATGCCGTCCTTCTCTTTTGCGGTCCCCTTTTTTACGTCCACGTCGCGCACTGCACTATGTCATCTGCACAGCTGGTTGCGCCAGTCGTTTGATGCGCTGCCATCTGTGGGCTTCCCCGAGTCGTGCTAATTTTGTTGCAATCACTTTTAAAAGCTCCCGCGTGTCACTTTCCTATATATTTCGTCTCATCCTACGATGGACTAAAGGAAAAACTACAGAGAGCCAGATCCAATCACGAGCCACTTAGAAGTTGCGTGGTATTTCGCTTCGATGCACCTATCGGTGCCCGCGTCTCGGATCACTAGTGGGGATGGGCGTACAGTAATTCGAATCGAAGAGCACTGAGTGACTCATCAATTTTAAATTGCAAAGCAAGCCACGACATACCGGCTATCAGGCTCTGTGTAGTCTCGAAGCTACACTCTGAAAAAAGTCTGTGAGTATACTTTCCCGCGCAGCACTCGGAGAGCCAATCACCGCAACTCACGGAGGCAGCTCAGCGAATGACGATGCGGAAACATATGTTTAGACCAAAAAACGCACTCTGAGTTGTGACATCAAACAATGCAAGCGTGACGTTTTGCATTGTTTAATGTCACAACTCAGACTGCGTTTTTTTTGGTCTAAACATATGTTTCGCCATCGTCGTTCGCTGAGCTGCCTCCGTGAGTTGCCGTGATTGGCCCTTCGAGTGCTGTGCGTGAAAGTATACGCACAGATTTTTTTTATAGTGTATAGAAATGATGCAGCGCTTTTTGGATTCGGAGCATTATTCGTCCACTTCTAATCAAAGTTAAGCATGTCATAGTTTAGCGTGGAACGTGATCGGGCCTACACTCTAAAAAAAGTCTGTGCGTCTACTTTCACGCACACCACACGAAGAGCCAATCACCGCAACTTACGGAGGCAGCTCAGCGAATGATGATGCCAAAACATATGTTTAGACCAAAAAACGCAGTCCGAGTTGTGACATTAAGTAATGCAAGCTTGACGTTTTACATTGCTTCATGTCAAAACTCAGACTGTGTTTTTTGGTCTAAACATATGTTTTGGCATCGTCATTCGCTGAGCTGCCTCCGTAAGTTGCGATGATTGGCTTTCCGAGTGTTGTGCGTGAAAGTAGACTTACAGGCATTTTTTTTAGAGTGTAGCGGCCCGTGGGCTTTGGTCCATCGTTGGATGAGACAAGGTAGGGAACACGTACAAAAGGAACCAAAAAAATATGTTGTACCTTTTTTTCTTTTTTCAGTTAGAGCATAATATGAGGTTTTGCGGGGAAGCAGACTCACTGGATTTCTCAACAGTGATAGGCTCCTTGTATTTCTCGCGCAGCGATTGGCCATCAGATGCTCCAGTGGCGTAGCCAGAAATTGTTTTCAGGGGGTGTTTTCTTTTGGTGCTGCCTACTCTACGGAAACAGTTTCAGCTAGCGTTGTCTCTGTAATCCAGGCACGTCGCCAGGATTTTGTTTCGGGCTTGGGGGGGGGGGGGGGGGGGGGGGGGGTGCATGACGAAATGCTTTATGAGGCGGAGGGGGGGAAAGGAGGTCCCAGCAAAATGGAAGGTTTCGGGGGGGGGGGGGGGGGAGGGGGGGGGGGAGCCCAGGCTCCATGCCCCCCCCCCCCCCCCCCCGAGAGACCGGCCTTCTCTAATCCCTTGTGGGGATTGTGATCCCTCAACATTCTGTCGCGTCAGCGTTTTGGCGCGCCGTGGCGGCCGCGCTGGCGTAGCGAGAGGTGGCGCTGCTTACCACTGTGAGTGGCTTCCTCCTCTCCCCCCTTGGGGCGATTTCCGTAACGGACCCCCGCACAAAGGAGATCGACGTGTCGCTCCTTGATTGGCCACTTCGCCCCCGCCGTTATCTTAAAACCAGCGGACAGCAGTCTCGCTTCCCTCTTCTTCCTGGGATTCGGCGGCGGCGACAACGGGGAACCTTCCGGCGCATCGGTGAGCGTTTATCCCGTCCTTTGTACCTTTGTGAACGACCGTTCGGCCGTGGGCAATCTCCACACCGACGGCGTCCACCAGCTTATAGACGCTGTGTTGTTGTTATTTTGTTTCATTGTAAATAAACAGAGTTTATCACCGTTACCAACGTGACTGGTGTCTGTTTGCGCTCAACGAGCAGCATGCCGACTTCGCGAACCCGCTGGTCGCTTGGCAAGATGGGCTTTGATGCTGCAAAAATACGACTACGTCGTGCGGTACCGGAAAGGCAGCACAAACGTGGTGGCGGACGCATTGTCACGAGCCCCCGTAGACTGCACACAAATTTCCGCAAAGACCCAGGCCGAGCCAACGACATCCACATTGTCAGGCGAAGCCGTGACTCAGTCCCAAAGGGAGGCAGCACATCTGACCACCCCGGACGAGACGATCAACCACCTAGACGCAGTGAGCGCCGTGGGAATCGTGTTCAGCAAAGAAGAGCTTCTGAAAGCCCAGCAGAATGATCCGTTTTGTCGAAAGGTGATCGACGGACTCGCGGAAGAGTCGGACGCCGTGGAGGCGGGCGGTGCGACCGCCGGGCGCAACACTACTGGTATTGTAGTAGGCGCCGAGTGCCGGGACGTATCTGGTATTGGTGCGGGCACGGAGGATTCATATCTGCTGAGCAATGACGGGCTTTTGCTGAGGTACATACCCTCCGAGAACGACTCCGACGAGGCGTTCAAGGTAGTGGTACCCCGCAGTCTGAGAAACGCAGTTTTGCGCTACTATCACGACTCGCACTTGGCCGGACACGCGAGCGGCTCCAAGACTTACACAAAGTTATGTCGCATCGCCACCTGGCCGGGCATGAAACGGGACGTTTTCCGTTATGCCCGCACCTGCCACTCTTGCCAGAGCTTCAAACCAAGAGGCGGCAAACCCCCGGGCCTAATGCAACCGATTCCGAGCCAGCAATCATGGTCTCTGGCAGCCTGCGACGTGGTCGGCCCCCTACCGAGGAGCCCTAAAGGACACCAGTATCTACTGGTTGTAACTGACCACTTCAGCAAATGGACGGAACTTTTTCCGCTCCGTAAGCTGACAGCCCGAGCGATCACGGAGAAGCTCATGGAGGTTTTCACCCGTTTTGGATTCCCCGAAGCTCTTTTGACTGATCGAGCGAGCTACTTCGTCGGGAAGGTATTCGTGGACGCGTGCAAGGCCCTTGGCATAAAGCACAGAACAACCACGCCGTACCACCCGCAGTCGAACATCACGGAGCGATGTAACAGAAACATCAAACCAATGCTGGCCGCCTTCGCGGAAAGGCACCGTGACTGGGACGCATATATCCCCGAGATAGGGTTCGCACTTCGGACCACTCTCAACCGTTCGACGGGCTTCACCCCCGCGTTCCTCACATTCGGGAGAGAGCTTCCGAACCCCATGGACCGTGTCCTAGGGACGAGCGCCGGGGTGGACAACGCGCAGCCGACGCAAACGGACCACGCGCGGCAGCTACAAACTCGGATGACGGAAGCCTTCTCGGAGGCGCGTCGCAATCTCGGGGTAGCGCGAGCGAAACAAAAAGCTCAGTACGACCGCTCGCATCGAGATCTCCGCTACAAAGTGGGCGATCTCGTCCTCAGACGCAACCATGTTCTGAGTGATGCCAGCAAAGGCTTCTCGGCTGCTTTGGCTCCGAAGTGGTGTGGCCCGTACCGAGTGCAGGAACTTCTCTCCCCACTCGTGTACAAGCTGACAAACTTGCAATCAAGAAAAGTCGGTGGGCCGGTACATGTGTGCGATCTGAAACCCTACCATGAGAGGGAAAACGGGGCCAACGAGCAAACTCAGCCCCCGCAAAAACATGCACCCGCAGCGCGAGATAACGCCGACGATGAACAACAGGCGTCTCGCTACAATCTGCGTAGACGGAGGAACTATTATCCGAAGTTTTCGTAGAGGCAGCCCCATTAAGTGGCGAAATGTCACATTAAGGGAAGTGCAAAGCACAATACACCTGCTGCCTTCGCGAACGCGCCAGACACCATTGTTTACTGGCAAGCAGTGACCTACATACGTCACCTCAGCGTTCGCTCCCGGATGAACCCGTAGGGGAATCCTCCAAACACGGCTTCCGAGGGAAAGGGTACGCGTAACTGCCATTGGTCAGTTATTGCCACCTACGCTCACGTGTGCCACATGTCAACGCAAGAGCGCGGTGCGAGCGTCGTCACAAGCGGTCGGAGACCAAGTGGTCATTCTACCGCAGCACGCTCCGCACCTACGAAGAGGACCTCCAGCCTTTGCTTCGCGCCGTTCGTGAGCTGCTGTCTCCTGGCTACGGCAGTTCAGCGGCGTCCAGGGACCACAGCTGCGCGTGACTCGTCAGGCGGCCCCGCTACCCCAGCCGGCCGCGGGCCAAACCAGTAACCCGTCGTTTTCGTGGGCCGTCGGGATCGTCATCCGGTCAGGGACTGCCGCTCATCATCTTCGGGACCCGCGCCGCGGTCGGAAAGCTCGCCAGCCAGGGACCAGCTGTTCCCGTTCGTCCCGTAACAAGTCCCAAGGGCCCCGGGACCTGGCGCAGTTCGCCCAGCAGGGCTCGTAGGGCACGCACTACATCGGCAGCCGAGGGAATATCCACCGGAACCTGGTCGCCCGCAACATGCTCGTCGACCAACACGGCTGCTACAAGGTCGCCGACTTCGGCCTCTCCAGGAGCATTACGGACTCCGAGTCCGACGTCTACCACCAGAGGTCCAAGCGCGCCCTCCCAGTGCGGTGGACGGCTCCGAAGTGCTTGCACCTTCGGGTGTTCACCTCCAAGTTCGACGTCTGGGCGTTCGGCGGAATGCTGCTGTGGGACAATCGTCACTTTGGGCTCGACGCCCTACCCCGGCCCGGGCGCTCAGGAGGTGACTTGCTACGTGCGCGACCGTCACGGGATGACGCAGCCGACCGACTGCCGCTGGGAGCTGTGCCGCTGGTGAGCTACCGCTGGACGAAGTTTTGGACCATGAACGTATAGCCGGGCTGTTTCCCGTGTAGTTGCAGCAGCTGGCGGCCTTTTTTTCTTTTTTTTATTATTTTAGTCTAGTTGTTGTGTGTTCGTGTTGGTCCACCCGCGGGTGACTATTGGCTAAGGAGGGGGGAGTGTGGGGATTGTGATCCCTCAACATTCTGTCGCGTCAGCGTTTTGGCGCGCCGTGGCGGCCGCGCTGGCGTAGCGAGAGGTGGCGCTGCTTACCACTGTGAGTGGCTTCCTCCTCTCCCCCCTTGGGGCGATTTCCGTAACGGACCCCCGCACAAAGGAGATCGACGTGTCGCTCCTTGATTGGCCACTTCGCCCCCGCCGTTATCTTAAAACCAGCGGACAGCAGTCTCGCTTCCCTCTTCTTCCTGGGATTCGGCGGCGGCGACAACGGGGAACCTTCCGGCGCATCGGTGAGCGTTTATCCCGTCCTTTGTACCTTTGTGAACGACCGTTCGGCCGTGGGCAATCTCCACACCGACGGCGTCCACCAGCTTATAGACGCTGTGTTGTTGTTATTTTGTTTCATTGTAAATAAACAGAGTTTATCACCGTTACCAACGTGACTGGTGTCTGTTTGCGCTCAACGAGCAGCATGCCACGCGAGTACGAACCCGCTTCGCGGTAGAGCGTCTCGCCGCGAACGTGGTACTCCCAAAGGCAGTGGCCCCAAGGAGAACCACACCCTACATAAAAAAAAAGCGCACACGGAACTTTATATATAGACGCTTTGCAGCAGCTGTGCATGGGCGCCGCCATAACCAACCTTCAGTTTTTGTTTCTTCTTATTACATTTACTTCACTTCATCATAACCACAGCAGAACAGGTTTTTGCTATTTTAGGTTGTACTGCGTCCTTCTCCACAGCATCGGCCTCTGTGGAGGCTTGTCAACGCTCGCTTCAGTGGCTCGGCATATGGGAAAGACAAGAGAAGGTCAGCAATGGCGGCTGTAATTTTGCGCGTGTGTAAAGCGTCTATATATTATGGCTAGGCGAACACATTAACGCATGACTGCCCAAAGAGCACACATACAATAAATAAAAGTTCTATGTAAAGGTTTTGCTCTTCACAAGAAGTGTGAGCGACCGGATAGGTTCGGAATATGCAGCTTGTGCAGCCGAGGCGCCTGCTGACAAAGGAGGTTCTGATTATAGCCTTCACTTCATTTAGAGAGTAATCATACATCAAATGTGCCCGTGCTCTCCATGAAACGAAAACCAGCGTAGAGCTAATTCACAGAGTAGCGTTTGATACCGCGAGATGCGACAGCGAGTTCCCGGGGCATCCGGTAACTACTTGCCACTGGACAGGTGAAACGCGGTCCTCGTGGTTCCTCCTGCTTGTATCTCGGCTTGTGTGACTCGTAAAAGTAAGGGAGCCATAGCTTTTCACTCTGTCTCGCAACTCCATTCACTCATAACCTGACAGTGCGGTGCAAGCTATGTGCTCAGTTTGACCAGTTGTGCGTCTATCTTTCGCCACGAGATCACGCTCCCGCCCCGTAAATCCACGCGCAGAGGGGTCAGCTGACCAAAGGGAAGCGGTCGATTGGTCTTTCGGGAGCGTAGCGATCCACCGCACTGTCATCTTAGGTACCTACGGGCAAAAGTCACCTTTACCTCCGGCCCTCGCGGTCACCCACAAGCATGCTTGCATCCGTTGCTTGGCACCCGCTTTAGGAAGCTCCAGCGAGCTCGCGGTGGGAACTCGGGCACTAATCCGGGCGAGTTCAGGGACAGATCAAGACTCAAGCGTTTGCCCCACTGTCCAGGAACCACAACATTTCTGGTGTTTCTCTCTTCTGTCCATGGAAAACTTCCGTTTCTTCTTCCAAATTGAGAGGATAATTGCCGGGATAATCTTTATGCGCCTGCACAAAAGAAACAAATAACTTTTCCAATTACTTCAAATTTTCAAAACGATTTTTTTTTTTTTTTTGCCAGTATGGATACGGTGGGTCTTTCGTACTCTCATTATCGTATTATGAATGAATGAATGTTTATTTTTCCGGAATCAACCGAAATGGAGACAGGGACTAAAGGCTCGAAGCCTGACAAAGGTCTTTGTCCCCAAAGCAGCGCTTTCCAGCAGCACACAGTTTACAAAGTTAACGCTTAGTAATAAGCGTTATATTCATTTTTTGAATATACCAGAAAAACAACTAGTTATTACATACCAATTCAAATAATAAGGGGTTATCACTGCCCACCATGAGTGTCCTGAGATCCCCTTTTAAATTTACTAAAATTGTTATTAAAATCTGTGTGGTCTATAATGTTTTTCAGAACTTTACTGACTTGATATTCCATTGTTTGTGTTCCATAATTTGTACGGGTCTGAGGGGGCCGCCAATATGCGTGTCGAAGAGGGTATGCATGCGTTGCGTCACTTAAATCCGTCACATATAGTTTTTGTCTGTGAATCAGTTGTAATAATTAAAAATAATATATCTGATTGACCTTAAGAATGCCATATTTTTTAAAAAGTGGTGCAGTGTGCAGGTTTTGTATTTTAACTTTATAGTTTTCAAGTAAGCGCAACATTTTTTTTTTTTTTTTTGCAGTGTGAGCAACGAGTTATAGTTTGTGGTCAATGTCGTGCCCCACACTAGAAGACAATAACAGAGCCTAGAGTAAAAGAGCGAATAATATAAGTTTTTCTTTAGCCATGTTGGTATAAGGTTCCCTATTCTATATAGACATCCAACCGACCGTGAAAGCTCGGAACTTAATTTATTCACGTGTGTGTTCCAATTTGGCTCTTGATTAAACCAAACTCCCAAAAAGTTTTGTTCGTGGACTTGTTCTATATTTTCATACTTAAAATGTAATAGTATGTTGGTACTGTCGCGTTTGTTTTTAGGTGCAAATAGTATATACTTCGTTTTTTTCGTATTTCAATTTAGCTTGTTTGCTTGAAGCCATGTAGCTAGGTAGGCAAGATAGCTATCAGCAAGATAGAATCACCAAATTATAAACTATATTCGGTGACAAGTAGAACGAAGTGGACGCTCCTCCCATCTCTTTTTACTTTAGTAGAGCGAACGCTGGAGAGGAGGCGACCTCCTCTCCACCGTTCGCTCCGCTGAAGTGGAGAAGGGTGGGAGGAGCTTCCACTTCGTTCCTGACTTGTCACCGGCTATACTTCTCTTCTTAATCCACCAATGTTTGGTTAACAAACCTCTTCCTCACGGAGACTTGGGTCGAGGATTTCTCGGCAGGAAAGTTGTACAAAGGACGCGATTAGAAGTGAAATGGACAAATAGTATACGGTTCCAAGTAATTTTAGTATTTCCAAAAGTAATCAGATTACTCCCGCGATGACTTCCTAATAAATGTAATCGAATGATTACAATAAACAAAAAATTACTTCGAGATGAAAAACGCTTACAATTCACTTGATTTATTGTACCGAGTAGCGTACAAGTCTTCATACGATGTCTGCATCATGGGCGTACCAACCCGGGAGGGGGGGTGCAAGGGGGGCGCTTGCCCCCCCAGTCCTTAGAGTGTTTGTGTGTGTGTGTGGGGGGGGGGGGGGGGGGGGGTAAGGCATGTGTTTGCCCCCCCCCCCCCCCCCCCCCCCGAAAAAGCCGCCATTAGGCACAGCAATTGCTGTCCGTCGGCGCCCAAGAGATACCACGGGCACCACCCCCCGACCCGGGGGGGAGGGTCTGGTTTGTCCCCCCACTCAAGTTGGTACGCCACTGGTCTGCGTGCAGTTTTTTTTGTACGACCGGTGCAACGGGACCCATGCAACGAAGAAACACGGGTGACTGTCTGCAGAGTTTCTTTTGTACGGTGTATGGGGGCAGTGTGACTCCGGCGTAGAGCGTTCGGGCATCTCGTGTTGCCGTTTCCTAATATGCTAATTTCCCCCCTCGGGAGGATGTGACGTGGGCGCGGCGTATGTGTCACCGGGCGGAAACAATCGAGGCGTGTCACAACCAGTGGGACTGGCATCGCGGGGTTGCCTGCAGGTCGCATTTGAATGCCTCTCTGGGGCAGCGGCGCATTGCGCCACTCTCCGTGTCTGCCACGCCGCTCTGCAGCGCGGCTTGTATAGAGTTGTACGCGCAGTTACCCGTACTGGACGGCACGCTTTTCCCGCAGCCTATACTGAAGTGAAAACAGAAAGGGGCGCTTGCGTTTCGCTATGTCGATCAAATGTTAATTGTCTCCTCTGTTGTCGCTGGCAACTTAATAAAGGCAGTAGCGCGTTCGAGGCATTTTATTATCGCTTTGCGGTTGATAATATTGCGGTATTTTAGGCGATAAAAACGCCAAAAAAACTAAGCAAGAAGTGAGAACATTTTAGGACGTGCGCGCCCTGCGTTTCTTAATACATGGTTTAGCTTTTAGATAGATGGGTGATTATAATAGTAGTTTATTCCCGTCACGCGTAATGAACGGGGAGGACCGAGGGAAACGTGCCGCGTAAAGCGGCCTTTACGATCTCTCCTCTCCAGTACAATCCGCAGCAGTAGCGGAGAAACCGGCGTGAATCGCGCACTATTAACGTCAGGCAACAAGAAGAGAAAGCCCATTTCGAGTTCGGGAGGAACGAGACGTCTGCACCCGTGATTGCATGTGGAAGCCTCGCAGTATAGGACACGGACACTGCGGAGTGTGCGTGTCCTTCTGTACTGATTGTTTTGTTCTTCGTGCTGTTTTTATTTATTTATGTTCCGACTCGGTGCAACTGCAGACTTCGTAACAGTTATAGGCTGCATTTACATGGATGCGACCGTAGCGCATCGAGTCGAGATTTCATGATTTTGATTGGTAGCAGTTGGGTAAAAGAGGAAGAAGTAGGAAGACAGGCTGCGTGTCATTGGTCTTTGCTCGATTCGATGCGCTACGATCGCAGTCATGTAAACGTAGCCATAGTTGAGTTCTTTGCTGCTGTGCGCGCGCAGATGGCGAGCTGGGACATGATACATTCATCATACATCATACAAAAGGCAGTCTGCGAGCACGGATCACCGTAATATCCGTGGTTCGAATGTCGCTTGCCACATTTCTCCTTGAACTCATTGGGCATTCGAAACACGAATCTCGCGGTGACTCGATCCGTTGGAATCTGTATGCGGACTGTCTTTTGGGAACAGCGCTGATGCAGCGCTAACTTGAACGTTACATGATGTTACTTGAACGTTACATAATACATGATGAACGTTACTAATTCAGCGCTGTATCACTAAAATAGCGCGAAATCAGCGCTGCGTTAGCAAGGTTAGCGCTACTATACCAGCGCTCACTTATAGCGCTGTGTTGTGTGAACAGGTCTTTACACACAAAGCCATGATTGCCGTTCTTGGCTGGCGATAAACAGTAGCTTTTGAACCGGCTGAGGAATGTCTAGGAGTAATCATTTCCCGTACATCCCAATTAGAGACCAGAGAATTAGCTTATTACATTTTCGTACAATCACATCATCATATAGTTTCGTGCAAGAAATATGTTGTTTATGGAAACGGTCGGGACAACAAGGCGTTTGCTCCGTTCCGTCTCTGAGATAAAGCCGTACCCGATAAGCGAGTTGTTGTTACAGGTACGTGCTTGTCCAGTGACTCGAAATCCTTCGAAAGGCGTCCCTGATATCCACGACTACTGCACATCGGTCGTTGCTGTTGCCATTTTCACACTAACCGATTATTCGGGCGGTTTAAGTTGAACCGCTGCAGAACCCAGGGATCGTGGGTTTAATCCCCACCCCTGCCCGTTTCGATCTGGATGATCATCTATACCGGCGTGCGGTCTTGTATCACCGCTGCGTGGTGCATGTTAAAGACCCCAGGCAATAGTGGTTGTACTGTACTGGCTAAATTCCTTATCTACAGCTGAGACACCAGACGTCCACTGAGGCAGACTAACTTCCACACACGTTATAAGTCGAACCCCATGAATAACGTCACGTCCCCGGCCGGGCCCTGTGGGTACTGAGATATATAAGCCCCAATTAATAGATGAAGGAAAGTGTAAGTCTTTTCTAGTCCCACCCGTGTCTTATTCGTTCGGCGTTCCTCAACTCAACCGACACGCTTGCCAGTCTAACTATCAAAAAATAACCTGCGGTCATTTTTTAGGACCTTCGAAGTTCGTTAACGGCGCACACACTGCCTCGAACAATAAATAACAGCGCGCTTTGACTTCGGATTTTATATACGAGCTTGCTCTATCGAGCAGGGCTCACGGTGTACGAATCAGGTCTATGAGCAAGGACATATACACTCTAAAACCCAAGTCAGACTGCTTACGCGCGGTGTTCGGCAGACGGGATGACAGGAGAATTGGTCTGCGAACACGCGTCAAGCAGGTTCAAAGCCGGTTTCATACATAGGCTTCGAAGAATGGACAATTTTTATATATGACAAATGCGACAGGACCCGTCGTATGAGAGGAAAAAAACACGACTTGGGTACTCCGGCGATTTTTTGAGCTACCTCAACTAAGTATATTTTCTGACTCCCCGGGGTTTACCCGTTCCGGTATGCTATTTAGTATCGCGAAATTCATAATAGCTATTGCGTAATCGGCAAATGAAAATGATGCAAAAAGCAACATTCAAATATACGCGCACTTTTCAGTGCCGTGACGTCAGTGGCGGGCAGGCTTGCCAGTCGAGCAAGCAGTCTAAAAAATCGAATATGCCAATCATTTGTTCCGTGCAGGTGCGGAGGTACTGGAGCGAGCTTCCAAAGCATTCATTTGACACCATGAAACTGCTTCCAATCAGTTGGGAACAAATTCTACAGACCAAAGAGTGAACCCCTGCACTTCCACTGACGTCACTTTTTCGTTGTTGCCAGTAGAGACTTTCAGTGTGAAAAACGCGGTGAGGACCAAAATTGTAAATTCAATAACTTCGCAAGAAAAAATAATATTTTGACCTAATATTTGGGATTCTATTTTAGCGATGTAGGTTGTCGAGTTTAGCAAAATGTTAAGCAAATCGGGGACCATGAAGAAATTGCCGGAATACCCCTTTAAGCAGTGGCTGCATGCTACTTTTTGTATGATGTATTCGCAGTGCGAGCAATCTGAAGCGTCTGTCATTTCGCGAAGCACTTGGAAGAGCTAATCGCTGCAAGCTAGGGAAGGATTTCGGCCAATGACGAGGTCGATAATTTGTGAAATACCATGCTCAGTGTCACAGCGTAGACGATAATTTTTTGAAGGGAGGGACAATACCCAGAATGAAAAAATAAATAAAAAAGATTTCTGCAAAAAAGTTTATTTTTTTTTTTAAATACCATATTTACTTCCACCAACATCTAGGGGTATTCCCAGAAAGTTTCATTAGTTTACACTGCATAGTTAATTCCTGTTCAATTATTTTATGCCCACGGGTGCTAAAGAAAAGCTAGGGGTTAGAGCACTTTGACTGCGTTTTTCTCCGTTCCACCTTTTGGCAAAAATTTCACATTAGGAAAACTTTTTGTAGGCAATGCAACGGTGGAATCTTTTTTTTTCTTTTTTTTTACTTTGTGGATGTTTTTTTATAAAAGATGTTAAGATTTTGTCGACGACATAGAAGGCAACAAAAATTATTTGATATTTCACTGTGATGTTAGCATAAAATAAATTCCTTTTTGGAAATTTTGTTTTCACAGTTGCACTCTCCAGGCAGTCTGCTGCAGATCTAGAGTAGAAAAATGTCGGGTTTCACGTTAGTTTCCTAACGATAGTTTTCCCAAGCAAAGTCGGTGTGTTCCTGATAAAAACAACTAATTTATTTTACAATTCGTGTACGCAGATGAAACTTTGCACTGCATCCTGCCTTGCAACTGCCAGCATATACTGTAAATTTCATTCATATTAAGCCATAGGTCCAGAAATTGACCTTCGGGTAGTGTCGTCTCCCCCCCCCCCATAAGTTTAAACCTTTTTTTTTTTTTTCTAGTTGCGTTTTTTGCTGAGTGTTTACCGCAGATTGCAGCAATTGTATCTCCCTCATACTTCGCGGGAAAGTTGACACTCCAGATTTGGTAAGGGTGTTGTAAAGTCAAATCGAAGAACGTCCAGGACGCACTTGCTCTTGCAGTCGTATATCTAAACCCCGGTTCTGAACCTAGGCTCGTCGCCCCCACGGCCTGCAGGGTGTGTCAAGCTCTCGTCGGCGCCGGGCAAAAAAAAAAAATGCTGCTCGTCTCTGCCAACGCGCCGCGTGAGCGACAGCTGCACGGGCAATCGTGAGGCGCCGTTCGTAGAATGCTCTCCCCGCGCTGCTGTATTGTGTGTGGGTGGAAACCAAACCATGCAGCTGCTGCTTCTATGCGCCGAGACTCGATGCAACTTCATTTCCTCGATACGCTGCGTCTGGTTATCCACGGGACTGATGCATGGCGCAGCGTCGCGGTCAATGAACAAAAGGTCGGCTAATGACGGTTGAGGCAAGTGTACCTCTATATAGTATAGCGAGAGGCAAGTTTACCTCTATATAGTATAGCAAATTTAACTGCCCAGTACCAGTCTTGATCTTCGTAAGTTCTTGGGGAGGGCGCTATGTCGTCCTCTCAGAAATGCAGTTGAGAACCCGATACCTACTTCTAGCACCCATTTTTATTTTTTGCTTTCCTTCCTTTTTTTTACTTCATCAATGCAGTATTACATTAAACGAGTAATGACACAGTCGAGTGTTCTACACTATTGTATTGCGCATATTATAATGTTGCGGCATTTAGAACGGATAATATATTTTTGGTTGATTGGAAGTCGAAATGAATTATTTGTCGATCCAGTACCACGGTCGTCAGTACGAACAGACATAGCCATTCTATGCCATAGCCTTTAGGAAGATTATAGATGATCATGTATACGTGTATTGTATCGTTGTCAAAGTGGGGTGTTGTATACGCAGAATGGAACCGCGATTCGTACGTTTCATTCAATCGAGCGTCGCGGTGAGACGCTTTGCGCGATGCAAGGCTCGTTGCACGATTGTGTGCTTGTCTGGCGTATATAGGGTGCCTAGTCTGGCGGTCTTCACGCAGACTCTGTGGCCTAAATAAGCTTGTGTCGTCCTTCAAACAGGAAGTGCCTCGAAACGCATCGTTTCTCGTGCGGTTGCGTGTCTGAGCGGCGTATGTGCGTAGTTTATCGCCCGGACAGCAAAAAAGAACTAAAGGACGTTGAACAAAACCTCGTTCGTTACCTCGCTACTTACGCCTAGAGAACAAAACCTCGTTGTTTAAAGATGCGGGGCACGCGATATTTGTTTTGCTATTTTCCCCGGCCTTTTGGATGTGACAATCAACAAACATCTTGTTCCTTTGTGTGTGTGTGTGTACTTTTATGTATTTATTCGTTTTGGGAGAAAGAGCAGCTCTATAACGATCGTGTGAGCAAGGTGGTATACGGGCGTCGTCGTAAAACGTCGTTGAAAATTTCACCCAAGGACTGTACACGAACTCAGCTCGGTTACGTCACGGCGCGGTGGTGGCGCGTCGGGCGCACTTCCGGTCTGGAGCTGTGGGCGGAAGTCACCATGCGGGACGTGCTTTCCTGCGTTGTTTTGGAAGAAACCAGACGAAAACCTGCCTTCTCGTCGAAACGCCGTGGCTAGGGCTGTACCAAAGGAGTTGGGAAAGGCTTGGAGGTCAATTTTCACGTGTTTTCCGCCTGCTCAGTTCGTCCGAGGACGTGGATAGGGGCCGTGAAAAAGGAAAACCAGATGCCGTCGGACCACGATCGCGTATGCGGGAAGCACTTTGGTTTGAATTAACGGATAGGTGTGGTCGTCAGATTTATTTGTTTTGTTCCAACATGAACGCGGGAAAACCACCAAGTTTTACAGACCACCTGCGGACTGCGTTCAGTGCGTCAAGTCCAAACGGCCGCCAGATCGTTCGAACTGACGTCTGCTCTTTGAAATGTTTCTGTTTGTTGGCGTCTGCTCGTTCAAACGATGGCGGTCCGTAGACCAAGCGCGGACCCGGTAATTGCAATAAGAAGTAAGTGCATGCCTTTAGAGACTTTTACGTTTGAAGGTTGGTTGGGGTAAGTAAGTACAGGTAGATACAAAGGGATGTTGATCATTGTTACCAGTGCCTATCACTGACTTGTTATGCCTGAATCACTTGGGTCGATTCTGCTTGCGATTTTTTCTGTATCGTCGTCGACCATTCCAGCTACGGTTCGGGCTTTTGCAACCCGAGTGACGTTATGACTGAAAATAGCGAGTAAAATCTCATTATACGAATCAGGCTTTAGCGTCCATTCTACAGCGTCCACGCGGAATGAATCGCTACATATCAGATTATTCAGGCGAAGTTTTGCGGTGTAACGAGCCTCGTTAATTTCGCTGAGGCTGCTAAAGTAGTCAGATATTGCCAGGAAGACGTAGAATCAACAATTTTAACGCGAAAAAGAACACAGGGCGCATACCGACATCGACAACATCGCATTTCAATGGTCATGGGCGACGGTGAGCTTCTTGCCGACACTCCATCGTGCATGCGCGGCAACGGTGGCATCCGCTAGGGGTGCTCCGGTTTGTTTGTAAACATGAGTTGGTCTATAGAAATCCGCTCCCAATGGCAATTTTCTTCTTTCTCTGGAAGAGCATACTCTGTTTCACTTCAAGGCCGACCGCAGCCGCCGTTACAGTCCGATGGAGCCAGTCAAGCAGCGCCAAAAGTGGATCGTCACGGCGCTCCCTCTAGACAAAAGAGCGCTACCTGTCGCACGCAGAGGCAACTAGTCCGTGCCGCCATCTTGAAGGATACCGCGTGTCGCTCGTACGTGCCAGTCTGCGAACGTTTTAATGTTGCGATACTAATCACATTGCGTTCGCGTCTTGTGTGAAGTCAGATGGAGGGCGGATTATTGGTAACCCGAATAAGCGAAGAAATTTTTTTTTGTTATTATGTTGTGATGTCCAGATTAAAAGTTAGGCACGATGGGGGTTGCCAACTGTCCGCTCGACGTGGCCAGGCACGTTTGACGCGGAGGTCAGTGAACCTGATACACTGCAGATAGAGTATTGTGGTATTCGTAAAAAGTGAAGCTATCGCGATTTTGAATAGGGCTTTATTTGTGCGGGTATAGTTGCGTTCTTAGACTCGGAAGATAGGTAAAAGTACGGCCTCGCGCGCTTGTCTGTCAGGTTTACAGCGTTCAGACTGGAAGCACATTTAAAAGTGACACTCACAAAACTATTGCAGTTAATTAGTGTACTAATTTGTTTCTAAGGATTTGTCATTTTAGCAACTACGTTCGAGGAGGTGTGGGAAAATTATTAGGCCGTGTAACGACTTATTGAACAATAAGTGAAAATGTTAGAATCTGGCAGTACCTAAAAACAACCCAGTGAGAATCGCGATAGGATCAAATTTGGTTTTCACACAACCTGTCTACACAGAGGATGTGCTAGCGCCATACATGCAAACGGAAAGAGGCATTGCTTTCGCGAAACTGTTTCTAGACACGATGCCTACGTGCCTCGCGTGCTATCTGCAACCTGCTAGCGAGTTTGGTAGTCAGAGAGGACTTGCGAGCGCAGCGACCAGCAATCGGTGGGCCCGTAGTCACCGGATCGCCAACATCCATCGAATTTTTTATCACAATAGCCACCTCAAAGAATCACTGCTATCACCTCCCCATCGTATTTTCCCGCGTCTAGATCACCTATGTAAATTACGTCCAATTCGATCATCAGCTGTTTCTCACCAGACTTCCACACTACCATTGGCCATCGAGGATTGGAATTCACTACCTCATAACATCGTTTCTATTAATGATACTACTAAATTTGTTGAAGCTATTACCCTCTCTTTATCTAACCTACCTAGCTAGCTTACAGTGTTATAATTGTGTTTACTGTTCTATTTGTTTTTGTTCTATTGCCACCCCCTTGTATAATGCCCCACGGGCCCTCAAGGAAAATAAATGATGATGATGATGATCTGTGCACTGCGTCTTACATAAGCTCACCACTGATTGGGAATAGATACTGGAATCAGAGGAAGATGCAATCGCAAGCCTTCCTACTCCCGTAGCCACGAACACTCATTTATCTTTCACAACAGGGTGTTGCGAGTGCATCTCAAAGACACATAAAAAACGTTCAGGGAACTAATCCACCCTCACTTATAGTAAATTAATGGTAGCTCTCAATCTCTTATTCTTACTCAGAGAAGAAAGAATTTCTCAGCGCGTGAAACAAGAACGGTTGTATTTCACCGACGATGTTCTCACCACACCACGAAACTCATACTGGGGCGACGTAAACAAACCGGGAGCATCCTTCAAGATGGCGTCTGCTGCCCAGTGAATCCAGCCTGATCTAGCTTTCTTTCGCTTGTCAGACTTTTTCAAAGCGGTCTATATGATTGCGTGTGTCTCCGTTATATTTTAGAGCGCAGCTCTTAGGGGCCCGTTTCCGGCTTGAGCGGCGTCGCCGTCGCCGTCGGCGTAACCGCGCGGTGCATCATGGGAAATTTCCCATAATGCACCGCGCGAGCCCCTCACCGGGGTCACCTGACTTCGTGGGGGGACACGTGACCCCCCCTCCCCCCCGAGGTCACGTGACCTCGGGGAGGGGTCACGTGACCCCCGCCGATGTCGCGTGACCCCCGATGACGTCATCGTCACTGATGACGTCACCGGCATCCACATCGTCATCATCACTGATGACGTCACCGGCATCCACATCGTCATCATCACTGATGACGTCACCGGCATCGTCATCGTCATCATCACTGGTGAAGTTACCGACATCCGCATCGTCATCATCACTGATGACGTCATCAGTGACGTCACTGATGTCGTCACCGGCATCCGCATCGTCATTGTCATCATCACTGATGACGTCACCGGCATCCGCATCGCCATCGTCATCATCACTGATGACGTCACCGGCATCCACATCGTCATCATCACGGATGACGTCAGCGGCATCCGCATCGCCATCGTCATCATCACTGATGACGTTACCGACATCCGCATCGTCATCATCACTGATGACGTCATCAGTGACGTCACTGATGTCGTCACCGGCATCCGCATCCGCATCATCGCTGATGACGTCACCGGCATCCGTATCGTCACCGTCATCATCACTGATGACGTCACCGGCATCCGCATCGTAATCGTTATCATCACTGATGACGTCACCGGCATCCGCATCGTCATCATCACTGATGACGTCACCGGCATCCACATCGTCATCATCACTGATGACGTCACCGGCATCCGCGTCGTCATCGTCATCATCACTGATGACGTCACCGGCATCCACATCGTCATCATCACTGATGACGTCACCGACATTCACATCGTCATCATCACTGATGACGTCACCGGCATCCGTATCGTCATCGTCATCATCCTGATGACGTCACCGGCATCCGCATCGTCATCTTCACTGATGACGTTACCGACATCCGCATCGTCATCGACATCATCACTGATGACGTCATCAGTGACGTCACTGATGTCGTCACCGGCATCCGCATCGTCATCGTCATCATCACTGATTACGTCATCAGTGACGTCACTGATGACGTTGCCGACATTCGCATCGTCATCGTCATCATTACTGGTGAAGTCATCAGTGACGTCACTAATGACGTCATCGGTATCCGCATCGTCATCGTCACTGATGACGTCATCAGTGATGACATCATCGGCATTTTGCGGGTCACGTGACCCCCCTGGTTAGTTGAACCCCCCCCCCCAGTGCCCCTCCCTCCTCCTCCTCAAGAGCTGCGCTCTAATTCGGCGTTACAGGGAGTTGTAAGCGGCTTTCACTTTTTTTTTCTTCTTCTCTCGGGGTTTTGTTTACTGTGTTTCCTAACATAATACGTGCTTTGGGATCTAAGTCTTTGAAGTTCCTTTTGCGAGTTGAGTGTACAAGGAAGAGAGTGCATACCCTACTTCACGTGAGAATTTATGACGTGCCATCTAGGGCTCTCCGCTCCAAGCCAGCGACTTAATCTTGCGATAGACTTGTTAATTCGTTCAAAAGATTTTTTTTTTTTTGATTGAGAGCGTTATTTATTTTGTCGCTCCCTCTCCACGGACTTGTGTTGGGTCAGCTTTCAGACTTCACAGCTTGCCTAATACGAGAACACGCCATTCGATTGAACGTTCGTAGAGTTTTGTGGTTCAGTTAAGAAATACACGTGCTCCAATGAAACACAGACTAATAACAATAAATGTAACTAAAAAAAAACATTTTTACGTTTTGGCATGATGCCCTTCATTGTGAAGTTATGCGACCAGTTCGTTGTATAACCGTGTGTTTTGAACCCGGGGTGCAAGTTATATTTTATAATGAAAACGTTTTGTAACGTAGAATACATAAGACGTTTCTAATGCGCGAAATTCTCTAGAAGAGGGACTGTTGTGGCGCCGCTCTAGTCAGTTTAATATATAGGTCGCGCGACATGACCATTGTGACGGCAGGTTTTCAAGCGTAAAGTTTTCCGAGAAGCAGATAAAGAAACACGGATTTTTTCCGCGATTGTGAACTAGCTCATACTAATAGTTGTTGAGGAAGAAAAAAAAAAAACTTTGAATGAGCAGCGATTGTTGTTTTTCCGTGCGCTGTGATGCGCTGATATTTGCGAATCCGCCCGAGCCACCCCTTGTTTACAACCAGACGCGGCAGGTGACGCCAGTGTCATTTTGTACGCTTTGGCTAGGTGGCGCAAGCTGCCGCCCTATTAAAAGGGTTCGGCCGTTACGCGTGCAGAACAAACGCCACGGCGCAGTGACCTAGTCGTGACGTTTCCAATTTGAGCACACCCTAATAGAACTATATAGGATACCGGAAATAAGAAAGCCGGCCGTGGAATCGGCGACGTGTCCGTGATCGAGGCCGTGGAAAGCGGCCAAGGGTGGAGAAGAAAGAGCAGCAGGGCGACATCGGCTCGCCGCCGCCAGTTGTTGAGTCTCCCACGAGAATTAAGGTCGGACTCGCAAGGTGACGAATTTCCGGAAGGCTATTTCATTATCGTCTACGCTGACCGCCGTGCTTTTCCCCGGCTACGGGACGTTTGCCTATCTTCCGCGCGAAACCTGGTCACGAATCAGTGTCAGGTTTAATAAAAAGATAGAGAGATAGAAATATGGTATGTATTTGGACAAATCGGCAAATTACGCCGTCTGCTCCACAACAAGAAGCAAAGAGAAGAGATATAAAGAAAACAAGATCAGAAACAACGTTAGAAAAAAAAATCTTGAATGTAGTGTGGGAACAGCATATTCAGGTCGTATCTAGGCATCGGAAATTAATGCACCTATTATGCAATCTGGCACAAAAACACTCGATGCTCCAAATCGCCTAAACACTCGACCCAGTCACTGCTGTCGCGTTGACGCGTATACGCATGCATACGCGTTTGCGTTTGCTCTCGCAAATGTCTCGAGATTTTTTTTTTTTTTTTTTGCCGGGCGATTTATTATGGTGTCAGAAGACTACCCAATCAATATTTTGCTACAGCGTCACCGTATATTTTTTACTAAAGTCAAAATACACAACTGTTCGAAACCGAAACCGAAACTGAACTGGGGAGGAAGAAGAAATATAAAGAAGGATAAGGTTACCAAAAATACGTAACTGCGCAACCTTTCTTTCTTTTCTTTTTTTTTTTTCTTTTTTTAACCAACGTATTTGCAGTTTCTTAGAAGACACGCATAATGGGTATGCTATTTTTTGTCTATTTGTAGTATTGAGTGTGTGCCTTCGACGACACACGGCTTTGATTATCTTTGGAGGTTGTGTCTAAACCCTAGAAAACGGCACGTGACCATGGAGAAGAGAGTGAGCACGACTCAAACCGGCCAGTTTTTGATCAGCGGTTTTCGGGTGGAAAGAAAACTAATTTCGAGCCGCAAATTTTGTTCTACGTAGGTGGGCTTTCATATGTCACGTACAACTAAATAACTTGGATAGCATGAATACCCTGTCAGTGTCCCTAATTGAAGCTTCCATTAGAAAGTCACATATACTGTCTAATACTCGTTCCTTTTTTCGCGTCCTACTCCTTTCGTTTTTAAAGCGTTCGCAGTCCAGAGAATGTCTTGGCCTCAATGTGCCACAACCACTTGTCGGCAGGGGCTGCGAGAGCAGGCTTCCTATCTTGTCCGGGGCTGTAAGTCATGTTTCTGATGTCACGCCAAAGCGATGGCGGATGCTGCGCTCTCCATAAAAATGGGTTCTGCGCATGCGCTGTTCGGCCTGTGCCCATGGCGCAGCCCACGTGTGCACAAGCACTCGTTGACAGACCATGATGGTGCATATCGACTATCAATATTCATAGCAGGGGCTCTAAACTCGTCAAATGCAATGTTAGGGCCGAAGTTCACGGAGCGCACCTTTGGCCTACCACGACGATGACTTCGCGCTTTTGTCGCTGGCGTCCAATTGGCGCGCTCCACGAACTTTCGGCTCCAAATTTGTATTCGACGAGTTTAGGGCCCCTGGTGTCAAGCGTTCTCCTGTCGTGTCATCTGCTTGTAGAACCATCGATTATGTAAGGAATTATATTTCGACGCCGTAAGCGGAACGAAAAAAAAAATACGTTTTTCTTATGAAACGCAAGGTCATCTGACGCTTCTGGCGGATACAAATCACGTCACTCAGTTATGCTATTTCGGTGTTTAGGACGATGTTCGGTTAGAATGACACCAACTCGTTGTAAAGGCGAGCTATATGTTTTGAGCCACGTGCGAGCATCTTCGTCTTACAGGCCATATGATGTAGGTGTGACGTGACTCAAGTAACGCTGAAAGCTCTATTATAACTTGATCACCGAACCCCTTACGTGTTTGGAGCAGAGCATTCATCGATTGTTCTTCGTGCATTGACGCACTTCGATCCTCCGCCGTAGAGGTGTCCGCGAAAAAGATGATCTAAGCTCTTGAGCGCGGCAAAAAGACAATTAGAGCTGTGCACGGCACGTTCCGCGGTAGGCCCGACCGACACTTTGCCCAGAATGCGTAAGAACAATGGCTGGAATCCGAACGCTGTGATCTTTGGAGACTGTATACGACGACGAAAATATATCTCATATATGCAAAATCTCAATGTATTCCTCTCTGTGGTGTCAACGGTGTGCCTTTCCGAGAGCTATGCGTTTCTTGTTTGCGCCTCTAGAAAGCCTAGATCTAAGAGAATACGCGACTGAAAGAATAGAGAGCATTCGCTATTTAATGGTGGACGACTGTTGCGCAGATTGGTCCCAAGTGCGCATGCGTCGCGCTGTCGTGTGGTGAGGGGGAAAGCGGCCGAAGACGCTTGCAGACGACCAACGCTTCCGTTACCTTCTCGTTGCTCGTATTTGTAAACTCGGCCTATAAACCACCTGACTCCGATCGAGCATTTGGAATCACTTTGAAATCTAGCCACACTACGCGATGGATGAATGGATGGATGCATGACGGCTGTTCCCTTTGAATCGGGTAGTAACTTGCGCCACCTAGCCTTTTTTTTTGCTTCAGATTAATAATTATTTTTAATTGGACTTCGTGAGTTGAAGGGGGCCGCCCTTTTCGGAGGCGCAATGGGGGACGACGGGTGTATCACGGGGGCTCGTGCTAACCCAACCGACCCCCCCCCCCCCTTTCCCCCTCCCCCATTCACGCCGCTTCGCGGCGAAAGTCAGCGGATGGCTTATCAAAAATATTAACCCACTTGGCCCACCCGTACACTTCGCGGCGGCCCGCCGGCGGCCCGAGCACCGCCATCTGCCACTGCAGCTACGGAAAGGGAGACTGGAAAGGCAGAAGGTAAAGAAAGTTTACAAACTTTACAATAATGTTTAATCGGCTCCAGAGGAGACGACGCCAGCTAATGGAAAGGACGTGAATGAGAGGAACAGGGCGCTTCCACCTGTCCAAGCGTGCAGCGAAAACTGTCGCGACCTAACGGTAGGGTGGCTAGCCGCGAAGATGTGAAACAGGGGAACAGGGATTAACATATGGACGCCGTTTGAAGCCGCGAACACCACGACGTTGTTTTCGAACTAGAGGATCGTGACCGATGCACTCGCAGATCCGCTCGAGTGTGCCGAGGAAGGACGCGCTGTTGTGCTTTCTCGCTCGACGCCACGTAATTAAATTTCAAGTTCGTATCCATTAAGTGGTAAGCGTTTCCTGGGAAGCGTCCTTGGATACGCAACTAACGACGGTGCACTCGCACTGCACGTTGTGTTTTGTTGCCGTCTAATGATCCACGAGCCCATCGCCACCCCTCTGAATGAAAACATTACAGCGGACGTATTAGCATATGCATTATACTGCGAAATAACTGTTTTTTTTTTAAATGGCTTTGAGAAATATTTTGTATTTAAGACGTCCAGCGATATAGTATAGTAGTTTTTGTTCTGCTCCTGGGTTACACAGCACAATGAGAACGAACATTCATTCAGGGGGCGGAATTTAAGCGAATCAGTCTATATTCAAGCTTAGATATATAATTTGTCGATTCGGTAAATTCCACTGTCCAGCAAAGGAGGCTGCGTTTAGTTTTGATAGCAGCAAGCTATCTATTACACAAACCGATGTTTGTGTAATAGATTTCCTAAACTTGAATATCTTACTGTACCGGTGCATGTCAGACATCTCGGATGAAGAGTTATAGTATTGCGACCCAATCTACCACTTTGACGTATTCAACGATATTAGGAGCATTACGGAGGTATCATCGTAGAACTGGAAAAAATATAAGAGGAAACGATTTTTAGAAATGTGATTCGTGCCTCAAAAACATATTAGCGGTGGAGAAAAATGTAACAAAAAGTGTGCAAAAGCGCGTGACATAATTAACGCGTGCTGACGTCATACCATCTGTTGACGAAACCACCGGAATTCTCAACTTCCCAGAAGCCCCGGACAAAAATTTCACTCTTTTCGTTCGGAATATAGCTTCTTTTTTTTTTTTTTTGTTGTTGTTGTTTACATTTTATTTAAGTGTTTAACTTTTTTTTGCTGTGTTGTGAAGTGGTAACTCGTTTTCTTCTTTTTTTTCTTTTTTTTTCTAGATTGGTTTTTTTCTTTGGCAGAGCGGAATCTTCAAACCGAAGTGGCACTGCTCACGCGGCATACAAAAGACAGTTTGCAGGCAGGATGACGGGATGATCTGCGGATACGCCCCGAGCATGTTCGAATGCTTCCAACATGGCTGCAGACTCTCTTTTGTATGGTGGATGAGCGGACTGCGACCGCGGCTTTTGTGGAATCGGACGAAATTAGTTGCCGCGCCTGCAGACGACGCGTTCCGCGCAGGAGCGTGCCTCGCCACTTTTTTGCGTGGCTTCTCTCAAGGGCGTCGCACAGCACCGATAACACGGCGCCAGTCTTATAGATAAAGGGACGCGCCGTGGACGGTGGGAAGATTTCGGAATGCTCCCGCTAAAGCTGTTGCTTCCGGAGCTTCGCTATTGCACACAGAGAGAAAACCGAGATAGGCAGAGTTACGTTCGTCGCTTGTTTATGCCATATACTTTCCTTTTGATATATATATATATATATACACACACATCTGATGAAATCCCCAAAAAAAGACTCGCCAATAAAAAAAAGAAAGAAAGAAAGAGAGAGAGACAGGAATGAAAGACGTTTACAATTCTCTGTAATGCCGAATTAGAGCGCAGCTCTTGAGGGGGAGGAAGGGAGGGTATGCCTCTTTACCTCCTCCGTACCCTCCCCTTCTCCTCTCCTGCTGCCCTACCATTTAGCGGAAAAATTTCGTCGCTAAATTTTAATGGGAAGCGGAGAAATTTTTCCGCTAAATTTAGTGGGGAAATTTTTCCCCTACATTTAGCGGGGAAAATTTTCCGCTAAATACGGTGGGGAGCTTTTTCCGCTAAACTTAGCGGGGAAATTTTATTTACGCTTGTTTGCATTCTTCCCTTAAAGGGATACTTCAACGAAATTTGAAATATTCCCGTCGTGTTCAAAACTAAGTTGAATATGATCCACAATATCCGTAAATGACAATCGCACGTTTGTATTTTGATCCTGGTGGCTGTATTTTTCGTTATAAACGGCCCACTCTGGCAAGCGCTGGGAGAAGGCCCAGCTTAGAGCACGTGACATCCTGTGCAATCGTGACGTAGGTCGTCTCAAGACGAGCAAAGCTACGGCGAGGCTGACGTCGAGAGGATGGCCTAGTCGTTCCAGCCACCGAAGCGGCTGCTTTTGTACGAATTTTGAGTGACGGGTTAATATTCTATAATCTTCTAGGGGGACAATAGCGACTTCTGCGACACACAAAAGGGATTCTCGGGAAGAGGGGAGTTCCTCCTTCCCCCCTTCTCTCGTCGTGGCCGGAGACGAGACAACCTCCGTCACTAGCTGTCAAGGTTCCTAGACGAGCATTACAAACGAGGCGTTAGCGACATCCACCAGGTGCTCTTTGCTAATCGTTTAATTCGTTTCAAAATTCATTTTCGAGACTTTTTTAACAAGATATTGGTATGTTCCATGTGATACTGCTCTTTTAAACACATATAGACCAAAAACTGAGCGCCGAAATTTCGTTGTAGTATCCCTTTAACGCAACGCGCGCGGTTACGCCGACGGCGACGCCGCTCAAGCCGGAAACGGGCGCCTAAAAGCTGCGCTTTAAGAAGTCTACAGTTTGAATTACCGGAAGAACTTTAACAATAAAAAATATAACATAAAATATATATATATATATCTTTTTTTTTTTAATCGAGAGAAGGGGGAGGGGGGTAGTATTTTGATTAGTATCGTCGTTAGAGCACCGGGTCAGCGGGCCCACACATTTGCAAGTGCGGCCTCTGGGCGCTGTCATCTTGCTGCTGGCGTGTGTATATCGTCTGATAGTCGAGCCTGGATGGATGCATGTATGAATAGTAACAGCTGTGCTCTTTTTAACGGGAGGTAGTTTGCGTCACCGAGCTTAGGAACAAAATAAAAAGAAACGTAAGATTTTACCGCCTCCCCCCCCCCCCCCCCCCCCCAACACACACACACAGACTTCTTCTGAGCTACTTTTCTTCCCATCTGCATTTTTGTAGCTATCATCAGGCAGTAAGTTTGATCCCCAAAATGATCTTTAAAAATCGCGCAAAAAAAAAAAATAGAGCAATAAATTCCTACTTGGTCGTTGGTTCATTTTCTTACCTATTGTTTAAATCCGTCACATCTTCAACCAATTCTCCTGAAAAATAATAACGCAGTCTCTGTCGAATAAAAAAAGGGAAAAAAACAACAACAACAACAAGCGAGCAGTTCAGAATAGCGGACGATGATTCCAATATTCTCCCTTGCGTGTCGTAGCTGAACGGAAGCTGTTACGTCACAAGAACAGTTAGCCACATATTGTTTCTGACGTCACGCCTTTCTGCAGTTCGCGCCGGCGAGGAAGAGGGAAGGGGAGGAATGCGATGACGGGAGCGAAACTTCAAAACATGTTTGATCGTTGCGCAACGTAACTGCATGGGTCTCATATTTAGGAGAAACTTCTGCCACTACTCTATTTGATTGTCTTGACCGAAATAGCTGCCGTATAAAATAATGAGCCGTAAATGCGAAAATCTGCTTCACTCGCTTTGTCTTAGAACCAGTGTACGTGACAATCTGTTTCGTCCAGTCAGGATATTTCCCTAGACCTGCCTGAAGCGCAGACCGCATGGCGCGTTTTTGCTCGCGATTCAGGCGCGTCGGCGTCAAACTGACGTCATTTCCTGCGCCCGGGCGCGCGTTTTCGCGGGAGCGTTGGTTTCTAGACGACCCAGAGCAAGACGCGCGCGCCGAGGCGTTTCGAAGCGGCTCTCGCCCAATGAAGGTCGGTCGAACTATCACGTGATCCTGCACCGTACGCTGTTTCGTATTCAGCACATTTCAAAGTGTTCAAAAGAATTTTTATTTCCCATATAAAAATTGAAAAGGTGTTTCTTTTGACACACAAACCCGTTTTATTTACTTATTTGTTCATTTAATTCTCATTTCGTAGTATTGGCGTCAACATTTACATCGGGTGTTGAGAATTCTGTTATCTGGCAACGCTGATAACGCGCGGCCGGCGGCGCTTGGCTTTGTCTGCATGCGAATGCCCCCGCGTCAGCTTCCGCGCGAGCGTTCATAGCCCGTCGCGTTTTCGCGTGTAGAAAAACGCACCATGCGGTATGCTGCTGGCGGGAAATATTGTAGTCGGCGTCGTATAACCATTCGGATAATCACATATCCACGGCCTTGTGCCATCGCATATACTTGTAGAAGCTCGTTACTCACATTATTTATTTACACTATTTAGATTAGACTTAACTGGTCGTCGCGATGGGAATCTTTGTGCGTGAGTGCGTGAGGTTTGCTTCTCACACCTTTTGTCGCGTGTCTTTTTTTTTTGTGTGTGTAGCTGGTCATTACACACTCCCTAGCATGGCTTCAGGGAGCCTATTTGCGCAGTGTTATCTTTCGATGGCGTCGTGTGTGCCAAACCAACGACGTAAGAATTGTCACAGCGGGGTGCGTGCTGCCAGAAAGCCGGGAACACACGTCGGGACACATCAGGGTTATCGGGCATCAAGAAACGAACCGGACGTAATTGAAGTCGGAACGCGCGCACGTTTGTTTGTACACAATATAACGCGGGGTGGGAATGGACGTTGACCCAGATTTCCTGTCATGAGAAACGTGCGGTGTCGGACGTCGTCGAAAGTATTCAAAGAAAAAACGCCTGCGCTATTGTGACCGGTTTCGGACATTCTCCGTGCCCCGTGGTGTCCGCGTCGGTCTACGCCCTGCGCAAACGCAGCCCACACCTCCCAATGTTCTTAGCCGCTTCCCCCAGCGCATCGGCTCGAAGCATCTCACGCCCCGTCCTCGGCTTGACGTCCGAGTAGATATAGGTTCACCATACGTCAGTTGTGGTTGTTGTCTTGTTGTTGGGCGTGTGTTTTCTGTATGCGGCCTATAGAAGATTCAAGGTGCATAGCTGAATAGAGGCCCACCCCTGTAGCTGACGATGGCCACGCCTTCCGCGGCGATAAAAACCAAAAGTCTAGCGGCGATGGGTTTCCTGTCATCTCCACCCAATACCCTTCATTTTTTTTTTTTTTTTTTTTTGTGTGTGAAGTATTAGATTTTAACATTTTGCTGCAGTGTGCTTTTTTGAGGGAACTATAGAACACTACATTTTGAGGTGCTAAGACCTGGTGGGCCAATCGCTGCGATTGGTGAGCCTGCGCAGCGATTGACGAGGCGCACGCCACACTTTGACTGGAAACCGTGACTTTGTTCATAGCAAATGTTCCGCACAGGAAAAGATACAACAAGGGACTCTGAGATGACACGAGTAAGGTGCTCTAATATAGCCTACCACGAGTTCAAGTACGGAAATAAAAAAGGTAAGGCGCGCATCTCGCGCGCGCGGCGTCATGTCTCCATCATAGAGTTATTATAATGTTCAAATGGCGCTAGTGTGCTGCGGCAAATTGAAGCAGACGGCAACCAAATATGAAATCGGAACACCCACAGAAGCTTATTTAGAACGATTATGTATGTCCTTCCGCTTTTTGGCTGTGATTATGCAGTAATGGAAGTGCTGCGCCATTTATGCCAAATTACGGCACATGTGCGCCACATGCGCCCAAAATAAGCATATATATATATATATATATATATATATATTATTGGTCGACCTTAAAAAGCAGGAGGAAAGAAATATGGTGCAAATATGTATTTCCGAGCGTCTCTACTGACCGTATAGCTTGTTTTATCTCGGAACAAACACAGCCACAAGCGCTCGGAAGGCTCGGAACAAACACAGCCACAGACGCGTACTCAAAGCGCAAGTCACGGTACATATCGCTACAGTTGATTCGCTTCGTCGATGAAAGACCACGCACAGGAAGATGGACGAAAGCCATAATGTCGCGCTTTGACGCAGGTTGGTTCCGTTGAGCAGCGGCTCCTCTTTAAATTAAGGTGAAACGAAGTGTTGAGATTGCTCGTCAAACGGCGCTGGCCGCTTGATGAGCTGGCAGGTTGATCGCCGACATCGCCCTAAATTTCCAGATAATGTCGGCGATGTAAGGAGCTAAAAATTGCGAGAGAACATTGCCAAATTGTAGGATGGCGGCTACTGTGATAAGAAAGAACCGGGGACTTGTACTCCTGATGAGATCACTTAAATATCGTGTCTGCCGCGTGCCTTCGTGACGCCTCTCACCAGCGCGCGCGTGTCGAGCTTTGCACCGGAGTGCTAGGTGCAGCGGCTGACATGGGTGAGCTCTTGGGTTTGCCCGACAGGCTCCAATGATTATGCCCAGTACTATTCCAGCTCTACTTTTGTTTTTTCTTAATGGTGGGTTGAACTTCATGGTTAAACATCTGCTTAAAAAAAAAAAAAAGCGCGGCTATGTATGAATGGTAGTTAAAGGTTGTCCCCGTGCAGCTGTCGATCGAAAGAACAGCGAACTTTGACTTCACTCTGGTTCCAACGCCGCTAAGGAGCAGTGTCACTTACACAAGTGTAGGTTTTCATATTATTTGGGGGTGGTTGTTTTGGCGATTCATAATATAAAGCTATTGAGTTTGGTAGGTTCATAAAACTATGGGGACGTATTTTTGTTGATAGACGAGTTAGTTTTTTGCAGGCAGTTTACGGAACTTGTAGACACCTGCGAAGTAAACTACCGGATGTAAAAGTGCGAGGGGAGGGAACCCTTATCCCAACTAAAATGTGAATCACTTTGCATAATTTGTTTTTAGTAATTCTTGTAAATGGAACCTTTTTCACTAGAGCCTAAAGTTTCTAAAAGTAACGCTATGTGTTGCCTTGGCGCCCTATCTATTTTAATTAAAAATAATAACTAATATGCTTTATGATCAAAGAGAAACCCTCAGTTATTATCGAAGATGAACTCGATTAGCGATGCAATCACTTTTTTTAATTTTTAGTTGGTGTGCTAGCATGTGTTGGCATCTGCTCCAAAGGATCAGTGACTGCCCTAAACCAATGTTTTGCCTGCTACAGAAACTGCTACAAAAAGTCAAATGCCGCTTCCATCACTGGGTTTCGTTATATTTATCTCATGTTGATGTCTTCAAACAGCGTGAAATAAGTAGTCACGTGTGAATCGTGGATTTCGAGTCCGAAGCGAATAATGGTTTTGGCCGAATATATTCGAATCGAATATTGATTAGTTTCTCCAATCCTTTCACTACTGTTGCACCATGCTTAAACGACAATCCAGCTAAACTCGTGAAGGCCGTTCTCAAGCTTTTACTTGTTCATTTATAAGCTAATTTCAATCTAACTATATTATGGACTGTGACCTCAGAACCTTTGGATGACAAGTGAACGACGGATTTCACATAAAATTAAGCCTACAGAGATGCAGAACTATACCTAATTGAGTGTCTTTACAAATCTTGCTATACGTAAATATTATTTCTTCAACCTAGAAATTAAAAAAAAAAAAAAAAATCACGATGATTGCGGCGGATTATTCCGTTGAGTGCGCTTCTTACCGAGCACTGGTGCAATGTGGGGCTTCTCCGCAGTGCGCCCGTGCCCGGTAACAAGCGCTCTACGGGGCTAACTTGCCGCGATCGACACTTCGAAAAATACCAATATCTCAGTTCATCTCGAAGCGAATTTCGAGTAGTGTATTATTCTAAACTACTATTCGAAATATCGACTATTCGCATAACCCAAGAAATAAGAACGAGCTTACTGGTGCCCGAAAACGGCTCGTCGTTCGGCCGTCCGTTGAGATAGAGTTGAGATCAAGTTTTGCTGGTCGCTCACTATTTACGTGCAGCACCATCACCTGAGTCAGTCGCTTTTGTAACACAATAGCTCCGAGGTAATTCTTGATGGGCCGGTGTCTGCTGAAACATCGTTCAGTCGATGCCGCTGGCGCTGTCATTATAAGTGCTGCAAGGCGCATCACCTCAGTGATCATCTTCTAGACCTCTTGGTCTTGTCTGCCCAGAGCACGGTACAACTCAGGTGCAGAGCCGATCTAACCGCTTGACAGCGAGTTAGCTATGTTGAGCTGAGTCGAAAGGCTTTCGATGAGAAAATCTCCTTTCTTTGCCTTGTCAAGTGTACTTCAAGGACCTCCGTCGCCCTTGGTGCTCCTCCCACAGAAATATTTGGCTTCTCCAGCAATGTTGCAAGGTCTCGGCATGGTCCAAATATTGTGATGGCGCAGTTGAGACCAGACTCAGTTTGGAACTTTTGCATTTTCTTCAAGAAACCGTGTATCACTGCCTTCCTATCATCTCGTGGATATGTCTTGTCATTCAAAATGTATTTCAGAGCTAGTTGTACCCTTTCGTAGGTCTTGATGAAGCGCGTCATCGCTTTTACTCGAAGAGTCCACCGAGGGGGGCAGAGGAGAAGAAGCTCGGATGCTTTTCACTGGCAATGACATGTTCTTCGCTCTCATGGCCAGGAGACAACACAACATTCTATAATGTTTTCGTTCGTTTCGCTGACTCTAAGATGATTCCTGAAACGCCCTTAACGATGGCAAGCGTGTCGCAAATCAGCTCGCAGCCTCGTCCAACCCCATGAAGAACAAGATCTAAGGCATGGTTGCTGCAGTGAACGTAAGGAACGTTTTGCTGCACTTCGGTCACTTTTTTTTTTTTTTTCTGTGCGCCGTTTGACCCTCCCGTCAGATTTGCAGCTCCATCAAAGCACTGCCCACGAAGGTTCTGAAAGTTTATACCCAACCGCATGATCATGTCTTTGATCACAGCAAAGAGGTGCGGCTGTGGTTTCACTCGGGTTGTACGAGCCAATAAAAATGTCATTTAGATACAAAGTATCTGGATCCACGCACCTGATGCACAGTGAGAACCGCTTAGGGGATGACACGTCCGTCGCGCCATTTATAATGATGCTGAAGAAGGTTGAATGCTTTACCTCCTGTAGGATGCCCCGCAGCAGCTTGTGAGACATGATTTCTATGACTTCGTTGAACGTCGCCGGTCAGCCACTCGTCTCGCTGCAGGTTTCAATCTTCAGACAAATGTCCGCGCAGGCCTGACCCGAGGGTACCAGGTATCTGTTGGAGCTGAAGACAACACAGAATGCCGTTCGCGCCTCATCTGCTTCTTCAGGATCTACTCATTCAGAAGCTTGATCACTGGTGCTTTCTGTTGTCTCTGCAGCAAGCTATCCACCGACCAACTGGTGCATTCACTTCTTTTTTTTTTTTTTTATGAGTTTTAAACTTTAACTGGCCTTCTAGTTTCTGAAGCCGGATGAAATGAAAGTTACCACGGCACCACGCACACTCTTTTTGCCTTTCAGAATGCACCATGCCACTCGTTGCTCAGTACACTAGCTGTCACTGTCACAGTTGTAGTGAGTCTAGCTGAACGTCTCGAACCATTGAGGCAAACAAGCTCTCCCTTAAGCTTCTTTTCTGAAACGGTTAGTCGCTGAATGGATGATGAAACTTTGTTACGATACTCGCAACAGAACCCATTCGAAATGATTGTGAGACTTGAGATTCCTCCACTTCTGTCGGCGATCCCGGCGAATGCGCAGTACTCGAGTCCTTGCCATCGACACTGCACTGATTGTGCACATAGCGCTGTTGTCGAAGAGTCCCCAGTGACTATATCGAAGACTCCCCAGTGTCAATATCTCTTAATTAATGCGACCTCTGACGGTCGCATTAAGTGCATAAAAGTACGTTACCCAATACTTTCGTGCTCCACGCGGCGAAGTTTAGACAACATGACATCGAATTCGTGCTGGGACCGAGCCCGGGCTTATTCTAAAAGGTGTCAGGCCGGGCTGCGCCGGGAAATGGAAATGTATCGGGCTCGTGCCGGTCCTGGGATCGGTTTCCAACAACTGGGCCTCGCTTCGGCGGGCAAATCATAATGACGCTGGTCCCGGGCCGGACCTGGGCTCAAAAAGAACCCGTGCGGTACTCTAAATCCTACTCCTCGCTAAACCCATGCAGGCCCTTACAGCCGCTAGAGGTGCGCGTTTCAACGAGCGCTCTCGCGGCTTTATTTTCACGCAGTACCGAGTGGCACTACTTTGTCAACGGGGCGATCGAAACCGAAACCAGGCCACTCCATCAACCAGGTCCCACAATGAAGCGCGCGCAGTTTTGCGTGCAGGAAATTTCGAATGTAGTTTAAACTCTGACCCCATTGAACCCTGACGCAGCATTTGTGTACAACCGTGCGCCGCGGTGTCCTCCTTAGGGTGGCGCCGAAAATTCAGAATTACGACCCGACCTTCTTATCTAGTAGCTGATGTCATAGTTCGACGTCTGCTTAGGGTGTTTGCAACTCCAGAGAGCCTAGATTCAAGAGAGGGTCCATATCAAGCCGTAGGGTGCGTTTGCAATTGAATGGCGGACGTTTCCTGCGGAGATTGGTCGCAAGTGCGCATGCGCTGCGTTGTTGGGTGACGAGGAGGAAAGCAGGCGGAAAGGCGGAGGCGTTTGCAGACGATAAACGCTTTCGGCACCTCGTCGCAGCTCGCATTGCAAACGCGGCCCATAAACCACGTGACCTCGATTGAACAGTTTGACACTCTCTGTAATACAGGCTCTCTACGCAACTCTAGGGATGCGACGCCACCCAGCGGAAAAGATCTGAATGAAAGAAGCGCGGAGCCAACGCCTATGCATGTACGTGTGCTAGCGTGTGCAGCGAAAACTGGCGCGGCCTGGCGTCCGAGATGGGACACGGAAGACAGGGGATGAAATGGACGCCGTTGGTGTTGCGAATACACTCCTACTATGGGGCCCTTGTGCGCCACCGCCAACGAAGCAAGGCTGATATTGCGTCCACCCACGCGCTCTCGCTCGCTATGCCAACAATGCGGGGGATCGGTCAAACGGAGCGCGTGGTTGCTCAACTTCCTCTGCGGATTCCCGAGGTCTCTACAGTGCACCTCTACGATGACTACAGGCGGGTCGGGAAGGTCACGTCGTGCGACGCACAATGCCATGTTTACGGATCACCGGATGCAGCTAGTCATTTTATAAATACACTCACGACTACAGCTCTTTCAAAGGAAAGTGTGTTATCGTAAAAACACCCGTCCTACGCACTAAAAAAAAAAAAGTTTTGTTAGTTTTTTTGCAGAGCACGTGGCGGGCGTGCAGCTAATGATGAGCCCCAACAATCGGTTTGATTTTAGAATGCCATCTTGGACAAGTGAAACTGTCCTGATTAGAGAGTTTCAGTAGATTGTTCCGATGACGGAGTATCGAGTATCGTTATCGTAGTCATCGGTACGATCTACTAAAAGTCTGTTGTCTTTGTGCAGATTGTGCTTTTGATCCAGGCCGTCTTTTGGATCTCTACATTCCCTTGGTGGGCTTCGTAGAAAGACGCCCAATGTGTCATGTGCGGGAACAGCAGATACGCGGGTATTTCTGAAGTCTGCCTCTATCCGTGCAATTTTATTTTTTATTTTTTTTTCACTGTGTTTTTTTTTTTTTACTTTATAGTGGTGTTTTTGCGGTGTACATCGAATTTTATATTAATGTCGTCTTTATTTGACATTTTTATGAGCGATGGGGATCAGATTTGCTTTGGCGAAACACCAGTGATGATTAAAGCAAAAAAGATAAAAGAACTAAGAGTTCAGACTTAGCATAGGGAATGACGGAAAAATGGGGTACATCCGCTTGGGTGTCAGTACACTCTTAACAAAATCGCATCTTTAAGTAGGGGCCGAAAATGAAAGTATTTTTTTTTATCTAATATTAATAATATATCCAACTGAAGGTACTGGAACAATGCCCCTTTATAAAATTGTACGGCTTAAACCGAACGTGTGGCTTTAGGATACTCTCCAAAGCACACCAGTATCACGTCAGAAATGTTACAACCTGTGGAGCGCTCTACCAACAACCAGTTGGTAGAGCGCTCTAGCAACAACCAGTTGGTAGAGCGCTCCTCCTGTAATGGAGAGGTCCCGGGTTCGATACCCGGACCAGGCGGATTTTTTCGGTCGCGCACCAGTCGCCTAACTGTGTTTGGAGATTTGTGTTTGTCCTTTGTCCCTCTTGTTCTCGTTCTCCAGGGATTATTTTTGTCATTCTTGTCCAGCTCGCTTGCACCTTTGCATTTAATTGCAGTAAATCATAAAGGGTAATTGAGCGCGGGGTTTTTGAAACGTGGGGCTAAGACGCGGGGCTTTTGCGACGGGGATTTTGCACGCGGAGCAATCGTGCTACACCTGTAATAAGAATTAGGTCTTTTTTTTTTCTTTTTTTTTTTTTCCTAATTTGGACTAGAAACTTTTTTTTTTTTTTTCAGAAAGCCCTCCTCTGCGATTTCTCGAATGCTTTTAAACTGGAAATAGTCCATTGTAAATAAAATATATACAAATATATTTTATTGGCTTCTTGGTTCAATAATGCGTTTTTTTTTTTTTTCTTAATTCATTTAATTTAACTCAGTTTCATTCATTTTCGGCTGGAAAGACAGGAGACAGGGATGGGCAGTATTTCAAATACAAGTATTTAAAATACGTATTTTTAATACTTTGTGTATTTTGCATGTGTATTTAATTACGAATTGGGTAATGTATTTGAGGTGTGTATTTAAATACTAAAACGTGGGTATTTCAAATACAATCGTAATTAAATACAATTTTGTGGGCGAAAATACATTCCTCAAATTTATTGTCACTGTCCAGAGCAGGAAGAAAACTACGTTCTGTACCAAATGCAGTGTCTCTCAATCAAGCACAAGCATTTAGTGACTTCTGTTTAGTTCATCTTGTGATCGACGTTCACAGGCAGACTGGCTAAATAAGTGCCTGTGACAACTTGTGATGCTTTCCAGCCTGATTTCCATCCATATTTTTGCCTGGAACATTCTAAATGCGCGGGTCGTCCAGATTTTCGTAACTGGCGTGAGTTGCAACAATAAAAAAAAATTATCTAGCTAGTGCTGCGCGTCTTGGTCGTCTCGGTTCTTTGCTGGTCTATACCAAAATGTAATCAACAAAAAAAGCTGCTTGAAGCTCTGTACTTTTTACACCTATTACGTCCAAGCTGATTACATTTTTTTGTTGTTATATTCCTATTACGTTACTAGGGCCTCGCACACTAACTCCTGAGTGTGCGATGCAAAATTAAAATGAGATACCCAGAAACCCGTCGCAGGTGCCCTGAAGTCGCTGACACAAATTTTGAGGAATGTATTTGGAAAAGTATGTGGAGGAGACCAAATACATTTGGTTGTATTTATATCTTGTACTTAAATGCTTTTTTTTTGGAAATGTATTTAGATTTGTAATTAAAGCCATTTTTGACGAAGTATTTTGTATTTGTATTTCGATACATATTTGCATGTATTTTGCCCATCCCTGCAGAGAGAGTACAGCAGAGGTGCCGAAGGCCCATACCCAGTTGCAAACACACACACACACACACACACACACACACACACACACACACACACACACACACACACACACACACACACACACACACACACACACACACACACACACACACACACACACACACACACACACACACACACACACACACAAACAAACAAACAAAAAATATATATATATCACTATTTTTTTTTTCACATTGTATATTAATAAATGACTATCTCTGGAAGCTCCGCGAAGAATTTGCCATGATTAGGAGTTTTACTGGGGCATGTTTTTTTGGAATTCTTCTCACCCGGATGGAAATTGGGGCTACGAGCAGGGACCCCGACCGTCGTCGCACGACGTCGAGGTCAGCGTGTCGCGTATTCAATGGGAGAACGCGCGGTGCGTAGAATGTACGGCCCAAGATCTCGGGCTACGATCTGGGCGCGCGCTGCTCGTGCGGTTCGTGCCGTAAGCGGTGGCCTTGTCCCCGTCTGTCTATCGCCGTGTATACGGACGTTTTAGTTCTATCCGATGGGGCCGGCTGACATCCGATCGAACCTTGGTAACAACGCCTATAGGAGGTATTCACTGGACGCCATATTTGAGGGCGCTGTTCAGAGCGCATGCTCATAAAGAGCTCACATTAATAGCCTGCTAAGACCGGCAACCTTGATGGTACTAAATGCACGCTCCAAAAGGACTGCGGAAGCTCGCCGTCAGCACGCGCTCAGGAGCAGCGCACACGGATATGGCCGCCAGTGAATAGTCCCTATAGGGTTTATGCACTGGACGCCATATTTGAGGGCGCTGTTTAGAGCGCATGCTCGGTACAAGCTCGCATTAATAGGCTACTAAGACCGGCCAGTTGGAGGGTGTGGAGTGCACGTTGCAAAAGAGCCGCGGAGGCCCGCCACCAGCACGTGCTCAGCAGTTGCGCTCATAGTTATGGCCGCCAGTGAATACTCCCTGTAGTGCTACCTTTTCTACGTCAGGTACGGGCGGCCATGGCGTGTGGCACACATCAAAAAGGAGTGCCGCGTCACCGTTCGACTTAGACTCGTGTTCAATTGCTGGGGATACGAGCTCCGGCCGAACGCGCAACACAACACTCGTGTTCCGCAGTAGGTGTTCCGCAGTAGCCTCCGCGGTAGGTGACGAAACCAACGCGCCCGTTTACAAGCGAGCCAGCTTTTGCCCAGTGAGCGAAGCATCTGCGTAGTGAAGCATCTGCGCATGTGTTGGGCCGACAACAGCGCCACCCCAGCGGCCTGTCGTCTGCGGTGGTGACTGGTTCTACGACGTTCTTGTCGCGTAATGCCGCACCCTCGTTGGCTGTCGATATATAATGATATGCTCTCTACTCGACCCTGCGTTTTTTTTTTTTTTTTTTTTAAGCTGTTAGTGACGGGTTGTTGATTGAAGAAGGGGAAACGTGTGGCGATGACAGTATATAATTCGTAGAAACACGGGCGAGCCTTCCGGTAAATATGGCGCGTTTCATTCACGACTCGCGATTGGTCAAGACGCTTTTTTTCAGACTTCTTTATTTACATCCCAGGCAATCGTGTCCTGCATTTATTTGCACTATGTGCTCTGTTACACGAGGGTGCGTGCTTGTCGCGATATAAAGGCTATTTTTAAACACCCTCTTTCAATGGCGAGGTGAAAGCGTGTACGTTTCGACCTCGAAGTGGAGCCTGCAAATGAGTCACTGAGAACCCGTGTTCCAAAGTTTACTAGATCTCACTATATATGGTAAAATTTCTGCACCTTAGCGTTCGCAAACCTACCCGCGTCCAGCGTTGTCGTGTCTGTCTTGTCACGTGGCACGATCCGCCGGAGTAACTCGGGTCCATTCGTGAGTAAGATCTGGAACACTGCCCGAGTGACACTGAACGTAACGTGAGTAAGGAGAAATTTGTGGGTGAAAACGTGATTTCCGGTCTCGTCATTAGGCGTGTATCGTAGCGGTTGGTTATCCGAGAACTCTACGGGGAAGTGGACGTCCGTCAAAGAGGGCGCTCGGATTCAAGCGTCCGACATGCGAAACTATCCAGTGCTTGTTGCCGTCTGCTTAAAAATCTTATGCTGCAGTCTCCCTGCTTCTACATCGTACAAACGACAGCGTGGTCGCTGCAGGCATGACGACAGGATCGTCGGCGGACACGCATCAAGCGTGTTCGAAGCATGTTTGCTTCATGTACACACTTATGCTTCAAACATGTCTGCAGACAGTTTTGTAGGACCAATGTTACTAGACTTTCATACAAGTAAGTAACACACCTCAGACAGTTTCTACAGACAGCGTCTTTTGTAGGATGCATTAGCAGTGTCGCGTTTTGGGCCAAGTATGCAAAGCGCAAACTCGTCTGCATTTTTTTTTTTTTTTTTCAGGTGGCTTGCTTTGAGGTTTACCCACTGTTCTACAATCAAAGCGAATCAGAACTCGGCGTCGTTCTGACGTCATTGTAACCCCTGTGTAAGAAGCAGACGACTTGCTCTCCGCGTACGAAACTGCCGGTTCAGACTGAAAGCGCGCGTAGTTGGAAAACGTGAATTCTATTCGAAACGTACTTCGAGGAGGAGAATGTTGCAATCGAGCTACGCGTGCGGAGCAAAGTAGCGGTGCTGTCGTCGATTCGTATGTAGGGTCATGTTAGATCATTGTTGTGACAGATCGTTTTCGAACGTATAAAGCGTTTGTAAAGCGGTTCTGAAAACGTGGCTTTGCGCAATCATTACGCAGCCCACACAATTGAACGTTTTAGACGAGCAAGGCGTTCGCAATGAGCTTGCAAACAAAAAGCCGTTGTACCATCTTTTTTTTTTTTATCTCTGTGTATTTTTTCGTTTGATATATAACTCATTGATTCATGTTAATATATTTTTTTTTTACCTCTTCTGCCCGTTAAGCTGACGAATACCGTATATGGGGCAGCAGCCCTGTCAAGCTGCATTAGTGATGCCTTTCCCCCTGTCCCATTTGCCCCCATTTCGTGCCCCCATTTCGTGAAGATAAAATATAATATGAATTGAAATTACAAGGCACATGTTCGTAAAACGAGCGTAGAAAAAAACTGAATAAACAGTGGTAAAACTTGTGCGCCGTCCTGCGCTCTTTTCCGAGATGTTGTGGAGCGGACGACTGTTTGCAAGCAGATCTGGAAGCTGGCGTCGCTGTCGTTTTGTACGTAACCTAGCATCCGTATTAAGAGCCCCGGCGATCAATTACTCCAGTTCGCCGTGCGTCCTCAGAAGCCACAGCTTCGCTGCATGTTTGTAAACAGAGTACCGGACGTTTCTGCCGGGCTGAACTCAAAGAAACTATGAAGCTGCGCATTTGAATACTCGGCGAGAAGTCAGGGTTCTGACTCGTGCACGCCTCGCACTTATAAAAAGCTTCGCTATTCGAGTGTTGACGGTTGCCCATGAAGTCACCTCACCGCCCTTCTTTCTGATTAGCGAGGCAAACAGTCCGCTCTTCCGACAAGGCTTGAAACTAGTGTGTCCGAGGTGGAATGGTTAGCCGTTGGCAACAAGCGTGTTAGCGTTTTTCGCATGCCCTTCCCCAACATTGTATTTTTGTTGGACAGTAAAGGATATAATATACTATTATAGTATTCCGAATCGATCACGTGATCGCCGCACTAACGTACCCTCCTGCTTTTTTTTTTTTTTTTTTTTTTTTGCCCGCCGCTTGACCAAATACTTTGCATTTGGCTCGACGCTGCTGTATTTCCTTTTCTGTCTCTCTAACTCGCTTTCCCTGGCGCGTCGGCCCGTTCGGCCTCTCGTCGAAGCATCCTTTCCCATAGGAAGTGCATCTATCTGCTACCCGATTAGGAAGCGGTGATTGCTTCAAATCGACCCCCCCCCCCCCCCCCCTCCCTCCCCCCGGCTCAAAAAAAGAACTCGAAAGATAGCAACGAGACATCTTTGTATGTGTATGTAGTGCGTACATCGTTGGAGAACTCTGTGCTGATAATTTTGAAAGGTACAAGAACCGGTTTGTCGACTGTCGCGGAAGGCGATTTGGAATGAAGTACGATTCGCTGTGGTTTTTTGCGCTAAGCGCTTGCTACAGCGCATTTAAAATGTTTCGCCCGTAAATGGGCTTCCTTTCATTCTTTCTCTCTCTTTCTCTGATTACACTCCAATTAGACCGGTTGTCACACGCTTGTGGCTTTTCACTGATCGTTATCGCGATTCACGCCTTTATGGGGAGAACAGAAACGGACGGACAGACATGCCTTTTAATTAAAGACTTGAGCGTGTTGGTGATCTACATTGACTTAAAGTCAATGTAGACATGCCTTCCATCGCTATTATACATTATCTTTGCTCGGGCGTTTGCACGGGCGAATCTGTGTAGAACCGACAACTGTGTACTCATAGTCTCATAGTCTGCATAGTGTAAGTTATTAGCACGCAGAGTTCTATACTCCCGCTTAATCTTGGAACTATCCTATCGCGATCGTTTCAACCTGTTTTTTTTTTAATTTATGGGCATTATAGGAAGAGGCGGTGGTGTATATAATCGAAACCAATTCACACAAACACACACAAAGAAATAAGGTAGACTTCAAGCATGAAATTGAACATGTTCTGGGAACAATAAAACAAAAGTACTGTTTTACAATGCCTAAAACAAAAGAAAAAAAAAGCGACACATTCAATATTGTTATTCAACAAGATGCAACCACTCTTCTGTAATTGTAAAGAAAAACAAGGAGCTAAATCATGACATGCAATTCAGGTAAGTAGTTCCATTGATGAGTAATAAGGCGGCAAAATGAGTACTGTTATTTTTCGCGGTCTCAATATTTCGCGTTTTAGGTCAAGGCTGAAGTTTTGGAATATTTCGCGGGTTCTAATTTTCGCGGCGCGGTGGGATCTCAATATGGATTCCAATGTGTTTACATTTTACCGGAATTGTTCGCGGGACCTATTTTTCGCGAATTGTAGACGATTCGTGAAATTCGCGAAAATTAGGTCCCCGCGAAAATGAAGTCGTTTACAGTATTTGAAAATGTTGATCCTGCAAAAATATTCTTAAACATCTTTCTTTTTTTTTATTTTTTATTTGAGATGAGGAGACAGAGGGAACCTTTCACTGTGCCCGTTTTGTTATTGTAAATATAATGAAAGAGCTTCAGTGGCAAACTGAACCCACGGCATTTCAGAGATTTCCGTTGAAGTGACACGAACTTATGGAAAAATCGCAATTGCCAGTGACAAACATCGCTGCCTTGTTTTAAACTGTTTTTTTTTTTTTCTGCCGAAAGAAAACAAATTTTCGTAACACTTACGCGACTTATTGGCTGGAGTTCGCATCGTATAAGTCGTGCATCCTTTCTTTGTTCACTCAAAATTCAATACGAGGGGGGACTTCAATAACTTTTGCCTCCTAGGCGGCAACGTTCTTATTCAGTGATGGAATTGAAAGAGATCTTACATTGAAATGAATGTTTGGCATCTCTTTTTTCCGAGGAATACATAACTTTTCAATATAGTCCCCACCGGCGGCGATGCACTTCCGCTACCGGTGCGCTACTCTCAAACAAAAATAAAGAATATATTCTCGAAATCGTAGAGGCGCACAATGCCGGTAAGGTTGCTGTATTTTATTTAAATGAGCTACACATTTCACACGATTGCCGCTCAAATAGAGGGCATACAACCAAAATATTTTATTTGTTGATAGTTCTTTTTTTTTTCTCAGAGTCGACTACCATAACCATATAAAAAAAAAATAAAAAATAACAATTTACAAAAATGGGTTTTTTGAGAAAATCGATTTTGAACTTTCAACATTTGTTATTTCTCACAAAGTTCACATGAAGGTGGCAAAACGTCTAGTCAACAGGTCATAATTGTATTATTATATCTACAATGGGCTTGCTTTGGGCTTTTAATAGAGCTAAAGAAAGAAAAAAAGTTGATCAAAAATCGACCTGGACGACGAGTTTAACATTTTCTTAAAAAAAAAAAATCAAAATTCCTAAAAATATTTGATTACATCAATGTATCTTTATAGTACCTATTAAATGAGGGGAAAAGTTAAGATGATGGAGGAAAAGCAGTAACGGTAGCAGGGGGTGTCTAGCGGGTGACCTGCGACCAAAAATACTAGTTTCTGCCACTGCGGCTTCTACGCTTCGTCACTTCAGAACAAAAAATCTGGGGAACATGCAATTTGCGCCCTGCTTCATTTGAGAAGTGCCCCCAAAGCATATATATATATATATTTTTTTTTGTCAAAATTAGAAATTTGATTATTTTAGCCTGCCCGATTTCAGATGAAACCACCCAGCTGTTGTCCAAGATAATGGAACATCTGAAAGGTATACGGTTTGCATCCAACGACGAAGATACCGATGCAGTGCTCCGCTCAGTTCCGGAAGTTTCGGGATAATGAGTAATTTCGCAATAAAAAGCACTAATAAAAAGCTTACGTCATTTGCTTCGCGAAAAAAGAAAAAGGTGGGATATATATTGTGAAATCTTACTTTAAACATGAGCAGAAATCGAAATTGAAACTCCGGCTCCATCTGGCAACATTAGACTCCGGTCGCCAAAAACATGGCTACCACGTGGTACGAGATGTTTCGTGATCCACTGTACGCAACGACGGGCGGGATTGGGGCGGGCCGGCGAGCCACCGTTGGGGTGGGCGTGTACCAGGCGGAAGGGTCGTCTGCACCGCACCCTTTACCATGTTTTGGTGTCTACGACATTCGGCGACGTCTTCACGATTGCGGCATTAGTCTGCGCACGTAGTTTGAAGGAAAGGGACAAGAATCACAAACGGTGAGACGACGACGGTGGTTGTGACGTGGGAGATGACGGTAATGGCGGGACGGCAGGACGGCTCTCAAGAAGCGCTCTGCGCAGGCACGTTACGCAAATCATGTGGACACCGCTGCGTAAAAGTAAAAACAAACAAAAAGGAGCCGTGATGACGGCGCTTAGCTCAATGTTGGCTACGCCCACACCGTAGCCTTGACTGCGCTGTTGGTTGCGCCCCCGCCTTAATTCGCCCGCTAGAGTAAGCCGATTTCGGCAACTTGGCGCGTTGCGAAGCTTGCCGGGCCGTTTAGGCAACATTTAGACAGAACTAGGTCGTGATATTTGACATGTGGTCTTCATATGTAGTCGGTGACAGGTCAAGAACGAAGTGGGAGCCTCTCCCACCTCTTTCCACTTTTAGCAGAGCGAACGCTGGAGCCCTCCAGCGCTCGAAAAAAGGAAAGAGGTGGGAGGAGCTTCCACTTACTTCTTCACCTGTCCTGTTTTGTTTTTTTCCAGAAACCAAAAAACGGAGCTGCTTTTTAACAGCCGCCTTTAGTAATCTACGACGGCATGGGGAAAGTAGTGCGCCGGTAGCGGAGGTGCGTCGCCCTCGGTGGGGTCTATATTGAAAAATCATGTTCTCCCGGGAAAGAGGAGATTCCAAACTTTCAGTCGAATGTAACATCTTGTAATTCCATTACTGAATAAAAAATTTACAGCCGAGGAGAGGCAAAACTTATTGCTAACCCATCGTATTATTCGGTTCGTGCGTCCTGCTGTTGTATACACTAAACCTCCGAAATTTCCACGGAGAAACCCAATTGAGTTGCAGGGTTGGGTAGTCAGGACTAGCCTTTCGGGATTTAGACAGTGTCCCACAATTGCTTAAGAAAAAATACCAAACCAAGGTTTGTTCAGTGTCGCGTGTCGCTTATATTGTCCTTGCGTCCGCCGCACCCGAGAGCACTAATGATGATCGCCCGCCGCGGGTTTCAAGAATACCTGGTGCCACTTACCCGCCAGACAATGAAATTACTTCTATTTTCCTCTCGATTTCTTTTTGCTCCTTCTTTTCTTTAGACGGGGAGAAAATGGCTCTGACTCACTGCGCAATCGTTTCCCTATAATCTGCCTTACCCTTCGGAACTTATAACAGCTAGCTGTTGTTTCGCACTGGGGTATACACTTTCGCCAGAAGTGTGCAACTTAATTATCTGAACAATGTAGAAGGAGAGCACTTTGGTCGCAATGAGACGTTACTGAAAGAATAAGCATGTGTCGTTTCGTCCGTCCTTGTTTATACTTTCAGTGAGTCTCAAAAGGCTGCAGCAACAAAATATTTTTATCGCGTGTTTTTTTTTTTGTTTTTTTTTTCCTTTTAAGTTGGACGTTTTGTCGTGTGTTCATTTCTACCGCTAAAATTTACGAAATCCCCCAGAAATCTGGTAAATCTGTTCATTGTCCCTATCCCTAATCTGCAGTGACGGCGGTGGTTAGGGTTGTCTCACTTGTAGGAGATTCCGCTAATTTCGGTCCAATCCGCACTACCACCACCATCAGCCTAGTCTGGCAACACTGATACCGAAAAAAATGCACGCTTCGAAGTGTGTATGAAGCAGACACGTGCACTCTCGTGGCTTTCAATCTGGTCCAAGCCAAAGGTACCCGTAAACCGAACCGTGGTTCTTCTCTAAGCCAGAGCAGGCGTGAGGTTCAATGCTACGCATGAATGTGTCGCACATAGCAGGCGTGTTCGAAGTGTGAGACTCGCTCTTGAAGCTTTTTCTGGTTTCGCTTGCACACGCTCAGTATGGCGGACAAGTGTCATGTCAAGGTACCATTAACTGTTTTTAAGATCATCGATGGGCAGGCTTGCCTGAAGTATTGCATTCTCGAACGTCATGCCTTGTGGACGTCGTTGCTGCACAGCGCTGCAGACACCTCTCCATCGACTGTGCGCGCGCAGTTGACGACGTGTCGTCGATCCAAATCGCAAAGAACGTTCCGCTGAAACGTTTTCGTGGAAAATCGCCACCTATCCCGACTGTTTTACGAAAATACACAATTTGTCAATCTTGGTAAACATCGGGAAGCGAAGATCTTCGACAATTTTTTGTTGACTTTGCCACTACCGCAGGTGGTTCCAGTAAGTTCGTTGACATATATAGGTATTCATATTATTAGTTTAATCGTTAGCTGGCGAGAGTCTCTCCTTTTCCTGCGGCTTGTCAGCGGGAAACACATGTTGTTGGTGCAGCGGGTGTTCGCCCTGTAAACATCCAGCGTGCGTCGCCGTTAGGGACAGGTGTTTGCAACAGCGCCCGCGGCGTGCGCGGAAGGGTACCAGTGGTACCATAGATATGTAGTGATGTCTCGTTAATACAGATCCCGTTAATATGGACAGCCTGCTATAGAGGCACTATGTTTGGAGACGGATCAATAGATGCATTTTTGTTTCATTATTACGCGCGACTCACATTATGGACAATCTTCCGGGGGGAGGGGGAGGGGGGAGCATGGTGGTGTTCATATTAATCAGACGTGAGTTCGGTCGCAGAGTCTGTTCACGTGATCACGTGAACATACTCTGCGACCGGTGATTGGTTCAGCGTCGACTCGGGCGTCCGTGCCCAGGTGTCAGGCAATGAAACAGCATGTCCTGTTGTAACTTGGATCATGATACTATGTTCGTCATTTTATAGAACCTCAACGAAGTAGTAAACTGGGCCAGTTGGTAATAATTAACCATGGTTGACTAAAAACACCCTTAAAAAAATGTGGACGAAGGAAGGAACAAACACGACAGTACGGAGCTGAACTCGCAACTGTATTTATTACTTTAAACGAAAAAAGAAGAAAATATATGTATAAAGTAGTAAAGTAGTAAAATATATAAAGTGGTAAATTTTCTTTTTCCTCTGTTTTCGTTTCAAGTACTAAATTTAGTTGCGAGTTGAGCGCCGACCTGTCGTGCTTGTGCCATCCTTCGTCCCCGTTTTTTGAAGCATATTTTTATTAACCACGTTTAATTATAGAACTTCCTTCGTCAATGAAAACTAATATTAACCTAACACCGTCTCGCATACGACAACAACTGTTTCATATATATATATATATATAACGTCATTAGGAGTGACAAATAATGGTCCTTCTAGCTTCTGCATTTGAGAAAATTCCGTCGGAGTTTCGGTGGTTGCCTACGTCCGGCGGTAAATCTGGAGGAAAAGAATGTAATCGTTCTTATCATCGTTTTGTTTGCTTTTGACGTTGCCATCTTTTTTTTTCCTTTTTCTTGGTTACGAAGTGACTCACGACGAGTGAAGGTTTATGCTACATTTAGAGCCACTGCTCTCTTAATGGATACCGGTCGGTTCCCCCCCCCCCCCCCTTTTTTTTTTCTTCTTTTTCTTCTAAGAATTCTCCGTTCTAGCGTGCAACGTCCATAGCGTGAGTGGAACGTCGCCATCAACGGGTAATTGGACTTAATAAACTCTCGCAAGAAAATAAATAGTAATAATAAAAGTTACAGGAACATAACCGGTGAGCGACTCGTTGCTGTCACGATATGCGGCTAATTTTCGAGAAGGACCTACGGGTTTGTCATTCGGCGAAATACTCGCCGCCATGCCGTTTCTCCTTACGATGGATCGCAGCGAGTGCTATACGAGTCATCCGAGCCAATTCCAGCGCAGCGAACGTATGTCACTGTGTCTCCTCCGGGGGGTCACGTGACACTCAGGCGGCATTGGATTGGTTCCGACGACACCTATAGTTTCCGCTGCGGTCCGCCGTAGTTGGTTAAACTGATAAGAGAGAAAAAAAAGTTGAATAAATATCGCGAGACAATATGATCCCTTTGTGGCTACATAGAGAATAACTATGGGACGTTGATTACGCACTCGGGTGGCTCGTAAACAATGGCGACGGGTCGCGTTTCCTTCCCAACTTTGCCGGTATGCAATCACCATTATTCCAAAGATTGACTGGTATTCCGGACTTGTTATCCATGTTGCAGACTTTTTTGTTTTGTTTTAGCTTGCGTTTGTTTTTGTGGTTTCGTTACAATGCCGAATTGTATCTGCAGTGGGTGCAGAAAGGCAGCAAGAATGTATTATACACTTGTTAGAAAAATGTTAGTTTCAAACCAGAACTTCTCTTTTTTTCTTTTTGACGTGAACGGCGGCAATTAGTATGATTGATGCGGTATTTACATGGGGGAGAAATCTGCGGTGGAATGTGCGTGACATCGACGGCGGGCACAATTTCGCTCCTCAGCTGAGGGTTGTGCTGACTCCTTAGCATACCACAGTGTAACCGAGGATGAGGTGATGTGCTCGATACGGAAGCTCAAATCAAAACTTACAACTGGCTGTGATGGCATTCCTAATTTTTTTATCAAAGGATGTGCTGAAATATTTATACCTATCCTAACACATATATTTAGTCTGTCCTTACAGTATGGGGTTTATCCTTCTCGGTGGAAAGTTTCAGTCGTAATACCAGTCTCCAAGTCAGGAAATCCTTGTGATGTCAATAATTTCCGCCCTGTGTCTCTTCTTTCTGGCTTCTCAAAGGTTTTTGAGATGGTGGTGTATGAACGCTTGTACTCATATTTTAAACGAAAAATTTCACCTTTGCAACACGGATTCCTCAGGGGCAGATCAGTGGAGACGAACTTAGCTACTTTCCTCGGTCATAGTGGTCCTGCAGCATGCAACCGTGGTCAGGTGGACACAGTCTACTTTGACATGACCAAGGCCTTTGATAAGGTTGACCACCTGATACTTTTGTTGAAATTAAAAGAATAAGGACTATGCACTTTGTATTGTGCATGGTTTGAAAGTTACCTTTCAAATCGCCAAAATTGTGTTAGATTTTTAAATTGTGTGTCGGAGACATTTGCATCTTTATATGGCGTACCCCAAGGTTCTAACCTTGGACCACTCCTGTTTTTGATATTTGTTAACGATCTACCATATTCCGTCAGAAACTCGAAAGTGATAATGTTCGCCGATGACTTTAAGCTTTTTCGTGTTGTTGACAATGTAAATGACTGTATTCAGATACAAAATGACATCCGCTCCGTTGAACATTGGTGCTTAAAAAATAGGCTTTAACTGAATCCAAAAAAGACTGTAGTAATGTTCCTTACCAGGAAGAAGGGGAGCATAGTCTTCGACTGCACTATATTTGAAGAACAAGTGCTGCGGGATGTCTATGTACGGTGTCTTGGTGTCTTTGTGGACTCGAGATTGAATTTTCGCCTCCACGTCTCTCGCGTTGTTGGTCAAGGGCTTCGCCAACTGAGTGTAATTTCGCGGCTGACAAAAAAATTTCGTCGCTCTGAGTGTCTTTTATGTCTGTATTGTGCATTGGTTAGATCACGCCTCGAGTTCGCGTCTGGGGTTTGGAACTCTGTAACGATGTTACATAGTAATCTTATTGAAAACGTTCAGCGTAAGTTTATAAGAATTTTATACGGCCGCTATATCGGCCGCCGCCGTTTCTACAATTACCATTGCCTGCTCACTGACCTCGGTCTAGTGCCTCTGCACGATAAACGAATTGCAAGAGACATGCATTTCCTGCGTCAAATTGTGCATGGTCCTCTTGATTGTGCCCAGCTGCTGATGTCGCTGAGGTTCCGGGTACCGTTATGGAGGACATCAAAATGCAGAGACACGTTTTATCCTGATGTGCGGGCCACTTGCCCAATGACACGTCTGCAACAGACTCACGATGCCTTTTTTGGTGAAACAGACATTTTCGCCGGATTGTGTTTTTATCTCATACTTTTATGTATCTGTGTACAGGACAGTGCACTGCTGCTCAGGCCACTTGGCTGTTTGCAGGCACGCAAATAAACCCTATCTACCATCTATATCTAGCTTCGTCGTCCTCTCTCACGAGGAGCCCAAGGAAGGGATGTTAGCGTTTGATGCGCAATTTAGCGACTTCCACTCTTGACACCACCGCAGACGAATTTAGCGAGCTCTTTATTTGACAGCAAATAGTTTAGCGACAAAGTATTACTGAAAACCAACTGATCCACTGCCAAACCAGGGTTGTTTGTGCCGCCCGAGTATCATGTCCACCCCCCGCCGCGTAGGACGCCGTAGCGCCGCATCGCAAAAAGCCTGAATGTTTTCGGTCGCGTGATGCGAGCCGGCGGCGAGAAATCCCCGTGATTTCAATTCCCGGTGTGAATACCGCTCGAAAGGGATAGTAGGTGAACATTCCATGATCGCTTCTCGCAAACATGACGAACACAACTCGTTGGCGATCTGACACCCGGTGCCCTTAGCTCTCGTTGACAAATACGTACGTTTTGTGGACGTTTGGCAGAACGAGTGCTTCGTGAAAGGGTTTTTGTAGCTCAAGTTGTATTGTGCAATGTCCGCGAAAACATTCTGTTCTTCGTTTTTTTTCTGCGGAGCTCGTTTTTAAACTGTGCTGAAGCGATACCGCTTCCATGCAAGCGATCGTTTTAAGTTTAATTGGACACGTGGGTACAGAATTGTCGGCAGACGCATCTAAAGCTCGTTCGAAGCACACTTGTTTCATGTATAACATGTCTGCAGGCAGTTTTTGCATGACAAATGTGTCCGTCGTATACAGGCAAGAAACAGACATGTGCGGACCGTCTTCGGTATTGAGCAGTTTGACCGCGCGACTCGTGTTGACGTAAAAAAAAAAAAAATTCCTTTGTGCCGCCTTTATGCTTATTAGCAGAACAAAGCACTAGATTTACGCAGACCACGTTGCAGCTCGAGTGAGGCGAGAGCATATTTGTTTTAATAGACCCCTTTCGAAAGTCACGTGCCGATTGAAAACCATTCGGATCCACTGCACAACGGAACAACCGACACCACGGAACATGCAAGTCGCGCGAGGGGGTATGCGGTGTGCAAGTCGTCTGCTTCTTGCGCGGGGGTTATGGTGACGTCAGAAAGACGCTGAGCTCTGATTGGCTCTGATTGGAACTAGGGATAGTGGGTAGACCTCAAGGCAGCTTGCTTCGAGGTCTACCCACTATCGTTCCTTCAGAGCCAATCAGAGCTCTGTGTCTTTCTGACGTCACCATAACCCCTGCGCAAGAAGCAGACGACTTGCACTCCGCATATCCTCGACTTCTGCTCCCGATGCACGCGATGGCTTGTGAGCCGGGACACACCCAAGAAGCTCCCGCTTGTCTCAGCCATTGGGATTCCGCAGCTTCCAAAAGAGGGCACACCGAAAGGCGTCTATTGTAAAAATAATTTTATTCTTACAAGAAAGTGTTTGCGGCCATTGAATTCCGCGTAGCTTAATTGCTTAACTGACGTCCTCTCGCGTTCGATTTGTGTGCGTTTGTGAGCGTATAGACTCAACCGTACCTAACTTGAACATATGTTAAACCCGCTTTTAGCATAGGTCTGTAATAAAGTAGAAAGTTGGGCTAGTTGATTTTGGTTATACATAATGACAAATACGCAGCGCAAAAGGACAAAAAGGGAAGAGACACACCGGATAAAAAAGAAAGAGACACACCGGATACCCGGTGTGTCTCTTCCCTTTTTGTCCTTTTGCGCTGTGTATTTGTCACTATGTATCAGCATAGTTCGTTCATTCTCTCTATATTCGGACATGTTTCCGCGCTAATATCGGGTTATTTGTCTCTTTTTTTTTTTTCTTTTTTGTGCGTGTTTTATTATAGTCCCTGAGAGCTTCGAAGCACCGCGTCTGGCTTCTTATGTTCATGCGTTTTTTTGGGGGATTTGTTGTTTGACATTTGTATCGGCTGAAACAGCAGCCTCATTGTCTACGGAGCGTTACTAAAATATTCGGAAATCGTTCATTTTGTGTACATGTTAGTCTTAATCAAACCTAACTAGAGCCAAGCGTAAGCCTACACATAGCAATCTGATTGGGCAGGTTGTTTTTTTTTTTTTTGTTTTTTTTTCCTAGTGTCGATTTGTTCGTTTTCTTTGTGACCCATTAGATCTCTATATCTTCCATTCACATGAATATGCCCCTGTGCTAATGCGCTTTAGGTTTCGTTTTTCCTTCGTTAAAATGAATCCCCGCGCTCCAGTTAAGCCCGGTTGTGAACTTTACACGATGGTAGTGGCTTACATGCAGAGATATATCGTCGGCCTCTTTTCTTCGGGCGGTTGTCGGGCCACGGGAAGCTTATCGCGCCCTCCCCTCCTTGCGCCTTGCGGAGCGCACCGCGCGCCAGAAATGTCTGCGCGCTGACACAACGTCGTCCGCGGACTCGGGTACGCGGACTCGTCGTAGGCTCCGCATTTCTCTGGCAGCCGGCAATTAACGAGGGAGGCGTCCGTCCCAGCGCGGGCACATGTCTGTATACGAGCGCTTTCGAGGTCAAAGAATCGCGAGGGACAAACGTGTCTTGCTCCGCGTGGTATCCACTTCCCTCTCCTCACACGCGAACACTGACTGCTGACACTGTCTGGGGTCTGTTTCTTTCCTGTTTGACGGTCATGCCACACTGGGCACACAAACACTGGCTGCGGACATTCTCGAAGCGTGCGTATGTGCATGCATGGAGCAAACGTAGACGTGTCCGCGGATATTTTTGTCATCATGTCTGCCGAGAAACTCCGCGTCTTTTTTATGATGTCCATACGAGTGTGACTGAGGCTTGAAGCCGGGGTCACATTGCTTATGCCCGAGTCCCACCAGCGCGACAAAGACAACCGACAGGAACAAGCCTGGAACACATGCAGCATGCTCGTGATGGTACCTCTGGCAGGCGTGTAGTCGTTCGGTGCTCGTGAAGTAAGCACGAGTGATGGCAAGCCTGCTAAAGATACCCTCGCGTGCATGATGATCGTGTTCGAGCACAGCCTTCTTTATTCTACAAAGCTTCTCAAATCGCGAAGGAATCTGGTTTGAGGCTTGTCGCTGTCGGCTAGTGGGTCTCGGGCATTACACATCATATAAAAGACAGTCTACATACAGATTCGAACGCGAGTCCCCGCGAGATCCGTGCTTCGAATGCCGGCTGGCAACGCGTTTGAGGAGAAAACCTGGCACGCGGCATTCAAACCACGGATATTGTGGTGACTCGTGTTTGCAGACTGTCTCTTGTGTGACACTAGCTGTGACTCCAGCTTTAAGATTAACATAAATACAGTATACACCAGAGGTGGTCAATCTGCGGTTCGCGAGCCGCATGCGGCTCTTTGCGTGTACGTCCCACTCCTCTTCCCCGCCTCCCTCCCGGTCACACGAGCACTTCCCCATAAGAAAACGAACGCGCTTTAAATGGAAAGACAGGTTGCGGTTTGGTAGTCTTCTGCTACTGCTACTTTTCGTACAGTTGGACTGATTTGGACTCGGGTAGATCTAAAGTAGTTCAAGTTTCATTAATTGCATTGGACAAAAGGTTTGGATCCCCCCTTTTCTGCATTTTCTCTTCCAGGCGGCTCTTGGAAGTTTAGTGATTTTGTTTGTGGCTCGTAGGCCGGGTCAGCCTGGCCGGCCCTAGTATACACCGACACCTCTAGGTTAAAATATGTATACATACACCGCTACATCGCCTATAACCTGAGTGCTTCATGTTCTCGGTAAATGCCGATAAACAACGATAATTAACCGCCGAGCCGATTTTGTCAAAATCGGGGAAAACCGTAAAGCCGCGAATCTAAGACAAAGCAGAGGACATGCTGAGTCACCACGGACTGCACTGGCGGCACTTTTTCCTGCCGTTACTGTAGTGACTCTTTCCATCCGTACTCTCAAGATGCAGACAAAGATGAACAGTCATTTGCTCCCGTTTGACGCAACCATATGCATTCCCGGACTGTACCCCGTAGTTTGAACCGGAAAACAATCTTATTTTCTGACACCGTCAAAAAACTGCACCTCTTTCCAATGAATCGTAGGAAGAACGTTGGAGGTCATTTACTGGCGTTTCACCCGGGCGAAAAATTGCTGAGTCACTGGGCTGTGGACGCATGCGCGGCGTCTCACTTTGCGGGGAAGAGGTCTTCTGCGCACGCTCAGAGCGCCTTCCACAGCCCAGTAGAAACAAAGATGGCAGCACACAGAAGGCGATTATAGTGGAAAGGTCTACACGTAGTATATAATCATGCAACGACAAGGAGCACACAAATTCAACAACTCCGGCAAACCGAGAAATAAAGCAAGGATGTGATACTAAAGAGCCAGGATGTGATAATAAACGCGGGTGCGTCTTCCTCGTATATTGCCCGCTCTTTTATGTTTTCATTATTAATATTTAAGGCTCGTGCAACGCGTCCGCGCTTTTCAAGTCTCGCAAGACCAGGAGCGGCGGGAGCGAGGAGCGGTTGCTGCCCAATTAGACGCGCGGTGGCGCTACGCTAGCCACCCGGCCGCAACGTCACGACGCGAAGGTGGGCTATTGTCTTGCGGTCTTCTCGACAAAGCGCTTGCATGCTGCTGCTGCTGCTGCTGTTCTTCTGGCCACCGGGCGCACTCATTAAATTCAGCGCCGTGTCCTGCGCTCGGTTCAGCCGAGTTCACGCGTTTATCCAGGTCGCCCCGTGTCGCCGTTTAGCGCTGTATAGTTCGTTTCGCCGTCCAACAGAGCGGCCATGACAGTGCCAGATTTTAAAATGGCTGCACGCTGTACGTCCGGAGTGGTGGAGATGATGTTATGGGGGCTTATGAGGTTTCGTGCCTCTTGTATATTTCAAGCAGTGACGGGTTTCCACTAGATGAACCGTCACCACATACGTGTTTCTAGTGTGTTCTCATGGCGTCGTCCCCACCAAAACGACAGAGGAAAAAAAAAAAGAAAACCCTGCAAACATGTCACTTGATTATTGTTATAAAACCTTCATTTTGTGCCTAAATATCGTCAACTGGTCTAAAAAAATGCATTTGGGAATAGTTGTTACGGCGGAAGATTCCTTGGATCGCCAAAGTGCTGCTTGTGTTTCGTCGGCCGACAAGAATCCGTGCTTGTCGCGTTAGTGAGGACTAGGTCATCATACCACCGGTTGAGTTTGAGCATCTTGTTTATTGGATTCCGGAGATTCTGGCGCATACTTCCACTTGTGTCCATAAAACTATACCTACTAGATAAGGAACAAAAGGGCCGGCAACAATGGAGAAGCGAGAGAGTAATTTAGGCGCGTATTTTATATTTTTATCGTGGAACTTCTCAGTTTAACGCAGGTCAGCTTTCTATTCTTTTTCCTGGCGTCCTCCGGGCTATTGTTGAAAGCTCTTAAAATCTGTCATGATCTTCCGTTGCGTGACCGCTTCCCGCTGCGGATGAGACCTTGCCAAATATTCTCCCCGCCGCAGGCGAAGACAAGGCCTCAGCCGTCATGGACACCAGCTCTGAGGAGAATGCGTCGTAACCTGCAAAGAACCGTGGACACTTCCTTAGGTCACTCATGTCACCTGACCAACCAAACTTGGAAAATTGCAACAAGCGGAATACAACTTGGCCGCGAACAGTATGGTATATGGGAATGTCGGAATATTGAGGAGCGATTACACGGCGTTTCAGACAAATCCGAACCGTGTTTTTCTTGTCGCAAAAATATGTTATGCATCGCTCAACGCTCAGTGTCCTCCCAAATGTAGCTCTAGAGGTCCTAACACGATTTCAAAGTTTTACCACGTACCGTTTCTTAATTAAAAACATAGGAGCGATTTCTGATTATTTTCAAGTATAAAACGGAGCCCCCGACTACTTGAAGAAGGATGACGTCGGCTACGAGCAACGTTGGCTACGGAGGGACCGGCTCCATTTTCTCATTGAACATTTCCGAAAAAAAATCCGTACAATCATTTGAATTTGAAACTTTGTGTCTTATCCCAACCGCCAGCATATACATTGGTGTGGAGATTGAACATTCAACGATGCAGTCTTCTTTTTTTATGGTGAGAAAGCAGTGTCCAAATTGCGAGCGCAGGTCCAGCAGGACGCGGCCCCTTTATCGCAACGTGCCTGATGTCATCCTCTCGCTGGTGTAGCGTCATCGTCAGAAAGCGGAAACGCGAGGCGAAGTGTACCAGCCCAGCTGACGGTTTGTTAGGGTGCCTAGATTGCAGAGTGTTTCCAATGCTCGATTGGGGTCACGTGGTTTTCGGGGCCACGCATGTAATCTGCGAGCTGCGAGGAAGAGTCAAAGGTGTCGGTCGTCTGCCACCAGCGTCTCTGCCTCTACCACATCCTTTCCTGCTCGTCACGTGGCAACGAACTGCATGCGCACTTGAAACTAATCCGCGTTCGGCATTGAATTCCAAAGGCCCTCTATGAAATGAGATGCATCCCCTATTAGATCTAGGCTCCCTACTGTTTGTCCGGTGAAGTGGCGCCATCGGGCGAGCAGCAGCAGAACGCCGGTGGCCCGCGAAAACCTGTTTTCCTTGAGGCCGTCGTTTTCACTCTGGGCACGTCCCACCGCGTAATGGCGTCATAAACGGGCTGCCGTTTCTTTGTGCGGAAGATCCAGTGGTGCGCCCTTTTATCTTAAGGCGCGAGGGGAGGACATCGCCTTCCGTGATCTGGCGTCGCCAATGCGCTGAGATGACGAGTGGCTCTCATGCGAGAACATTGGTTGGAGCTGCTGTGGATGGGCGTGTTTGCGTGTGGGAGATGGGGCCCTGCAGCTTTCGTTCGAACGCTATGAGCGCGTCGTGCTATACGAAGCTCTAGGTAGATCTATGGGGATGTCCACGGACGCCAGCGTCAGTCGCTTAGCACAACCCTAGAGATTCTTAACTTGTTCGGTGCAGATGCGTCACAAATACCTTGTGGCGCATCTGCAGGAAGATGGGACCTTCCACTCATGATTTCTCTTGAACTGGTCTGTTTCCCAGACTTAAGTGGTAGTCATATTCATTCCTTAGATAAGGAGGCTAGGTAGGCTCCCTATTACCTGATGCGATCGTGTCTTTCTACTTCGCTTTCGCTAGCTTCTCCGCTTCCATAATGATGTTTTAATGTATAAAGGAAAACCCGCACTAAATAAATAGAGTAATAATTGTTTTTTTTTTTTTTAACGCGGTCGGGAAGCGCGTACAGCTTTTATTTGCGTGGTTTGAATCAGCTCGACAACCGAGGAACCAAACTTCTAGACGTAGCATTTAAAGGGGCCATGACATGAATCATGGGTTAGGGTAAATTATTTTACATTGGGATTTTACTAGTCGAATATCGCTTAGTGGGCTAAAAGAAAGATAGTAGAAAGTCAAAAGCCTGCTTTTCGCTACGAAACTTTGAAAATATTGCGCACTATTTCGTACCTCCTTTCCGTCGAAAGCTCGCCGCCTTTTCATTTTGATACATCCGCAGTACCCAAAGACCCAAAGCACGTCAGTCGACCCCAGCTCACGCACTGGGCACGAGCACTGCCAAACTAAGACGTATGCGCTCGTCAACAGTCAATCCGTCGACGAATATTTGAATTTGCCTTCGTGGCCAAGGAGTGCTGTGGCGGCGCTTATCATCACTTTTGAATGACAACTTTTATGGTGCGCTTAAAAATCACGGTGGAAGTTTGTGCACTACAAGCAAGTAAAGACAGTGCGATTTCTCATTTCGCTTGGTTGAAGGCTAAAGCCGGGATTACACTGCTCATACGTCACACGTACGACAGTCTGCAAACACTGGTCACCGCAATATCCGTGGTTCGAACGACGCGTGCCGAGTTTTCTCCTTGAACTCATTGCTATGCGACATTGGAAGCACGGATCTCGCGGTGACTCGCTTTCGGATCTGTGTTCATAATGTATTTGGTATGATGTATATAAGCAGTGTGAACCCAGCTTACGGCTTTCGCCAACACTCATGGTGTTTTCTGTCGTGGTGATGGTGGAAGGAGCGTCTTATTTTGGCAGACTACTTATTCAATGCTGACCTAAAAACTAGTTCTACGATTCATCCTTGTCACTTTCTGCCTTGGAACTTTGTGCAAAGACGCGCGTAAAGTGATAGTTTTTTTTTCTCAATTATATACAATAATTATGAAATGTTTGATTGTGAAACCATCACCATAAAACATCATCATCATAAACGTGGCAAAAAAAAAAGAACTTTCAGTTGTTGTTTTTCTTTGGTGAAGAAGGAAGACCAGCGAAGCAGTACTATAGCGGAAGTGAAGTAATGGCCAGCCGCAAGTCGGCATGCCAGAGTGGAAAGGCTCGAAAGGTTGCCGCCATTGCTCGTAGATGGCGGTAGCTATCCAGAGTTCTGTGTCATCAGGTCATTTGAGCACGGACATGATGTTGGTGTTTCGGGAAGAAAGCAAGCACTGTAACTTATCTGCGAGAAAGTTAATTAGCTGATCATTGTGATCACGCAAACATGTATTCCAAAAAAGTGGTGCTACATAAGGAATTGTGAAGAATCTCATAAATAAATTAGCAAACAATTGAAAAATCTGAGTTTCTAACTTGTTTCCACTGTCTGCATCTGACAAATAGGTTTGCACCTCTTCCACCAGTTGAACCCTCACCCCCCGCTTTTTTTTTTTTTGAAAGAGAGAGAGAGAGAGAGAAGGGACAAAGAGGGTGGAGGGGGCACAGCCTTTGTTGTTAGTCCACTGTTGTGGATGGCAGTGACCGAAAACGGTACGAAACGGAATCGGTATTATTGACCCAATCTGAGAGGAAAACATTGAAACTGGATAGTTGTACCCACCAATCTCAATTCCACACTATAAGAAGCTTAGCGCTGCCGAGAAGATGGTATACCGAGTCGCCATATTGCCAGTTCCCGACGCCCCTTTTAACAGTGCATGCATGTCTCGTGCTGGAGGCTTTTTTTGCTCTGTAGTGACGAGATGTGGCTTCACAAGTGTGCAGTACGTCACCCAAATAAATCACAACAGGCAGTCGAAGCTGGTATAGAAGAACTTAAAAAGGAACCTTTCAAGTTCTTGGCGTTTTCAATGTCTCCTAGCGAAATGTCCGCTGCCATCCTGAAGCTTCCGGGGAGTCATTTTTCAAGTACAGCACACGATATATTGCGCTTTGACGTTGGTAACATGGACGCCTAGCCACCTTCATCTCAGAAACCAAGCTTCAATAAACGCTATTCAGAAGTGTAATGAACAACAGGGGTCGTGGTCGCTGTTACGCGAGTCATTAGCGGCTTCTTTGTTTTCTGTCCACGCAGGCCGACCGTGTGAACATCAAGGGCCTTCCTTTCACCCTCCTTACTGGCATCGATGACAACGATGAGTCCAAGGCCTTCGCGGTGGACATTGCCGGGATGTGACGTCGGCCCACAACGCCCAAGGCTCTTTCCCGGTGATTAGGGCGGCAGCAGTGTGTTCCCAGCTCTTCTGCTCAGCGCTGTGCTGGTGATACCACAGACTGTGCGTGCGTGTGTGTGTGTGTGTGTGCCGTGTTCGTGTCTGGAGCGAGCGTCATCGTGTGGAGTGTTGTTGAGTGAGCGCCGGAATCATCATCATCATCGTCATCATCACTATCATCGTAGTGTTCTCCGAGACCATGACTTGAAGATCCGTTGTGTCTTCGTCCCCTGACCCCTGACCGCCATCCTTGGTTCTTTCGTTTGTGTTGTGGATGCCAGATCGGCTGTGCGACATTGCCGACGTGTGCGAGCGACGTAGGCGTGTGCGTGCTGTTCGCGGCTACGCAAATTCGGAAGTGGCTCGAAGGATTACCGTCAACTGCATGGCTGGCTATAACCAGCGGGAGTTCGTGCAGGCTCTCAAGAGGAACCCGGAGGAGAGGTTACCCCAGGTAAGATGCGCACCACCTTTCGTGATGGAGGACTTGGGCCGAAGCTTGTCTTGAGAGAGCGAAGGTGTGAAACAACATGGAAAGGTTACACACGTTATCTACACGGCTGGTGTTTCACCGATCTTTCGAGTGACATAAAGATTGTTTAAGTGTTGCAGTGTCGGGGCAAAAACTGCAGGGAATAATTGATAGGGTATTGAAAGCGGCTAGCAAAACGTATAGGTACGTACTCATTTCAACCCTGGGTAGAAACAGCTATGCCAGTGCGGTTTTTTGCCAGCACGCTTTACGATCCTTCGGTGATTGTTGGTTGAACCATTGCAGTCTTCTACCGATCAAAATGTCAAACAATGACGCCCCACCCGCGCTGTCGGTCTACTTGATTTCATATTCGTCATAAGGCCATGTATGAAAAGCACGGTCAAATGATAAAAGAAGAAAAAATGAAAGACGTTTACGAATCTCTGTAATGCAAAATTAGAGCCCACCTCTTGGGGTATTTTGATTTTGCGATATACCGTGCTAAACAATTTGAGAAAGAAATATATATATGTGGTACAAATATAGATCACTATCCTAACATAGTGGTTCTACACCCTCCTCCTTTTCCGTGTCCTCTGCCTCCTTCGGACCCCCTTTTCCGTATCCTCCCCTCCTCCTGTTCCATAAACTCCCCTCCTCCTCTGTACCCTCCTTTCCTCTTCCTGCATCCCTTCTCCTCCTCCTCCGTACCCTCCCCTTTTCCCCACAGCTTCCCCGCTAAATTTAACTGGAATAATTCAATTGCCCCTCCAAATTTAGCTGGGAAAATGACGTCATATGACTTCGTGTCACGTCACCCATGAAAAAAGTTCTATTTCTTTAGCGGGAAAATTGACGTCACGTGACCTCAACATCAATTCGATTCCCCGCTAAATTTAGCGAGAAAACTGAATTGGTGTGTAGGTCTGTGACGTCCGATAACGCAACACTGCGCATTCAGTTTCCGCGTTAAATTTAGCGGTAAAACACGCGTCACATGACCTCAACACTAATTCAGTTTCCCCGCTAAATTTAGCAGGGAAACTGTGACGTCCCATAATCCAACACGCGCTGTTATGCCGACGCCGCTCGACGCGGAAACGGGCGCGTAAGAGCTGCGTTCTAAAGAAAGTTAATGACGGCTACGTCGTGCAGGCGCAGCTGCAAGAGTATAGCGGGAAATACTAGATTCCTACTGATTCTAGTAACATCACACACCATGCGACTGCTGCCATGTCGACTTCGACGAATCCGCTGCGCTGACACCAAATGTCCCGAGAGAAATAACGAAAAAAGGAATGACAAAAGAGCAGAAAAAAATAAAAAATAAAAAAAAAAGATGATAGGCCGGGCGTGTTCGTTTGGCCGCAATGACTTCAAGTTCAATTTTTTTTTTTTTTTTTAGACCTCGTGCTTTATGATGTTTATGAACTCAGTTCTGCCAGTGACATCTTTAGATTTGATTTGTTTGCATGACTACTTTGTGTCCCTACCTGATGTGGTAGCAATAATCAATATGACACCGCCTCGCCAACGTGCTGGCATTTTTAATATAACAATTGAGAGCAAGTACGCTGTCGCTCCCTTTGCTCACTTACTCGGTAATTAAGCAAGCTCAAGATGTCTTTAAAAAGCAATCAGTTAAAATGACAGTTCTTGCTTTTCTGACGATTTTATTACAACACTTGGAAAAAAAAAATAGTTGTCTATTAATGGTGATATTTTGGGAACGCGAGAATCCCGAGCTCGTATAGCTTTATCTTTGGCAGTTGCTCCTGCTGAATGAGAGTTCGCGCACACGAGATCAATTCTTTAACAAAGAGTTCACGCTTGCAGCCTATAGTAGTGGTATTGTTGTACATTACAAAAAGCTGTGAAGCTAAAAATAAAGCGAAACAAAGGGAAAATGAACGCAGATAAGTATAATCTATGTGAAAAGGTGAAAAGACCAGAGCTCCTTTTTCGAGCGAAACTGAATCGACGAGATGAGATCATTATGGCGCACAAAAGCGTTCTTCTAACACTGTGCTTACACAGCTATAGGTTGCTTAACTACGTCTCCAAATTCACTGGCGCCTTACCCACCACACCCTTCCACTATCAAATGCAGGACCTGAAGCTCATCTACTCGTACATCCATGTCCTGGAGGCCCTCTCTTCCCTGAAGGAGGCCAACATCCGCGCCCTCTGCAGGACGGTCCGCTACGAGAGACACGATGCCAACGACATCCTCTACTGGTACGTAGAACGCACCCAGTCAGGCTCGCATTCGCCAATAAGAAGAAGAAATAGCAATAAAAAACCGGGAAGCGCTGCTCAGAATTCTCAATAAGAGACGAGCGCAAGCTGCCGTGTCGTTCAAAGCACGTATGCTCCGAGAGAAAAAGCTGTTTGTCGTCCCTTTCTCTCCCTGAAGTTCTCCGGTCGGTCGGTGCTGGAACTGGGCACTTTCTTCGTTTCCCTTGCAGCTCTCTCGTGTGCTGCATCAGATCTGATAGTCGTTATCGAGGCCGGGGCCAGGACACGATCCTCACACTCCCTGTGCCAGTTTCCGGGGTTTATATTATTTTGTTTTACTGAGCGCGTAAAATGTAAGGGTTTGTCTTGGCAGTTTTAGCTTTGCTGTAAAAGCTCTTTAATCAAACTGTTGTGGCGTGCCCTGTTGATGCGCTGACGAAATATGTACAGGTCAAGAGTCCGCAGCTTCCCCCAGACCAAACTTATTATTTCCTCCGCACCGCGGACATCTACGTAACAAGATAGGATTATAACTTCATTTGAATAGGCATGCATTTGTCTAGTCTGTGAACGTGCTTCGAGCGACCTCTTGGTCATTCATAAAAGTGGCAGATGGTTAATGTAAATGAGTTGACGTTTTATGAGTTTGCCTCTTGAAATCATAGTTTTTATAATATATTTGGATTCAGGGCGCTGGCATGATCACTCTGCACTTCACGGGAAGCCAGCTTTGCATCTTAAGTGTAGTGCGCTGAAATCAACTTATCTTCCCCTGTTTTTCTTAAAGGGATTGTCCGGTCAAATTTTGTATTCGAGAAAACAATTAAATATCATTGCTATTGCCTCGACAAGCATCGTACGTGTAATATCTGAATCTTATATGCCCCTCTGCATGAGTAATTGAATTTATACTGCTCCAATCGCACTCTAGCGTAAACGCTGTTTTCGGTGGCAACATGGGAGCTCTGACGTCACACAACACAAAGCGAGCATTTCTGTCTCGTCGTTTACCTGCAAGTGAACGCCTCAGCGTGCTTCGTTATTGTTGTTGTGCTCGACTTGTTTCGTGGTTAGGTGAGATCTTTGTTGCGCGGTTGGGTGCCACAACCACCGGGCAGCACATGCGAGCCAAGACATGACGTTCCACATTTATCCGCAAGACGTGCAGTGACGAGCAAAATGGATTGTCGCCGGGCGTAGGGACGGGGTTCCCGTCAAGATCGAGATCCCACTTAGGCAGCGTTTAGGCAGCACATAAGAGAGCTACGAGCTGAGCTCTAAACGGACAGAAGGCTCGTAAGCTGAGGTGTGATGCTGTGCCAACGATATTAAACTACGTCCATCCACTCCTCGCCCAAATCGGATCAATCAATTTGCTTATGCAGCGAAACCGAAACCAACAGCTAGACCACATGGAAACGATACCAAAAGTTGTATTTAGCACGCGTGCAGCCAAATTCTGTTTGACCCGCATGTGAAAATAGAGTATGGCTACGATTCACCAAACTCGTCCAAGTCAAGTGACGACCTGCATTTGAACGATTCGCCGGTTGTCTTCGACCCGCGGTCATCGCCTCTGATGGAAAGACCCGCAGCCTCATCACCGATCCAGTGGATCCGCCGATATGTGTACCCAGATACCGCTTTGTGTACCTAGCTGCCGCTTCAGAGGCGAAATCTGCATCCTTTGTTTTGCAAGCGCTCCTAATTCGATCGATGGCCGTCGCAGTTGTGTTTGCGCGAAACGGCATACGTTTGCTCGAAGCTTATGGCTTTCTGCGAGTAATTTAATGCTAAAAGGCGTAACTTTTTTTTTTTTTTTTGCACATGCTTGGGGACTGCAATAAAAGAACCGTGTTTTAGTAGGGTACAGCCTAGGACAGTGGTTCTCAACCATCGATATTTCGCGGACCCCTCGTGGATCGGCGGAGATGATGGAGGACCCCGTTCATGGTGAGAGGAGAGGAAAGGTATAGGTTAAATATTAATAATTTAATAAATGAATATAACTAAGGGCTAGTGTGAAATAGACCTCTCTTATTGACGTTCATACGAAAAAACTCGCCCAAAAACTAAAACATTTCTTTTTGACTTGAAAAGAAAAAAAAAAAAGACAGCTTTTATTGCCGGGCTTGACAGATGAGGCAGGCATTCGCGAATCCCTAGAAGGCCATCGCGAACCCCCATTTGAGAAACACTGGCCTAGGAGACTATATAATTCGAAACAAATACAATACATCCATCGACCAACGCTTGTAACTTGTTATCCCGACCATCCGACAAACCTTTGCGTTTTGTGACGTCACGCAGCAGCTACGGATGTCAGCCATTGACACTGGCGAAATTCGGGGTGCAGTTTCGTACATACGCTCATGAAAGGTTTAGTTAGTAACGGCAGACCATATATCAGAATAGAAATGTAGTTTGTCTACATGAAGGCTCCCTCGATGTAACGAGCGCAAAAGCTTAAGTACTTCCGGTTTCGACCGGATAATCCCTTTAAAGCGTGGTATACTGACGTTCGTCGGTCGATACCTTCAACTGCGTTCAGAACCCTGTGATGTGTTAACTTTTTTTTTGTCTTTTTTTTTTTTTTTTTTTTTTTTTTTTTAGGGTTTACAACACTGATCAGGTTCCCAGTTCGTCGTAAAGAAAAGGCTGTACTATTTTCATTCGGTACCATACTTCTTTTTTTTCGGTTGTGAAGTTTTTGGTGAAGTAAGCGAGTTACTTTACTAGATAGGAACATAAACGTGAAAGATATGTTCATGTAGATGGTTGAGCGTGTTGGTTATTAATTTGCGATAAGGAAAGAAGGACATTAAAGACAAACAGACAAGCCTGTCTTGTCTGTTTGTCTTTAATGTCCTTCTTTCCTTATCGCAGATATGTTCATGTTTATTTATGAATAACGTGTTCGGTTAAGGCGTAATTCATCTTTCACGAACGCACAACCCCCGAAGATGTGTTCGCTCCCGTCGCCTCCGTCGCGGCATAGAGCCATTCAGGTATTTATTATTCTACAACCCAAGCGCCGCATGCTGGTGGCTTTAGGAAGGTCACTGTGAGCTCTTACGTATTAGAGAGAGACGGAATTTATTGCAAAATTCAAAGGAGAGTGAGTTCAATGATTGTAGGGCTGGGCGGCGCATGCTATCGTCCAATACAAATGGTAGGGCCACTATCAGCCATCCACTTATTCAAAGTTGCGAGCGATGTTCCGCCGGCTTCAGGTTTCATATAATAGATGGCGCCAAAATCCCACAGGACGTTAAAAATAGGCGCGCACGCGCGGTCGGCTCCGGAGTCCGGGAACGTTTGTTTCGTGCTACTGCCACTAGATGGCGCTAGTTGTCCAACGCTCTGGATAAATACCGCGCTGCGGCTTTTTCTGTAGGGCTTATTTTATTATTATTATTATTATTTATTAAATACTGCAGACCACACGTGGTCCAAGCAGGATCGGCAGGGTACCAAGTCAAGAACCCGTACAAAAAACAAAACAAGAAATGAGGCATACAAATCGGCAGAAAATATGAAAGAGTCGGTACGATACAGCGAAACAAGTAGCTAGCCAAGTAGCACAATAACGAAGCATGTAAGCACTAAATATAAAAACACCAAAACACATCGAAAAACAAAAACACCACTACAATAACTGTTCTGATGATGAAGAAAAATCCGAAGATGAAATAACCGAACAAGAAAGAGAATTCCATCCTTCAGTTGTACGAGGAAAAAACGAAAATTTAAAGAGGTTAGTGCGTGCAAAGTATGGTTTTAAGGAATGTTCATGATGGTGCCTATACTTCGTTTTACCTTATGTACGAGCGCGGACGATGTTATGAGCTGAAGGGTCAGTCAAACAGCGCAAAAAGCGCAGCGTCATGGCGTGCTCTCTGGGCTTCATAAGATTAGCCGGCGGAGGAGCACGCACAGAGAGACGTCGAATACCGGCTGGTCCTATCAACTGCAGAGAGCACGTTATGACGTTGTGCCTCTTTCGCTGTTTGATTGGCCCTTCGGCTCATAACATCGGCCGCGCTCGGACCGAAGCTGAAACGAAGTATAGTTAGTCTTGGGTAGAAAGCGGCTTTAAATAGTAATCTGGATCCAAGGACAGTTTTCGTATAAAAAAAAGAATGCAGAAACTTCAAACGGGCTATCCATCGACGGTGCTCTAAAATTCGTATTTTGTTGGTTTGCATCAAAAGTGAGGGCGAATCAGTTCTCTTAAATTTTCCGTATATAAACCTTACAGCACGTCTTTGAACTCGTTTCAGTATTTCAGAATTAGATTTCGTTTGAGGGTTTCAAGTAATACTACCATATTCTAGTTTAGATCTAACGAGTGAATTGTAAGCCAGTAATTTCACATTTGGAGTAGCGTATTTCAGCTTACGCCTTAAAAAACCCAACTTTTTGAAGGCTGCCGAGGATGTATTTTTTTAATTTGGTTCGTCCAATTTAAGTTCTTATTTATGGTCACTCCGAGGTACTTCTAGTCATCAACCTGAGCGATGGGAATGTTATTTAGTCTGTATTAGCAGTTGAATGGCTTTTCTTTTTATTTGTAATTTGCAGATAAACATTTTTTTTTTTTTTCAAAAATTTAGCTTTATGTTCCACGTACAGCACCAACTTTGAGTATCATTGAGGCTTGCGCTCATTAATTGTTGGTCGTCAGGCGAAAATATTTCTTTAAACAACACACAATCATCTGCGAATAAACGTATGTTCACAGACGGGTGTGAAGCGGAAACTATGTCGTTTACATATATATTAAAAACAGCAACGGACCAAGAACGCTTCCCTGTGGTACTTCAGATGTTACTTCTAATATCTCTGAGCAGCTACTGCTGATTTCGACAAATTGTTTGCGACGCTGTAAGTAAGATCATACCCATCTAACAATAAAGGGATGAAGACCTACACGTTCAAGTTTGCTATCTAGCTTTCCGTGAGGAACCTAGTCGAAGGCTTTACTAAAGTCAAGAAAAATGACATCAACTTGGCCTGATCTGTCTAGAATGGATGCAAATTCATGAACAGTGGAAACAAGTTGGGTAACCGTAAATAATCCCTTTCTAAATCCGTGCTGATGAGGCGAGAGTATGTTATTCACGTTCAGGAACTCTGTAACTTGGTTAGCGATACTATGTTAATTCTTGTAGTTTACAGCAGTGGTCGGCAACCTTTTGGCGAAGCGGGCCTAGTCGCCGCGATGCCTAGGCGGAACGGGCCGGACGGCAAGCAGCCCGGGGGGGGGGGGGGGGGGGGGGGGGGGGGGGGTGAGTTAAAATTAAAAAAAAAGCACTTGCACGAACTTACATTGACGTACATAAATCGAAAATGAACAGTTTCTTTATTTCACGACAAACAACATGACTTACGACATTTCCACGAAAACCTAGAGTCTATTTAAAGACATTGACTTAAAACGAAAGAAACACACAAGAGGACGAAACAGCTGTGTCGTCTGTTTCGTCCTTTGTGTGTTTCTTTCGTTTTAAGTCAACCTAAAGACTCCTCTCAGTGAGACCTTTGGTGTTGAAGTGCGCTCGCCATACTACGAGCATCCACATTCAAGCTGCTAACTGCGAGTCGCAAAACATTGTGGAGGTTCTCGTCAGTCATACGTAAGCGGAAGTTGAATTTTATGCGCACTTCATTCGTGAAAAAGTCTGCTCGCAGACGGGCAGCGTTATTTATTTATTTATTTTTTTTCTTTAGCTGATTGCGTAGGGAGGAGGGGGGTTACCGGGAGGCTGAGGGCCGTATGATACTACCTCGCGGACCGGATCCGGCCCGCGGGCTGCTGGTTGCCGACCACTGGTTTACAGGATGTGCTTGTCAGAGAAACAGGCCGGTAGTTGCCTAACGTGAGTCGGTCACTCTTTTTGAACACAGGCACTACTCGCGCCATTAACCAATCATTTCGCAGAGTGCCCGAGGAAAAGGAAACTGGAAAAATGACTGTTAGAAAACGTGCCAGCATTTCAGCGCTCCGATGCAAAAACGCGTTGGGAATCTATCAGGACCCCAAGCGGTTTTTGCTTTTAAATTTAACAACATCGAAAATACTCCTTCGTAAGATATGAAATCGGCGTGCATGAAGGATGGCGCGCTTTCGGCACAGTTGATAACGTCATGATTAAAAAAAAGAAAAAAACGACTTAAAGTAGACGTTTAACTGCTGCGCAATTTCACTCTGGTCAGTAACCAATGCGTCATTAACCTTGATTTGATCGATCGGCTTTTTCTTGCCACGGAGATAATTCCAATATTTCTGGGCATCATTGGTTATGAAGCTTGTTAGTGTATTGGAAAAGCAAAATTCTTTGGCGGTGTTTAAATTGGGTGGAAAGTTCGGTAATGAATTCTTAAATCAACCCTTGATTACTGTTTTTTTTTTATTTTCCTTAGTCGCTTAATGCTACGCTTAAGACGAATAACTCCCCGGTTATTCCAAGGATTTGTTTTACCAATGCGCTTGCGCTTGGTTGGAGCAAAGTTATCCAGGCAATAAATACGCATTGACTTAAACTTGTTCCAAAGGACATTTCCATCAGAATCTTGAAAGTCATCCAAACAGAGCTCTAAATAATTTAGAACACTTTCATCATTAACACGCGAAAAGTACTTTTTTTTTCCGACTGTTTGATTAGAGAGTAACTAAAAGACGCAAATTTATGTTCAGAGAGACCTTGTTCAACTGTTACCTCGTAGTCACTTGTGCAACGACTAATAAATACAAGGTCTAAAATTGAGCTACTGGAACCTTGCTCACGTGTCACATTATGAACTAAAGGCCCGTTCACACTCTTGCGACCTCTTAAACCTGGGTTCCTTAAAACTTGTTAAACCAGAAAACACACTGGCGCCATCTATTGGGAAGCAGTGTAAACTCGGCGGTCCGGCATATTTTGTTTTATTTCTCGAGAATTATCCTTTCTTTCTTGGCTCGAAAAACTTTTGACAATGTTATAAACGAGCCTTTCTATGGGTATTACGCACATTTGACCTCGGAAATCCCGCAAAACCTTCGCTCTTGTGAAATGCAGTTCCAGGGTCACCGCATAGATGGCGCCACAATGTCAGTGTGTTCCCTCATTCTAGAAACATTTAAGAAGTTGTAAGAGATCTCGTCTCTCTCAGTCGTACTCGGTCGCAAGAGTGTGAACGGGCCTTAAGTCGTAGGCAAATATAATATCAAAAGCAAGCTCAGCATTTTGGCGATGTTTAGATTCAGAAGATAAATGTGACCAGTCAGTATCTGGGAGATTGAAATCACCAACCACGAGAAACCCAGAGTTACGATAAGCAGGCACGTGGTTGTATAGTTTACACAAAAAATCAAGGGGGGAATTCGGAGGCCTGTACACAGCGTATAAAATAACAGTGTTTCCCCAACAGTTCACTTTCAAACATAAACTCTCGTGATCGTCAATTCGGTTCAAAAGCACTGCATCAATGGCATTCTTAAGTATAACTGTGAGAATCAATCTGTCCTTGTCCCTATTTTTATTCTTTCTTTGATTCTTGTATTTTTCACCGACCCGTTCTTTGTTTTGTTTTTTTTGTTTTTTGTCTAATAATTGTAGTTGTAATCGCAATTTATTTGCACAGCATGTTGTGGGCACATGGCAGCGTGCGTGGCTAAGCAGAAAGGTTACAACCCTTAGGGATGTGCGCCTGCTACCCGACCGCCAGATGCACTGTATAAAAACACACACGCACACTCACAGACACACACACACACAAGACAATCAAACAAAACAAGCAAGAACACAAAACAACAGTTCGCATGACGACAGTTCAGGAGGATCCCAACGTCACTCGATGGGAGAAGTGCGTTTCCCACTTTCCGTGCTCTGCTTGTCGCAGCAGCTATCGTCGTGTCGCTTCTCTGAACAAGAAAGCTTAATAAGGAGGAATGACGGGTTTTATTTTTGGTCAGCCCTCGCTACCTCCTCTATACAGTCCTAATGAACTGACGAAGTCGACAACGAGCCTTCTGGTCGGAGATTGGCTGCTTGTCTCACAGTGGCAGGAACATGTTCTGGTTATCTCCCAAAAAATAATTGTCAGAACTGGCAAAGGGTTGCCCGCAGTGAACACGACGTTTGCTCCCCCGAGGTCCGATTTGCCACTAATCCGATCGGCCTAGCGCCTATAAATCACGGTTGTGATTTTTTCGTGCACCTTGACAATCGTTTATGTATTTATTTATTTATTGCACCCTTAAAGGCCCAGCAGGGCATTACAGAAAAGAGGGGGGGGGGGGGGGAGGAGGGAGGCAGAAAACATAAAAAAATGAATAGGTACATAGCAGTCACTATGGACTTCCTGCCAATATGCATCTACAAAAATGAAAGAACAAACTAACGCCTGGTGTAAATACAGCAATATAAGATATATAAAGAATAAAAAAAAGAATTACAACCATAATTAAAATTGATAGGTTAACTGAAAGTCATAAGCAGGGCCAATCCTTATGATAATTAGGAGGTTAATTATTCACGAAACAAGGTGGTGTCAGCAACGTCTACGATAGAATTGGGATGGTCGTTGCAGTCACGGATTCTACGTGGAACTGCCGAATAGATGAACGCATTTGCTGAACCGGCGAGGCGCTTGAAACTTCTGCCTTTTGGTGGTTCGATGGGAAGATCTATTTTAGAAGCTCGAGAAAAGAAACATTTGCACATTGATAGCAGAGTTTATGAATGATACAAAGAAAAGCAATTTTGCGACGATTTTCAGGTAATGGGAGAGGACACTGACGCTTGAGAGAAGAGACTCCTATGTTACGAATAACTTGATGTTATAAAGCGCGCCCCTCGGTTTTCGACGGCTTCGATGCGTTTCGTTTGGTAGCTCTTTTGAGGGTTCCAAATTGGTGAGACATATTCAAGTTTAGAACGAACGTGGGTTTCATAAGCTAGTTACGGAGTCGAAGATGGGCTAATTTAAGGTTACGCCTAATGTAACGATAATAACCCCCGGAGAAGGGGAACAAGGGAGACAAAGGGCAAACACAAATTTCCAAACACAGCCAGGTGACTGGTGCGCGACTGAAAAAGTCCGCCTGGTCCTGGTATCGAACCAGAGACTCTCCATTTCTAGTGGAGCACTCTATCGACTGAGCTAACCGGGAGTTAGACGTCTGTAGAACAAACGCTATTCTTGCCCAGCTAGCTTGCACCTTCGCATTATCATCATACGCTTAATGTATAGACGGGTTCAAGAAGGGCTTGAAATTACGTTGTTAACAAGGGTGATCTATAGGAAGTTAGAGGTAGGACGAACAACCTAGGTATTTATAGAAAAAAATACTAATGGGCGTATTGTCCAGATAATAGGAAAAAGAAGTAATTGATTCCTTGCGAGTAAAGGTCAGTAATTTATATTTCTCAGTGTTAAAAGGCATTTACCACTTGCCACTCCAGCTAATAATGTTGTCAACATCGTGCCGAAGTACCAAGTGGTCGTCTGTGTTATCCATTTTCTGGTACAAAATGCAGTCGTCGGCAAATAAGCGTATGTTAGAACTTACAAGTCAGCGAATTGGGAATGTCGTTAATGTAGATCAGGAGCAAGAGTTGCAGTAAGGAATCGAAAATAAAATTATACTCTATCCCACGGATTTGAAAAGCACTTGCAAACAGTGAACCCTCCCCCCCCTCCCCCCTCCCTCCCTTCCCCGCCACCCCCCTCTTCCAAACACGTCCGACGCCCCTGCATACAAATATGACGGCAGTAAGTCTTATTGATATTCTTGTCCTTTACAAAAGCGGCTATTCAGAAAAAGCTTAAATAAAGAGTTGCTGTTTGTATTTTTTTTTTTAATTTTCCAAAAATATATTTTATGTGCATCTGTTGAAATGTACCACCATTTCTTGTAATCAAATATGAATTTATTTTCTGTCTGCTTTAAGTCTGTAAGGACCGAAATTCCATCTTAGTGATCTCATGAACGACTTTCTAAAAAAAGTACAGTTGGATAGAATTTATTTTACTTTTAAAAGTGTCCAAAAATGTGTGTGTGTGTTTTTTTAATATATAAAAGGGATTTGTATAACATTTTGAATTGCAGTCAAAGTTAAAGAATTCATGCACCTGACACACCATTTCCATTATAGCAATAAAATTACACTTCGATTTGATCGTGTTACACCGACTTCCAGATATCACGGCTAGTGCCCTGATAAATCCTGATATCACGGCTAGTGCCTGATAAGAGAGCCTGAGACCCTTGTTCTATCTGTGCCATTCAAATACTATAACCCAGGGGGGGGGGGGGGGGGGGGCACTCTCATGTATTCGAGAGAGAATACGTCTCGTCCGCGTGATGTAGTTGTGCAGTGTTGATGGTTATATTCGTACCTACTGCAGCGCAGAAAAACTAAACCTAACAGCAGCGAGGTAGTATCAGTGTAACGCTGCGTTTTGAACAGTGACGTAATTTGGGATTATCTTGCTTTTCAGCCGCGGTGAACTCAGCACTTGCTGGTACATCCTCCTCTCCGGGTCTGTGTTCATCAACGGATCCATGTATCTCCCAAGAAGCAGGTGCGTGATGCTGCCTAGAGCCGGCGTGCTCGTCCACTGCACTTGCCAGTATTCTCCAGTTACAGGTTAAGAAAAGTTTTCGAGGGAAAGGAGGGCTGGGGAAGAGGAAGCAATGCTGGAGAGAAGAGGAGAAAATCTCTCCCCAGCGTTCCCTCTGCTTCCTTCTCCCCAGCCTTCCTTTCCCTGGAACACCTTTCTTAACCTGTTGTAACCATAAAAACGAAATCAATATTCGACATATTTTAGGTCAAATTAAAACGATATAAATGTGTTTCCTCAAATACAAAACCGCTTCAGCTTCCCTTTAAAGGGGCCCTGCAATCATATTTAAGCGTCTACGTTTTTTGCAGTTTTCACCTCTCTTGGGGTTCGGGCAAGCCAGCGGGCACGGAGAGAGTGACTAAATATCAGTCCGTCTTATTTTAACCGGACGACGCGGAAACCTCCTCCACCTACGGGGGCGACCCGTGGTACCGAAAGCGCGCGAAATGTGACGTCTTTGGTCCTGGGCTTACTACTGGTCAGATCCGCTAAAAGCTTCTTTTTAGTCGAAATACAAAATATAAATGGCGCGAGCCGTTTCACTTATTTATAAAAGTAGTTTTTTTTCCGCATTTTAGATCAGAAAAGAAACAAATGCAGTTTATAAAGTACGGAAACAAGAAATGACCCGCCGACATACCTGCCACCAAGCGGTGGAAAAGGCGTTGCATAGTAGAAGTAGAAAGTTGTAGTGGGATAAGGAACCGACGTGCGGCGAGCGTAGAGAGTTCCCGGATGTACGCGGCGACGCTGCAGTCGAGGATCCGATCGGTTCCGAACGTTCCCAAGGCCTTCGGCGGGCAGCTTTGGCTTGCGGTTTGGTTTTTTGGCGGTAGGCAGCGCGAAGTGGCTTCCGTTCTGAACTGATCTTTACCCCGTTTTTGCTGTGGTTTGTGGCCAATGAAGTGTCATGCCGAATTAGTGTTTAATCGCGCAGCAAACGCAATGCGAGCCGCCCTGGGTGCCCGCTTCATTCAGCCTAGCCAGAACATGCTTTAGTGGCGCCCTCTCGAGCCATCGGCACGGAGTGCGGCAGCCTTGACCGCTCGCTGCGCTCACTACCCCTCCCCTAGTTCACGGCCACTCAAGCGACCAAAGACGTCATGAAGGAGGTTATTTTTTGCTTGTTTTTGTAATATTAAGTTGCCTAAACTTTTTAAATAAAGCGAAATTCGAGAGAAGAAAAGTTTCATTAGGTTACTACGTTCAGTGGGCTCAGGTTCAGGTGCAAACTAAAAACCAGTAAAAATGTCCTTGCAAACAGCCGAGGAACTTGCACGCCTTGTAGTCCCGCCAGCTTCAGAAACGCAGGGCGTGCGTAGCCTAATATTTTCACGCTTTTTACTTCGTGCCTCGTTCTTCGGCATACTTATCGGCTAAAGTCTCAATAAAGAGTTTTAGTAGATCGTGTTTTCAGGCCACGCTCTTTGTGGAGGTAGTTCGCGCTGCCACTTCGTTGCAAGCTCCAAGCGCGCGCCCGTAGCGGTAGCGGGCCTTTGAAAACGAGCTACTAAAACTTCCTAATTTCATTGACTGTGGAGGGGTAATATTATGCTTTTTCATGTTGTCAGTGATTTTTTTAAGAGCAGTAGTAGTAATAGTACTAGTAGTAGTAGTATAAGCAGTAACAGCAGCCTGTTCTTTCTGTGGACTTTTGCGCCGAGTTGTTTTCAGTGACCCTTTGTTCGCATTGGGTAACATCGTGACAATGCCCCTGGCCGTCTATTTAAATAAAGAGGTAAGAACAACAAAAAAATATCCGAGAAAAACGAACGCTCTTTTGTGAGACGTGACGTGACGCGAGCGTATTGTCCGTCTTTGTTATTCAAAGGAAAACCAAAGAAGGAAAAAAAAAAGAGTAGGAACCCATTTGAGAAGTTCAGAGGCCAAGCAGACCCACCTCAACTGATTTTTTATTATTATTATGATTATTGTTCCGGTTATGCAACTGTCTTCGTTCTGAAAAGGACCGCGTGCTTTCGGAAAAGGGCCGGTCACGTACGTCGGGCCTCGCAACTCGGCCTTGGTCGCGAACCACGCGCGGTATGTGTGACACCCACTCGGCCGCTGTGTCGTTCGAAGACCCTCATCTGTGTGAATCTCATTTCGCCCTCGTGAGATGGTCGAAGTGGCGTGACACATTGAATCTCATTCTTGATCTTCGATTCAGTTAAATCGCAGGCCGCAGCGTCTCGTCGCTTTTAAAAGTGAAAAATGTCCCCGAAATCCAGGCAACTAAATACCTTGGCTCGTTATCAAATTAAGAGATCACGAAATGCATTACTCGTTCCTGCGATTCGGAAGGAATTCTTTATCTCAGCTTGAAAAACGTTAATTTCTAATTGCTCCAATTTTTTTTTTTTTTTTTTTTTTATGAGACGGTTTTTTTTTTTTTTTTAACGCGTTCATTCGGGAATTACTGTGGCTAGGCTGACATACCTGGAGCGCAGCTTTTGTGTGGTCTATACCAGTGGTCTGAAATACGCGGCCCGCGGGCCTCACGCGGACCGCGACTCACTGGGACGCGTCCCGCAGACCAACCGGGTGCGGGCCCCGACTCTTACGTCTCGAGCGCTAGAAATAACGTGCGCTATAGTGATCTCTTCTCGCCGATTCATTTTCGCTCGAAAAGTAAGTAGCTCTGCTATTTTAACGTAGTGGCATAGTTTATTCTTATATCTCTTCATTTGCCGTCTGTTTCGCTTGCTCTCTTTCTTCCCAGCTTTTTGTAATGTACAATTCAGCGAGCTCTCGATCAGCAGGCGCAACTGCCAAAAATACAGCTACAAGCTCGTAATTCTATCATTAAAAAAAATATATTGCCATTAAAAGACAAGTATTTTTTCAGTGTTGTAATAAATAAATAAAAAAAAAAACGTTAGGTAAGCAAGAACTGCCAAACTTACAGGTTGTTTTTTTATAAACATGTTCTGCTTTGTTAATTTTTTTTATAGACATGTTGAGCTTTGTTAATTCCCCAGGGAATTGAGCAACGGGAACGAAAGTGTTCTTGCTCTCTTGTTCTATTAAAACTGACAGCACGTTGGCGGGACGGATTCATTTTAAATATTTATCACATAAGGCCAGGGCCCAAGGTTCTCACATAAATAAATAAAATCTAAAGGTGTCACTCGCAAAACTCAGTTTACAAAAAAAAAAAAAAAGCATGAAGCAAGAGGTTTTTTTTTTTTTATTTTCTTTTCTTCTTTTCTTCTCCAGATATTAATTGACTGGAATCGCCTTCCTGCATCAATAGTCTCAATAACTGACGGCGCTAATTTTATAACTGCAATTACATTTTTTTTAATTAATGTTCCCTAACGATATTTGTACTTTGTTATGTATTGACATAGTTTTTTGCCATGTTCTCTGATATGAATGCATTTATGCCTCGTTAGCTATGAATTTTTATATTTTTTTTAACAACTACCCCACGCCTCTCTGTCATGCTTTCGGGTCCTGAGAGTAAATAAATAAAATTAAATAGCACGAAAATCTTTAAACACTCCCCCCCCCCCCCCCTCCCTCTTACGTTGGCCCCCAATCGTTCCGGTGTGGGCAATCTGAGTTTGAGACACCGTGGTTTGAGACCACTGGCCTATACAGAGTTTCCTCGTCGTCGCGAGCTGGGCTGACGATTAGGTGGGGTACCTACGTTGTACACGCTCCCCTCCGGAACTTCCTGAATACCCTTTCTCGTTACTTCATCAAAAAGTAACGTAAATACGTTACTCGTTCCTTCTCTTAAAAACTAACTAGGTCGTTCCTTAGATACCGATAAAAACGTAACTATGTAGATGTAAAGGGGTGTCCAAACAGGACACTACAAAACGCACGACTCCGACAAATCGTGAAAATTGAAGCGGGCGCGAAGCGGGCGCGTCCGCTTCAATTTTTACGATTTGTCGGAGTCGTGCGTTTTGTAGTGTCCTGTTTGGACACCCCTTAACGCGTAACGTACACGTCTGCCGTTATGTTCAAAAGTTATAAACAATTTTTGGATTTTTTTTTTAATTGGGCAAATAGTGGCCGACGAAGCCCACGCACGAATGTGCATGGGGCTCAATGGCGCAAACCACCGGGAATGGACCCCATTTTCCCATTGAAAATTTCAAAAAATCACTTAACTTTTGAATAAGATAGCGGTTCGTTCCGAAACTTTGGCATCTGGGTCGGATCACTAGCGCTACATTTTGTCCAACACTGAGCGTTCTGCGACGCGTGATTTATTTTTGCGTAAAAAAAATAAAACAAAAAAAAAACTGTATATATTTGTTTGTTTTTTAAAGAAAAGGGGGCGGGGGGAGGAAGGGAACACGCCGTATAAATCCGACAGTCCGCCCAGCGAGTCTATTAATTAAGTTCCTGTTTCACATTACCCAGGTCGGCTTTGTTGGACGGCCTTAGAATAAAATGTAAGCAGAGCTCGGACCTCCTCCATAGAAGCATCGCTCCACTAACGGGGTCTTGGGCAGCGGCGGAGCGTGGTATGTGCATATCCATGTACGTACGTAAACAGAGCGACTGAGTTGGTGCCGGTTTACAGGCCCAGACGTCCACATACTCTCGTGCGAGCGTACACATTTATTATTTTGTATTATGGGATTACTATACACATTTGTGTCCTCGTGCGTCAATGGTTGTGTGCATGCAAAGGTGCGCGTCTTTTCCATCGTACAGATGTTGACTACAAGCACAGTTTCAGTGACTGTACGTGTGATGCATGTTTTTCAGTTTCTTTTATATCGTGTTATGTCCCGTTTGTTCTATTATTTCGATAGATCTTTATACAGCAGACGATTGACGTTGCAGCTTCTGAGCGGCAAGATCAGAAAACAATAAGTCGTGTCATTTCCGAATGTCCTTTTCTTTTTATTTCGCGGGCACAACACACGCAGACGGTGAATCTGAGCACTCCAGCGCGCGGGTCAGCAACCCCCTTCCAGCGTCACCCCATCCTAAACCGCACTCTGCGTCTTTGCAAGCGCATTAGGCTTGCAGCGTGTCAGCTCAATTATACACCCGAGCACTTGCCCCTAGAATGTCTCAAAGAAAACAAGGAGTAAAAAGTAAAACAAGTGAAGTGCCAAATTTTGACGGGCGTTGTCACACCCCGAATCACAGCGACGAAGGTTCTTATGCGAGGCCCAAAGGCGCAAGGGTAGCCTCGGGTAACTCGAGCCGACGCTGGTGGTGGTGACTCGACTAACGACGCCACGGGGTCCGCCTCAGCGAGTCACGACAGCGACTCGTTGAGATTGCCACCGAGAGAATGTCTCTCACTTTATAAATTGCGTTGTCGTTTTTGTTTTGTTTTCTTGCTTCTATGGGAGTCCTTTTTTTCTTTTCTCACACCTCGGCCGCGACGGAAGGGAAATTACCCGCGGTCTTTGTCCGCGCTCGCCATTGTCCATTGTCTGCTGTTGAAGTCTCAATCGGGTAGTTCGGCAGTGGCACTAGCCCATGGTGTCTTTTGTGGAGTCGTTCGGAACCGTCGAGCATTTGCGTGGGGGGTATATGGTGTTAAAAGCCTCGCGTAGGTATGATTGGGGTTACTGAACAGTTTGGGTACTCATTTTGATGCAACGCCCTAAAGGAGCTGTGCAACAATTTCAGGGCTTTGCTTAAATAATTGTGGAAGTTGATGCCTGACACTTCTGCAGTGAACTACAGAAAACAGATTTTGCCTGGATACCCTAGTTTTTACTTAAAAAAAACGAAAAAGATCCAGGTTTTCGCCGCCTCTCAACTCGTGCATCGTCTTCCGGGTCACGTGCACAGTGACGTCACTAGAGTAGGCGCGGAGTTCCGGAAAAGTTCTCTCTTTAGAGCCATCAGCGAGCAGCGAGAACTCATCCGCTGCCGACCGCGTGACCACCCGTCCTTGCCCGTCCGGCGCTGTCCCCCTCCCCCTCCGGCTTCTGGCGGCTGTTCGCGGTTTTGTGGACCTAGGATAGATGGCGCCACTAAAACTCCGTATAATAAAAGTTTTGTGGATGATACCAGGGTGTTGACGCATTTATATATATGTTGGAACGACAAGATTTGTAAAAAGAGTTACCTTTTATCGAGCAGGTATTCGCACAACTTGCTATCTTTCTTACAACGACCCAAGTGACGTCACGCCGCTTGTTTCTCATGGCCGCCGCTCGTGGCTGCAGGTCGGGAAATATTCCAAGTTTTGCCTCGCTATTACGCGGCGGAATCGCAACATTGCGATGAAAGGAGGTGTGTTTTCTGCCATTTGTGACACAGTGAACAATATCAAAAGCAGAAAATGCCAATTCTTCAGCACCAGGCATTTCATCAAAAGCAGGCATGCCAATTCAAACAGCACCAGGCATTGTGCGACCACACAAGTTGTCTTAATTTGCTAGCCATCTAATTATATTTAATTTTCACAAATAGAAGAAAAAAATCACGCTTTGACCGGAGCAAGCCTGTTTGTCCATTATAGCTGGAGATGTTATCGATTTAGTTTCAATAAAATATTTACTCGAATTATTTTCTGGGTGGCTTTTCCACGAAGCCGATTTCGAAAAATAATCGTGTAACAAATGCGATTATTTCCTACACGACTGAAATCATCATACGCGTAAGTTATAAGTGCAATCATCAACTCGCCCTCAAAAAAAAAATTCTTGAAGATGGCGCCATGCATTGACCCCGCGAACGTATACACCAGTCCCTTTACCTCATCTTCGGATGCCATAATGGCCTAATTACAGTCCGGGACACACCGAAGGCGATCGCAAAAAGCACGCCCACATCCAAGCGATGCCTCCGCACTCAACACGCACACACACACCCGCCAGCTTCGTCATCTTCATCATCGACGCTCTTGACCCTCCAGACGGTACCACGTCGTCCACGAGGGCGTGATGACCGGCGCTGTAACGTCGTCACGTGCTCGGCTGCCCCGCTTCGCTTGTGTTTCTGCGAGATTGGAGAAGCGGATGCGGCAGGCCGAAGATGGCTTTCTTCTTCTCCTTGTGTGGTCCGTCTTCCTCTTGGACAAGTCCCTCGCCGCTGCTGCTGCTGCGGCCGCACGCCTGCTGGCAGAAGTTCGTTCGCCCGGCGGCGCTTCTTGGGTGGGCCAGAGCTTGGTGCATCGTGTTCCTCGATGAATTTGTTCGGGGAAGATTCTTTCTGCTTGGGGTTCGCTTTCTCTTTCGATGAGCTTATACTATACATAGAAGAGGCTGTGTCTCTGGGTCGGTGGAAGAGGCAGTCTTCGGGCAAAACGGCAAAAGGCCCCTGTGTTGTTGTGTTGTTTTGTTTTCCGTATTTTTTTTTATTTATTTGTTCTCTCGTTTTTACGTGGAACGTCGCTGATGGGCTCTTTGTTGTTGTGTTATCGGAGTGAGTGGTTGTGGCACGCCTTTGCTGAAGTCAAAATCATATATGAAGCGATATTTCGTTTATTGCGCGGCGAAGCATTTTTCTTCATTAAAATTCGCAGCAATACACGGCCTCAAAAGTTTCTGAGTGTGTGTATGGCTCTGCGATGCAATCGCAAAGTAATGCAGTCTTTCTCTAATCAACGCACTCAATAAGAAGGCAATATTTATCCAGATTCAATAATAAGACAGTTAAAAAAAAAAAAAAAAAAAAAACCTTTTAGTTTTTTTTTATTTTGGTGAAGAAGGAAGACCAGCGGAGCTGTACAATGGAAAGTAATGGCAAGCCGCCATTCGGCAAGCCAGAATGAAAAGGCTGCCGCCATCTATGAGTGACGGCGGCAACCAGATACGTGGCTTGCCGCCGTCGCTCATAGATGGCGGTAGGTGTCCAGAGTTCGGTGTCTTCATTTCTTTGAGGGGACACGATCCTGGGGAGACTACCCCTTAACAACTCCGCTGTAAAAAGAAACTCGGTGCTCGTCGAGAAGAAAGTTTGGTGGTCCTCTGACCTTTTGAGCCCGAGTCGATCAAAACCTTCCGTACCTTCTGTTCAAGCCGTGGGTGTGATCTCCTTGGCTTTCAGGTGTGCGCGTGCGTGCGCGGCACATATGGCGGCCATTAAAACCCACGATGAGCCTCCCAGTGTGTGTGTGTGTGTGTGTAGTCAACTTTCTAGCTCGTTAACTTCGGATTAAAGGTCGTGCGAAGCCAAGCGCCTAACGTTCCGACCAAGAGCCGCACAGCGCCCGTTGTAAAACATTTTTTTTTTTTTTAGCAGTAATTGAGGGGTGTTTTCGGAAGTGCATGTATAAGGTCACCTTTATTGAAGTTTGGATTTTATATTGTTTTCTTAGGCTGCCCTAGATGACCTTTAAGCGAGGTTTACCGGGCAACCTGGGAAGCGAAATTATTGAGCGCGTTGTACGAGATTGCGTGGATTAGTCTGAAATGGATGTTTCGAGCGTCCTTCGTGCATGTATTTATACAGCTTGGAAAAGGATACACTCGAAGTCTGTGACTGGCGGCCGACGCTTCAAGCCTAGATTTTTCGGGGGTAAGTTTCTTAGCGAAACGTCAGCCCGAAGAAACTTCGATAGTTTGTGACAGAGCTTAAGAAACGGGGGGCGTGGCCTAGACCACACTTCTTTACTTCGTCATTGGTCCTTATTGGCTGATGCCACCATCTCATTGGCCCCGGGCGGAGCAAGATGCTTGTGCACGCCCTGGGCTCCTTAAACTGTCAATGACTGTATAGTATCGTTTCGGACTTTTGTGCGCTTGTAGTGACGAAAATAAGGTTTTCAGACACGGAACCCCGTAACGGAGCGGCGGCGGGGAAAGATTTGGTGGCAGCCGCTTCGTGTAGGATTTCTTTCTCGTACGCCGAGCACGTGCCGATAACGTTGGACGAATGGATGGATTGAATGGGTGTTTTCGGAACCGGACGCGTGCCGTTGTGGCGATACCGACGCTGCGTTATGCGGAAAGTGTCCCGCGTTCTCGAAAAAGACGGCCTGTTTTGTCAACCATCCATCTCCAGCTCACAAAGGATAACGAATAGAATTTTTTTTTTCTCAATCGCAGCTTGCAACGGTGTTACAAAGCGCATCACGTCGAGAAGGAACAAGAAACAAAACAAAAACTTCCAAGCAATTTCTATAAAACACACAAAAAATTGATTGTAAAAAAAAAACAAAAACAGAGAAACTTGAAGAATGACTATCGATACAACTAAAATCTTCCTCTTTCTTTGCCATCTCTCTATCACTCTCCCTCCCTTCCGCTGTATTGATCTCTCAAAGCTATCTCTTTCTCCCTTCCCTCTCTTCCCACTCGTCCTCTCACTCCAAGAATGGAGCTTCGGCCTGCATCTGTTGGCTCACTGGGCTAGCGTGTTCCTCGGTCTATTAATAGCACATGGCCCGCTTGTGTTCGTTTACGTGTTCCTGACCAGCGAGCGGCGTCCGCTCCCCATAAAACCAACGTAAAACGCCTTGTTCAAGACTTACGACTTCGCCGGAACGTGCGAGCGTGTGGGGCTGTTTTGTGTTGTTTACGTTGTCTTCGCTGTTCGACGTTTGAGGCGCGCGTTGCTGGTTAGTTGCCTCGTTGTGCTAGTGGACGTCTTCATTGCGTATACATGGACGAGGTAAACAAAACACTCACATTGTTATGTTCTCAACTCCGCAGTCTCGCGCCTGTGAAATCGACTATACGGAAGACAATTGGCCCGCGCATTTCTTCCTCTAACGCAAACGGTGACAACCGTCGTTGTCTAACTCTTTTCAACGCTAATTAGTGAATCCGGCAGCGAAATTTGACATAATAATTGTCGTTTTCTAACTCTTTCCAACGCTAATTAGCGAATTCTTTCACGCCATCATTAGTCATCATTAACGAAAGATTGAATCGACAGATTGGCGCCCAGTTATCGTATCTTCCCGTCTCGACTCTGTCACCTCGGTAGTTTCAATTCCCCCCGTCTAATCTTCGTTGGTGTCCGACTCTGTGAATCCTATTTTGAACGAGGCTGTTGCGGCATCTCTGGGAGAAGGCAATTGCGTGTTGTGCGCGCTCGCTTATGCTGCAGTGACCAACTCATCGTTTATAAACAAGCGTGTTTGCCCACGCAGCAGCCATATATGCGGCGCGCACGTGTAGGAACTCGTTTCGCGAGGAAGTGACGTCAGATAGATGATCGTCGTCTGGCAAGAAGCATTTGCGGGCCTGGCCTTTCGGACGAGATGCAGAAACCGCGTGCGCACCTTCCGGAGTCGAATAGCCGAGTCATCGACCCTCGCTGCTCGAGTACCTCTTCTTCGGCGGCCGAATACGGTCCGAGGGTTCCCGACTGGCAACCAAGCGGCAGCCTGCCGGACTCGTCGTTCACGAGAGAGTATTTGAGGGTCCAGATTCCGTCGCTGCCGCCAATGAAACCACGATTCCGAACACATTTCAGAAGATCAAGTGCCGACTGACCTCTCCGAGCACGCGTGCACTTCGAAAAAAAAAAAAAAAAAAAAAAAAAACGGCCTCTGAAAACGCGCGCGCGCACGCTCTTAAGGCCCGGTTGCATTTACGGCTCTCCTTCTCGGAATGGCGTAGGTCTTAGGTAAAAAAAAAAAATAAATAAATAAATAAAAAAAAAAAAACGATATGACCGCGAACCCGGAAAGACGCTTGCCGCTAGTCGCTGGCGTGCTTTTCTTACTATTATTATTTTATTATTATTATTATTGACAGCGAGATTGCGCAGATCCTTCTTTCACGGCTCGCTTAGCCCTCAAGACGGGGCGGCGTCTCTCTTGGTCCAGTCAATGGGAAGAGGACAGTGCAGGGAACATCAAACGTCACGTGTTTTTTTTATGAAATATTTTGTATGTGTCAAAGAAGAGGTTACATGCACTCGAGAAGACGATGGAGGGATTATCTCTCCCTCCCGCAGAGACGCGCAGCGCGCGCTGTCCTGCGGCTGACGGCAGGGACGTTTATACTATATATACTGGCCGGCGGTATAACCTGTGTTACAGGTGCCTGCGAGGATGACATTCCTTCGCGCGACCCGGATACCCAGGAATTTGCGTGGGGATTTGGCGAGCGGGTCGAGCTAAAGTTGACGCCTCTGCATAACCTATGGCTCGGCCCATATACTTGACGGGTTTATGCTGGGGGACGCGCGAGACGGACAACAAGCACGGAACGCTGTGTGTGCAGTTCGTGTAAATAGCTTCGAATGTGTGCCGGGGCGCCAGTGCTGTTACCTGTGTCAGCTGGTTTGGCCTAAGCTGACCTAACCTCTTTTCAGGTACACAGTTTCTAAGTGCTAAGATGGCTTGTCCCTTAATTTTTCTTTTTATCTGAAGTTTTAAACGAACATAAAGTCCGCTTTTTTTATGTTTTTCTTGCCATGTCAGCGGAGCTTGGTTAGAAAGTAAGCCAAACATACAGCAACTTATCGCGGTTTAACTTGTACTGGGAGATCTTTGTCTTTTTGAGTTTACAGTACACGGTGTTCCGTTTCAACTTATAATAAAAAAAGAAAAAAAAAAAGAAATGCAGTTTTTTTTTTTTTGTTTTTTTTTTTTTACAGAAAAATAAACTATACATTGCTGAACGCTCATTCTCCGCCCGAATGTAGCGCTAGAGGTCCGAATTAAACGCCAAAGTTTCAGCACTAACCGTTCTTTTATTAAAAAAAATAATTATAAGTGATTTTCTGAGGTTTTTAACGGGAGAATGAGACCCCTTTTCTCCCGTTTTCGTGAACTGGCGCCAAAGGGGCTCGACCTAAAATAGTCCGTAAAAATCGACGCCTGCACGTAGCAATCTAGACTTTTCGTCAAAGGTGTATTTCACAGGTCGGTTTTATTTTGTAAATTACAAAACGTAACTCCCTTTCTACAAAAAAAAAAAAAAGGGGGTTAAAGAAACTTGCCATGGTCAACGGCGGACGGCGCCGCGACCGAGTCGAGTGGCGAGGCGCGTTTGGCGCACGTATTGATAGATAGCGTCGAGGACAGCGTCGGAAGGCGTAGCTTACCAGCGAAAGAAAGCAGACGAAACGCAGACGAAATTCCTCGGCAGCAAAAACGCCGTCCGGATGCAACCGCGCTTTTTTTTTTTACTTCAACTTTTGCTTTTATTTTCCGCATTTATTTTTAAACCAAAGGTATATTACAAGAATATTATGTGCATTTCACTAGACCACGGGCCGCCGCGAGCAGTCTTGATAAGGAGGTAGCGCCATCTATCAATACGTGCGCGAAACGCGCCCCACCACCTACTTCGGTCGTCTGCGTCGCCGTCCGCCTTTGACCCTGGCATGTTATTTGGCCCCACGTTTTGCAGAGAGGGAGCCTCGCTTTGTGATTTTACGAGATAAAACCAACCTGTGAAATACACTTTGGACGAAAAGATTAGACCGCTACGTGCAGGCGCCGATTTTTGCGGCACATTTTAGATCGAGCCTCGTTATCTCAGACACCCTATATTCGAGAGCTCCGTTGGACGCCATTTCCCCATTCAAAATTTCAGAAAATCGCTTATAACTTGAATAAGAAAACGGTTAGTGCTGGATATTTAGCAGCTGGTTCGGACCTTTAGTACTACATTTGCATGGAGAATGAGCGTTCGGCAAAGTACAATTCCTTTTCGCCGTTAAAAAAAAAAAAAAAAAAAAGTGTAACTTGTTTTTTTTTTTTTTTTTTTGTGGGGGGAGGATTTTGTGTACAACTTTAATCAACTAGCATTATTAAGGTTCAGGATGTTTCTATAATGAGTAAGAAGCAGTGTTGCCAGATGGTCCCAACAAAAAACCGCCAAACGGCTGGGAGGTATAGCCCAAATATAGCCAAAGCCATAAAATAAATATAGCCCAAAATAGCCAACACTAAAAACAACAATTTTTAAGCCTTTTATTGACAATTTTTCATACGCGCAAAAAACAACTCGTTAAATTCCCTTTTTCAACCCTCAGATGCGCCACTTTTTGTGTACATTAGGTCCCTTGATGTATAGACGATTGCAAGCTGGGCGACTGGCCGCCGCCATGTCTCTGCTCGAGCAGGCACGCCCGTGCGATTACGAGCTTGCCAAAGCTACGTTCACCCGCGCGTTGCACGCGCTTGCACGCATGGGGCACCACTTGTGGCGCCATGCTTGCAATTGTCTATATATATAAAAAAAACTTCAGGAGGATGAAAATTTTTAAAACAATTACCCATCCTTCGTAGGTTTTCGGAAATAGAAAACATACATGGACAGCTGTATTGTGAAGCCCGGGAGATATAATCATACAGTAAAAGAACAGAATGTAGAAGCAGAACAGTCAGAACTGGGAGTTTTAAACTAGCACCCCCTATATCTAGGGTTCTTACCAATAACCCACCCGTCTATTTTTCTTTATATAGAATATGAGCGTCCCCTGTTCCGGTTCAAGCTATTTTTTATTGTGTTTCTTTTCTTAAAGTTGGCGATGCCTAAGAATTTTCGCAATGGGCACCAAAGCTGCGTTTGGAGAGTCCAGTCTACGTCCGGGTAGAAGACGCGCTACCGGACCTGTAAAAACAGTGCAATTTATTTGTTTGATCTGCTTCACTGCGCTGTGGAGAGACCGCTTGAACTCTGCTTGCACTGCTTCTCTGCGCATTGTGAAAACCCCGAAGCTTGTAGAAGTTTTAAGCCATTCTCCTTCCTCTCTCTCCTCGCGACTAGCCAAAAGAGAAACAATTTTTTTTTTACGAAACTGACTAGAGGGTCGAAAATTAACTAGTCGAACCTCAAAGTTCGACGTCGAACCTGAGGTTCGACAAGAGTTCGCCGCACCCTTAGAAATAGCCCAAAAATAGCCACATAGCCAAAGGCGAAATTTTGACGCCAACTAGAAAAAAATGTAGCCCAATTTGGCTATATATAGCCCAATCTGGCAACACTGGTAAGAAGCAGTTCCGAAATAAAAAGCGAACGTAGAGGCAGCGCACACAATCGTTGGTGCGGAGAGCTATTGAACGGCTCTGTGTCCGTGTAATTGATTACACAAAAAAACAAAGAAAATCAAAACACGAAGGGGTCATTTGTTGCTTTAACCAGCATGCAATCCGACAACCCGGTAAATATCTTTATACGAGTACTTGTAACGTATTCCCTTTCCAGTGAAAGTGCAATATATAGTCTTATAGTACACGCTCGGACAAAAACTAAAATACTGTGAGCGTGATTTTGTTTCTTCAGATCCTTGTTTCACTGCCCGTTATTTTCTGAGATCACATTCAACCGTCTCGTGCTTAATATTTTTTCGTTTCTTTTTTTTTTTTTTTGTGCGTGTGTGTGTGTGTGTGGGGGGGGGGGGGGGTACGCTTACAATGCGTAGCTTGACTAGACTTTCTGACTTCGCTGTGTTTCCGTATACAATAACAATATATAGAGCAAAGTTGTAAAGATGCGCCTGCCAGCGCAATTTCCATTTTTACGACCGAAAGAAGGTCCGCGATTCTTTTCTCATCTCGGATTGTGCGAAACGTCGTTTTGTTTCCTTATTTATTTTTGTAGGTGCTCTGCTTCCACAAACTCTTTCCGATCACGATTTCTTCAGAGTGCCGCGATAAATCTCACGCGCATATACACCCCCCCCCCCCCCCCCCCAAAAAAAAAAAAAGGAAGAAAAAAAAAAGCGGTTTGATGCCAGCAGAATGCAAAACGTGACGGAAACTAGATTTAATTTCCTCGCAACTCTCTGTTTTCACCTCTTTTAAAGGTTAACGCACCTTCGGTAAACGCGGTGACCGGTAAGTCAATAAATTGGTTTCCCCGTCAGCGCGCCCTTGTCGACCTGCCAGTGATCTCGGCTCGGAATGCATCGGAATACTTGTCAGGTTTAAAGCCACTGGATCCTGGGAAAGTAGCGCTATTACCTTCTTTGCCTGCTAGCCGAACACAAACAAATACTAACATACATACGACCAAAACCTCTAAAGGCGATTGGCTAATCGGTCTCCGTTGCTGATCGCAATTTCAGCCCCTTCAAATCTTTGAAGCTTCGAGGGAATCGTTCTATTCCAGTCGCACCAAGATCACCATGGAGTATCATCCTAAAGGCGTTCCTCGCCAATATAAGCGTATTTGTTGCTTATATAATATTGGCTTATATTGGTGTTTGCTGGCAGTGTGTATGCAATCAACTTATTAATCATGCCCCTTTCCATGGATCTCTTACAATGATATTGTTAAAAACTGAACGTTTGACAGATATCTGCAGTTAAAAACTTGGAAAACCAATATATCCCTCATAATTAGGGGCCCAACACTCTAAAAAAAAAGGGAGTAGTACTTCCTCCCTTAAAGGAGGAACTCGCGTGTCCCTTATATTGCTCTATAAAGGGAGGAAATTTCCTCCTACAAAACGGGGAGGAAATTTCCTCCCCGTTTTGCGCCATCTGTTTCAACAGATGGCGCTCAAAACGGCAAAAAAAAAAAAAGTCGGAGAGGCTTTTTTTTTTTTTTTTATAGGCTTTGCCGACTTTCGAGCGCTACATGGTAGAGATGCACATACATTACTGAACATACAGAATACACGGACACACATAGATCAACCACGCACACAACAGCAACAACGCAGCAACACCGGGCCCCCTCGTCTCTCTACGTACGCCAAGTTCGCACTATAGTCAGTTACAGGTTAAGAAGGTAGCGGCAAATGCCCCTCAAAGGGAATCGGATATCCCTCCGCCACCTCCGCATCCAATAGCGTCCCACCGTTTCCGTGACGTCGCGGCCAACGCGCGAGGAGGGTCTTGCCTTTCCGTACATATTTGCTTTATCTTTCGACTTTGACTTAGCATTGTGGAAGCCACGAGAGGGAGATTAGAGTTTCCCCACGGACGGAAACAAATACGACTTTCGGGGATTAGCTTACCCCCCGATGGATACAAAGGCTGCTTTCAGGGGCTCGGTTCCCTCTCCGATGAATACAAAGGTCGCTTTCTTAAAAAGTCGGATCGGAGACAAGTGGGAATCCATTGAAGCGGAACAAGGAGCGTTTCCAGTGAACTCTTCTTTCGACTGCGGAGAGATCTGAAACGGGCGCATCACACTTGTGGGAGGAGCTTCTCCTACCTTCTTGACTTGTAACCGACTATAGCTCTATATATGGCAGTCTTATTTTTGAATCCAACTTTTTCGGTGACTGCTATCATTTGGCACATAAACGTGGAAAGGTGGAGTAAATATTACTCTTTAATACATTTTATGAATTGTCTTGTGGAATAGCCCCCATCTCTTAATTCAACACCCCGAGCAAAGCAAATGTAGATCATTAGGCTAATTAACTAAAATTTAATAATTTTCTTCTCAATAAGTTTGATGAATTATCTTGACAATGCAGTGCTGAAATGCAGTACACTGTGCTAAACATCGCAATCAAGCTATTGCTTGATTGCGGTGTTCAGTGCCAGTGTAATTATTTTCAGTTTTGGTGGGGTAATTAATCAATTTAAATGTTGCACAAGTTCAACGGATTTTCAAACAAACAAGATTACTGATTTTAAGAAGATTTCTTGAAACAGCAGAGAAGATATCTTGGTTCATGCTTTGTCACCGGTGTTACAGAATTTTAGAATTGTTTTAATTTACAAATCTGGAGCGTTTTTCCTATAAAAAGTAAGTGCCGGGCAAGATAAAGGCCCACGAACCATGACTTTGGTATCCTCAGCAGACAACTAAAATAAGACTGTTTTTGCTGATATAATGCAACCGCTTGAAAACATCACATTGCCCGAGTCAGAAAGTTAAAAAGCCCGTGTTGGGAGTTTTAATAGATCGTTTAGTCACTCCCGCAACTCCATACGCAATCCGTTATGGCTTCCGCTATATATACCGTAGCGGAGCGGCGTTTTCGTGTTCTAGTAGAGCGTTTGCAGCCCGGTGCAGAATATAGCGTTCCGAAAGCTAACGCAACGCTCTTTCTTTCCTGTTGTCTCTTCCTTACGTAACTTATTTGCGCTGTTTAAGTCAAGATGTCTATCCAACTCGCCCAGCAACTCATTTCGGTATAACGCAACGGAACTCTTTCGGACACTAAAGCTAAAATAGAGGTTTGTAAAGCAATTGTTAGTAACCTTCTATTCATGTCTCTATCTAAATAGTATTTAAATTTATTATCGAGTGCATATGTTCATGTTTGCTTCCTTTATAAGTACGTCCAGTACGTTTGCGACGAGTTTGAGATCCAGGTTGTTGACGCCGGGTTAGTTGCGCTCGTTTTGCGACACAAAAGGGATCGCGTGATAATAGACTAAGTCAGCCGAATAAAAATAAAAAAACGTAAAAAACGGAGTTTTTCTTTTCTTTTTTTTTTAGTGCGAGTTTTGACATGTAGCAGGCGATGGGGGCGCAGCGCAAACTAAAAAGAAGCAGCGGTGAACCGTGGGCTCTGTCGAATCATGCGTTTCTTCAAGCCCGCGGATCTGCCCTCCGCCCCCACTTTGCCCCGCAACGAGAATGGAATGTCTGTACTACCCTTTCTTCCAAGTGGACTCTTCCCGAATGCATAGTTGACCTTGCCTTCCGGATCCGTTGCCTCGTCCCTTCCCCGAATCGTCATTGCAGTGTCGTTTCTTGTGCGGGGATATGGTCTTTGAAAAACGCGTGTTCCCGCAAGCCGGTCGTTTTTCCGATGTGGACGGACTACAGCGTGTGTCGGACGGAGTCGCTCGCCGCAACGCAGTGCTCGTATGCTGTTCTGTTTTATACAGAACTGAAATAAACGCCTCACGGATTACCTTTCGCTGTATGGTACGTACGCTTTATTTCAAGAGTATACGTTTCTCGCGGAGGTGACGGCAACCAAGCTACCAAGCGCTCAATTTGCCGTCACCGCCATTAAACATGTCTGCGGTGGCAGCGGCGGTTCGACCGCCGCTGCCGCCACGAATATAGAGGAGGAATTTTCGTCCCTTTTTCAAGCGCCACTAGGTAGCGCTGCATGTGGATCGGTGAAAGGGAGGAACAAGGGCAGTTTCCTCCCTTCCGTTGGCGACAGGGAGGAACATCGTTGTTTTCCTCCCTTTCTCCTCCCTTTTTTTTTTAGAGTGAACGTTTCAAAGCCGGCTTCGTTCTTCTTCAGGGGCGGCTATAATCGTTTGAAAAGCAGCAACTTCTTCGGTTGTGGTCATGTTGTTGTTTTTTTTGTCTTCTCTGTCATGTTGCCTATAGAGCGTTTATGTATACGGATGGTAAAGCTTACAGTGATCTATTGATGTTGCTTGGTGTATCTTGAATGTCTTACGATTCAATAAAAAGTCTCTGCTGGGGGTTTCTCTTGACGTCAAAGATGCACGTGTTCTCAAAGTCGATTCGATGGTCTTTGATCTCAGTATGTTCCGCAACAGCGCTGCGCTTGCGGTCGAATTTACGCACGTCGTTTTTGGGCTAAAGAAGCCTTTTGTGGAAATTCTTTGTGTCGCCGATGTCGACCTTGACTGCGGATAACTCCATGAATAAAGTTGCTGGTGCTGCCTTGTTCTTGAGATCTGCAATGACAATTTTTTTTTTCTGCCTGTCTCGGATGACCAGATAGTCCTCGCTCTGGAGAGGAGTGTCGATTACAACCGATGCTTTGTGACTCGTCGGATGGTTCCAGTCAAACTGGAGGTAACGTCCTGAGTACGTTGGCTTCCGGTATACAGAAAACTCGAGTTGGTCACCTTTCTTCTTGATCAGTACATCGAGCAAAGGCAGTTAGTTGTTTTTCTCGCATTCCACGGTAAACAGAATGACGGACTCGAGGGAATTGAGGTGTGCGAGAAAGCTGTTTGTTTGGTACTTTTTTAGGATACAAAAGCAGTCATCGACGTAACGGAGGAACATTTTAGAGCTTGCAGAGAAGGACTGCATGGCACATTGTTCGATGTCTTCCATGATTAGGTTTGCCGTGGTGACGGAAATAGATGCACCCATCGCTGGGCCGTTTGTCTGCTTAAAGTGTCCTCTTTTGAAACTGAAGTACGTGCAAGCTGCGGAGACATAGTTCGAGAAGTCCGCACAGTTCAGCCACACCTAGTTTCGTTCTCTTGTTTAGGCCCTTGTCCTTCTCAAGGGCAGTTCTGGTCGTGGCGATTGCCAGATGAACAGGAACGCATGTGAAAAGAGAGACCACGCCGAAAGGCACGGCTTGATCGCGCCCTTCTTTTTCAAAAATACGGCTGCGACGACGGCGACAACCCGCGTTCGCTCGTGCTTTTTGCCGGAACCTCTACGGCCAACCTCCAAGATCGGGACATCGGACATCATGACGCTCCGGCGTTTGTGGCGTCGTTTGTTGGCACTTTGTGACCACTTTGGATGCATGAGCGGAATAGGACGCTAAAAACACCGGTCGGAGACGCGTGTTCCAGGAGCCGTAATAGAAGGATCCCCGGGTATGAAGGCAGTCACCATACGTCAGCCTATATAGGAGGCTATATGGTCAGCGTTATTTATCGACGCCTTATCAGTTATGTTCAGCGTCCCCGCGCAGATCACTATGGCGCGAACTCTCACGGCATCCGAAAAACGACCCTGCCCCTGTAGACTGCTTGGCGAACGATCCGCCTGTCCGCCCCCAAACGTCACATTGCATACGCGAGTGCATCTCCACAACTGTAGGGTTATTCTATTCGCGACTTCAGCGAACTATAGGGAGCCCGCTGATCAGGAAAAATGGCGGACGAAAGGAGGTCGTTTTCGTCGTTCACGCGGACCACCATAAATTTCTTGCATTGCAGCGTAAAATTCGTGTTACATATATAAAAGCAAAGCGATTTTTCGACTGTAGGTACCTTCCTCTATAGTCATTGCGTGGGAATGAGGCGGCGGAAGCATAAGAATAATTAGTGGAAACGATGTTTGTTTCTATGCTGCCTACGAGAACCAAGCAGTGATAGCAGACGACAGAGTCGAAACGACCTCCTCTCTTAAGGTTCTCGGCGTTGCCGCTACGCGGCGTCGATTTCGCCTGGAGTTGCCAATACGGGTGAGAGGCATTTACTGAAATTGTGAACCTATAAGGTAAATGTGACATAACCGGGCTGTACCTTGTTGCCATCAGCGGCCAATACAACTTGATTAGGCATGCTAGCACAGATAGCGTTTTGTTTTTCCCCATTTCAAATTTAATCTCCGTCTGGTCATTTGCCTGGCTCCTTGCGGGGAACTAGCCGTGCAGGTTCTGTTAATCGAGAGAGTTCGATTAATTTTTCGAGTAAAAGCTGGAATTCATGAAAGCATATTCCCGATTCCTGTGCCGTAAATATACTACGGCATGCGTTCCATCCTCGAATGCGGTAATTATTTCCAACTTTACGTGCTCTCAATTATTTCCCCTTAAGGGGATGGTGAACCGAAATTTGGATTTGAAAAAACACAATGCAGGAGATGTAGGCGGGACGCTACAATCCCTACAACACTACTCGTAAGGCGATATCTCAAATGGACGGCCGTATTTTTGGGAAACGAGGTCGAGATTGAACCAGGCCGACGAGGCGCGTGACGTCCAGATACCTTGTTTCCTCCTCTCTTCGCTTCGTTCCCTCAAGGCGGCGAGGCGGAGAAGACGCGAGGCCGTTCCCTCTCCTTCTCGGAGAAATATGACGTGACCATTTCTGCCAAATGCGCCTCCATTTTTGAGAAATACAGTCACCCGTTCGAGATATCGCTGTATGAGGGATGTTTTGGTGTTTGTAGCATCCCGGTTGCACGCTTTTGCCGCGTGTTTTGGGGAATCCAGATTTCGGTTCAGCATCCCTTTAAAACCTGGAAAACAAGTATATATCTCATATAAGATAATCGAAAAGTGGAGCAAACTAAAATTGTAAAAGAAAAAAAAAAATGAAGAAAAGATAAAACATATTTTCGATAAAGATTCTGCCGCAACTTAAACTCAGTTCATTCCCGTTTTCCTTATAATCACTTTCGAAGTATCCTGTTGTATCTATATATATATATTTATACGATACCGATGGGCCGACCTACTTCACCGAATCATTGTTTAAAAATAATGGAGGTTGGCACCCTCCGCGAGGCTGTGCTGTGTCCGGCAGTTGTTTATACAGTGGGGTACCAACTTGATTTTGAGTGGGGCGGGGGGGGGGGGGGGGGGCAAGCCACACCCCCCCCCCCCTCCCCCCTCCAGGGCCGGGGGCGGTGCCCTCGGTATCCCTTGGGATACCGAGGGCACCGCCGGCGAGTGTTTAACCTGCCGAGTGGCGGCTGTTTAAGGGGGGGGGGGGGCAAGCGCCCCCCTTGCCCCCCCCCCCCCCCGTTGGTGCGCCCATGTGTTTATATTAAGTAAAAATTACAACGAAAATAATCCTGGGCGTCCCATGGTGTAAAAATAAAACAGTCACCTTAGACACCTCGCCAAAAATGGCCCGCAGACGCGATTTTTTTTTTTTTTTTTTTAGTCTCCGGCGCACCGAAAGAATGGCTTTACTTTATTCCCATTAAACTTTGGGAAGGCGGAATGGAGCAATAGCGCAAAGGCCTTCCCGCCCCTCCCCTTAAACGTCATCACTCGTGGATCCACGCGGTGCCGTCTACCTTGCGTCAGCATCGTGGACAGCGCGTCTTTACAGCGTCTCTCAACGAGCGTGACGCTAAGCGCCCGGAGACGCCAAGACGCACAAGTCTTCCGCTTCGCGTCGTCTACCGTTTGCAGCTTCGGCGTGTTTGCCGCTTTGGGGGGCGGGTCCACCAACGATGACGTCACGCGCGGGCCTTGTCGTCTGTCTCCCCCCAGTTCCAACTCTTTTTTTTTTTTTTTCGTAAGGCCCTTTTAAACGAAGACGGACGCACTTCTTTAAACCCGTCTGGGACTCGGTTTCAGCATGTACGATGAACCGCAGCGAAAGCCATTCCAATGTCGTGCGAATGTCACGTGACTTTTGGGAGTGACGTAGGGAGAGCGTAATCGCATGATCCGCTCGCTGCTCCGGATTGGTTGGGACGGCTCGTAGCCTCCACTGCGGTCCACAGTATATACGTAGTCCCGCCTTTGTCGATTTAAGAAAGCGGTCGACGAACGAAATTAGCGCTCACGCCGAGACGGGAAGAACAGCGAAGACGTTTTGTTCGGAAGCGTTAGCGTGCAAGCAAAGTACTTATAAAATAAAAATAAAACTGTGCTTTGTAGAGCTGAGAGTTAACGAGGTGTGGCAACATTGTCTTTTGTTCGTTGCCGCCTGCAATGTGGGGCTGGAGGCCCGCCCGGCAGCTGCCTAATTATTTTGCGTCGTTTTGTTTATTGGTTGTGTGTCTTTTTTTCGGGATTGGCGTTTGTGTGCTCTTCGGAAGCTCAACGGCGTGGGTTTAAATCCCCTGGCCTCTGATTCGAATTTCGACCGCCAGGTCATGCATGCTTTCGCTGCACATGCACTTAGACGTGAAGGAGAGACACGGAAGGTATACCTCCCCTTTTTCTCCTTCATGTTCTGTCCGCTGAGTGGCGTCGTCTCGTCGGAGTTGCTCGGTGGAGAGGAGGACGAGACGGCTGAGCACTTGATACTCTACTGTAAAGGGCTTCACCCTATGCCTACCGAAGACAACATAGATTTAATAAAGTCATTGGGTTTTAGAGACAGCGAAGGGAGAGTGGATTTCAAGACTGTAGAGATTACCAAGCAAAGATTAAGTGAATGGTGGCAGAAATCGAGAGAAAACTAGGTATTTTCTTATCCACTGATGGCAAGGGGGTTTCATAGCCTCACTTTCTTTGCACTGCGGAGTGAATATAGATTTCACATTTAAATATTTTAAGCTTAAATGATAAAACAAAATGGCTAGGTGGCGTAAGCTACCGCCCGATCCAAAGGGCTCAGCCGTATTCATCCATCCATCCATCCATGCTGCAAATGGTTCTCGGAACTTAAAATCCGTAGTTTTATTTTTTTTTACCTTTTTTTTTACTTTAATTACAACGGTGGTGGATCTTGGTAGGGGTGACCTTTTTAAGAAATTCCGAAAGGTACTGCCAACTTCGGAGTGTGAGAGTTTTTGCGCCTCTTCTGCTTAAAAAAAAAAACCTCTAAAATATTTTTTTAAACAATCTGGTTGGGACAGCGTGTCAAAAAAATAATTTTACGCGAAAAACATTTTTTTTTTTACAGCAATATTGACGGCGCGATACGCGATTTAATCGGTTGAGGTTACGTTGAGGTGGAAAGAGTGAACGACCGAGATGGTCATTACGGAATGACCCGTGACGTCATGGAGAGAATTTCAAATAAATCTTTCGCCGTCAAAATTGCCCTAAATATTTTTTTGCGCGTAATTTTTTTCTTTTTGACGCGCGTGTCCCAACCAAACTGTTAAAAAAAAAAGTAAAACTTTTTTTTTTTTTTTTTAGGGGCTTTGTGATTTTTATTAGTGACTCTCTGGGGAAATGTTGTCCAAACATGGGCTAGCAGTTCTTCTGCATGATGCTCGGTTTCCTCCTGGCGAAAAGTAAAGTTGATGAAAGTTCGAAATTGGAATGAAATTTGTATCTATGCGGCTCGGAATGTACTTTCCTGACTTCACGGTATTATACCATAGTTACACTTGTGCCCTTACCTGTCATTAAGCCAGCGACAGTTGACTCAATCGCGATCGGCCGGAGTTACACGACGGGGCTAACGGTCATTAGCCACTAAAGATCATTGAGTTCAGTTGAGCTGGCCTATCTCAGTTAACTGATGGGTGTTCGCCCAAATACACCTAAAGATGGCGGCCGCCGTCTATAGCCAGCGCCAGCGAAGCACTTACTATTGTAGAAGATTGGGACTCGGGAGTCGGGAGAGGTATCTAAAGTTTCGAAGCAGCATATCTTCTCGGAAGAGGTAGGATTCGGGGCCAGAGTTGCTGCTAGAACGATCACGGCACGTCGAGGAATCCAAAACTCGGCGAGGGTGGCCATAGGGATGTTGGTGCCGATAAGACTTTCATCGTGTGTGTTTTGCTTTAATTCGCGTGAAACGTTCTAATTATCGTTTCTTCGCTCTAAAAAAAAAAAAGTTTTTTTGGACGTTTATAATGAATGAAAAGTATGCGTATACTTCATTTGCGACACTTTTTAAAACAGCTGGTAAAGTGACATCACTTTTGGTTTCGTTTCGGTTTCAACCGTGTCCCTTGACGAGCATCTCAACTGGGGTTGTTAAGCCTATGTACCGTGGAACACCGGACAACTGAGTTGGGCTCAGTTACACTTGGGAGGTGCCAACGATCGTTAGCTTAATGACAGTTAAGATCGCTAGCGTAACTAAGGTATATATTAGATTGCTCCGCTCGAATATATAATTAATGCCCCGGTAGAAATCATGCCTCGCTTATTCACGGTTCGCTAGCTAAACAGATCATTTTTTCTCTAAAAGTTTCATCGAGACGTGACATATATCTTAATTTTTCTTTTTTAACCCTACGTAGTCAAGTATTGTTTTTCTCCGGTGTTTTAAGCAGGAATATATATTGGTGCACGTATAATTATTTTTAATAACATAAGCTGAGTGATGTGATTCCTGAGCCATTTACGCTGAAGTTATGTCACCTTGCTACATACTGCTAAATTTCACCAAAATCTGATGAATTAGTCCAACATTGCGGCGAGGGGTTATTTCTGTCCCCATATCGACGCTATATTGGGCACTTTTACAAACCGTTACCGTGTTCCGCGTACCCCACTACCAGAACCTCTGAAGCATACCTTTTAGCGCGCGCCCCGCAGTCACGGTATCTCCCCGACACGCGCTTAAAAGCATGCTTCAAATGCTCCAGTAGTGCGGTACGTAGAACACGATAAGGGTTTGCTAAAGTTCCTAATACCAGATGGTTGCGTCACGCGTATGCAAACTTTCGATTATCGATTCTAACAACGTAGTGTTCGATTCGACCTTCTTATCGAAAACTGACTGTGCTCAGTACGTTTCTCAAATTCAGTGTTTCTTGTGCGATGTCTGTGTGGGTGGATTAGTGGATTCATGGAGGGCGCCTCTCCACTGCGCACTGGTGCGCTGCGAGGAAGCATACCCTGCGGAGGTCTTGCTGCTCCATTCAGCGCTGCCGCGTGATTAGAGGAAAAACACACTTTCAGAGCGAGATGATGCTCGCACGCGCGTCGAATTTTTAAAATGAATTATACTTAATAAATGTCAATGGGACGACTATACATCCGCATGAAGTGACAAGGCGATTTGTGCGCGATATTGCGCGCCTTTCTCATTAGCTAAAGTTGATTTAAAGAAAACCAATGATTGACTTTCAATTTCTGCAAATGCACACTTAAAAAAAAAAAAAAAAAATCGAGAGTTCACTTTTCTGCAGAACATGGAGACAGCCAATGACAGCCAATGATAGAAAGATCCCCGTGAATGGCGAACCTCAGAATGCAATTAGACACTAAAAACGCGATGCGCGCACGGATAATGACCAAGTGAAACGTCATGCTAATTGTCCCTAAGCACTTCCAGAGGGATATTTCTGTTCTTCGCCGTTATTGGCATGTCTCCGTGTTGTCTTCGGGAAAGTGAATTCGCAGACATTTTTGAGAGTACAGGATCAAACCTTTGCCCTTGTCGCTCAGATTTCTGGTAAACAAAACAAAGCAAAAAAAAAAAAGAAGTGGAGGCCGTGACGTGGTGCATAGCTGTAGGTAAAGGAATGAAGTAATAATAAGAGAGTCAAGGCCGAGCAAGTCGATCAGCCGGTCTGATCTGTTTCCGTGGGGTCAATAAATAGTAGCCCGAAGACCTTGGACGGTCCGTGCGCTGTTTACGTCGCGCTTGCCCTTGCGTGTCCATCGTCCCCGGGCTCTTGTCACCGCTGCCGAGCAGGCCCCGAGCAACGTTCCAATTCCGCCTCTTTTTACTTGTTTCGCCAAGTTTCTCTTTGGCCGTTTGGAACGGACAGCGGCGACAGATTCCAGCTGCAATCAAGTTGTATCGTTGTTGTATTTATAGGGCCCTGGAGGTAGCGTTGCTATTTCTCGGCGTTGCCGGTTGGTTGGCTGGAGGGATGGTGTGGCTTTGCCTTTGTTTCGCTTTCGTGGTGTTGTTCTTTCCGACGTGGCGATCCCGGCGCTGGACGGACTGTTAGCTGTCTGTCATAGGCTTTTGCGGAAGTTGGCTTTTCAAGGTTCGTTGTGTTTCTTCTGCGTGCGAGGTCGTGATTGGGACGGCGTTGCCTCGAGCGAAGCGAGAGACCTGGCGCTGAAAGCGCCCTTTCTCACACACGTACCTGTGTGTTTGGGTTCGACAAAGCGAAAAAGCCAGGCTTTTTTTTTATGTCTTTTTTTTTTTGCGCTTCTCGCGACCTGTCAGCGTTTCTTGTCACATTTATCACCGTTGTGGCCCTCAGTGAGAGGGTTAGTTAAACGTCGGTGATAATTATCATTGAGATTGTGTAAAAGAGGTTCAGGTTATTCGCTTCTCAATGAGTTTCTTGTGGGATCTTTCTTGGTGAAGTCATCGCTTCCCCAGATTACCTAACACTGAGATTCCAGTACATGAACATTTATTCAATTTTCCTCCCATATCTGATCACAACGTTTTCTTTATTATTAGAACTAGGCTATTGGCGACTTGAACGGAGCATACCGACCCGCGTTCACAGCTCCGCGTCTTGAGCTACAGGGGCTGTAAATTATTAGCACCGTCAAAGAACAGACCGCTACGTTCACAGTCTCAAACGTACAGGGCGCAACCGTAAGGCCGCACGATGTACGTTTTGGCACGCCTTGCAAAATTTGGCTCGCCTTGCAAAATTCGTAATCCAAACGGACTTGAAAATTGGACACGAGAACGTAGTTTTCGCAAAAAAAATTGAATATCTATATTTTTTGTTCAGAGCTGAAGTTAGATGTGCTAAGGTATTGAAAATAAAGCAAAATTGGCGGGCGTGAATTTCCTATACCTGATGTTCGTCGTCTCGTCTGCACTCTGGTTTGTGAGCTTGCTTCCAGGTGGTCATTGTTAATATATTTCGTTAAAATTATTAATCATCGCTATTATCTTGCTCATCGTACACTTCTACTATTCGTTCTTAGCGTATTTGCGTTCAGCAAGCCACCCGGGAGCGAGCTCATAAATCAGTGTGCAAACGATAAACAGGCTGGTATATGGCACAGGAGAGACACGGCCTCCAATTTTGCTTATATCGTATTTCACTGCCTCCATATTTAGCTCTAAAAAATAACGGACAAAACTTTTCGCGAATTTACGTTCGCTTGCCCAATTTCAGGTATGTACGTCAAGAATTTGAACGAATTGCGAAGCGTGCCAAATGACGTTGGGTCCTTGCGGCCGCACCCTGTATGTGATTTAGCACAAAACTGCGACTCTTCCTGTCAACAAGGCACAAAGCTGTAGCTGTCAAAATAAAATACGGAGGTTTATCCGTGGCCCGCTTAAAACAGTCCCATACATTTTCAGAAGCTGTTGCGACCATGCTTCCCCGAGTCGGAACACCATTTAATCGGTGCAGCCAATGAGAATTTTTGCCGGTACCACACTCGAACGATAATTCATTCCTGGTGTCGAGGGGTGGACGCCTCGTTTGCCACAGACCAGATGACGATTGGGTCATGATATCGCTTGTCCTTCCAACTGGACGTACCGATTAAAAAGAAGCTCCGCTCAATTTCGGCAGCCACTGATCTGCCTCAGAGTATAGACCCTTTTCAAAAGTCAGCGCCAACGCCTGCCCGCCATTGCTCGGTCGCATACTCTGAGCCTGTATTGGACACGAGTGTGACGTCAGCATTCGGCGAAGAGACACGCACACACAATTCCACGATTCCGAAGAATTCCATAATTTAAAGAAATCTCCTGG